>NW_022630995.1:32051470-32541126 GCF_010015895.1 Lontra canadensis
TTAATTAATTAATTAATTAATTAATTTTTTTAAAAAGAAAGAAATTGTAAACAGAAAAGTGGGATAATTAGATCAATGTTTTCAAAGGAATCACTTCAGTTGTTCAGCTGAGACTAGACTGCATGGAGCAAGAATGGAAGAAGGAGACCAACTAGAAGGGAGCTTAGCCTGGGTTTCCCCAAAAGCAATGCTTGAGATGATGGCTGCCCACAGAGAGCTTATTTTGTAAAGTGACCCCAAAGGAGAGAACTGGGCACCTGAGAAGAATAAAACAGGGAACCAGAGCCAGTGAATGTCTTTACAAAGCTAGTTGCTGTGAGCAAGTGGGATTCCAGGATTCCAGCAAGGAAGCCTCAAAGCTGATACTCAGAACTGTCCACCCAAAAGATGGAAGAGGGAGTTTTTTTCCCACCAGCTCTCATTCCCCACTGGTCAGGTGTTGTCCCATGGAGACGTAATTCTCTTTAACTTCCAGGTCTGAAAATGGAAAGCAAAAGAATGAGGAAGTTCCCATGGATATCACACTTAGGAGAGGCAAAGAAGCTCTGGAGGAAAGCAAGAGATGAGAAAGCTAGAGATAATTTGAGGGGAGCTACCATCAGATCACACTTAACAAGGAGCCAGATGTGGAAGCAATGCCTGGAGGGAAAAGTTAGGTTGAGAGGCTATGAGGTAGGGCACAGGACTTTTTCCCACACAGAGAACTTCTGCAATAATCTGCAATGGCAGTTTGAACAAGAGTGGTGGCAGTGGAGGGGTGAGAATCTGTTAGGTCAGAGTAGGGCCAAAAACATTTTCTGACCAACTTAATGAGAAGTGTGAGGAAAAGAGAGTTTTGTGGGGTTTCTGTTAACGGAGTAGGAGGAAACTGCAAAACACTGAAACTTGGGAGAAACATTGGGATCTTTGGTTTTGGATATGTTACATTTGATCTTCCTATCAGACAAAGTAGAAATCTTGACATATGATTCTGGAATTAAAGCACAGGGGAGAGATCCAAGCTGGAGTTATAAATTTTGAGGATCCCAGCAAATGCTCAGTATTTGAAACCATAAAATTGATGAAGATCACCAAGGACATGAATATAGACAGAGAGAGAGAGAGAGAAGAGTTTTGAAACTGAAATGTGGAGCACTCTATCATTAAGACATGATGTAGAAGGAAACAAACCAGCAAAAGAGATTGAGAAGGAAGCAATCACTGGTACAGGAGGAAACCCAGGAAACACTGTGCTAGAAGCCAAGTTGAGAAAGCATTTCAAGGAAGAATGAGGGATTAAGCTTATCAAATGCTGCTGACAGGCCAATGAACCCCTAAATTTAGCAGTGAAATGTCATTGATGACCATGACATGAAGTACCTGGGCCCAAAGGCTGGTTGGTTTGAATTCAAAAGACACAGAGGAAGATTTAGAATTTGTGTGTCTAGAAAATCCTTTCAAAATGTTTTGTTGCAAGGGGAGCAGGAAGGCAGAGGGTAAAGTGGGCACAGAAAGTTGTTCTTTAGATGGAAGAAATAATGACATTTGTATGTGGATGGGAATAATCTAGTTGAGTCTAGAAGACAGAGAGGATAATTGCTCAAGCATTGTCCTTGAGCAGGTGGGAGGGGATTGAGTCTAACACACTGGCAGAGGTGTGGGTCTCACTTAGCTTGCAAAGCTCAATTACACCAATGGGAAGAAAGGTAAAATCTGTGGGTAAAAGGCTAGGAACTTGCTGACGTTCTTTCCCAGTTCCATTAATTTGAACAGTGACGTAAAAAGCCAAGCATGGGGTCAGGAAAGGAGATGCTGGAGTTTTGAGGAAAGAAGAGAAGGTATATACATTTGACATCAAAGAAAATAAGACGTGAAGAGTAATTGCCAGGTGTTTTAGTCTACTTGGATGGCTAAAAGAGAATATGGTGGCTTATGGCATACGGAAATTTATTTCTCACAATCCTGAAGACTAGAAAATCCAAAGCAAGATGCCAGCAGATTCAGTGCCTGGTGAGGGTTTACTTCCTGGTTCACAGACAGCATCTTTTTGCTGTGTCTTCAGATGGTAAAAGTGGTGAGAGAGCTCTGTGGGATCTCTTTTATAATGGCACTAATCTCATTCATGAGAGCTTCACCCTGATGACCTAATCACCTCCTAAATATCCCCCCTCCTGACTACCATTACACTGAGAGTCACATTTAAACATAGGAATTTGGGGAGGGACATAAACATACATTCTATGGTATTAAGTAGCACTGAGGGACGATTAGAGGGTCAGGGTCATGAGTTTAAAATGATACCAGTCAAGCTGGTGTCATTTTCTTCAGCAAGACCCAGGTCTCCAGGTAAGGACACAGCAGAAGCAGAGTTGGATTTAACCAGGGCTAGGGCTTAGCCAGTGACTCCAAAGACTATAAAAAGAGTCAAGAAATTAGGAGTGTGTGCAAGAGAATGACTTTAGTAATTACCATGGAATTGGGCTGATATGGAAGGACAGGAGGACATGAAATGTGAGTGAAAAGTGTTACATCAATCATTGCAAGATCAACCCCAACTCTACTGCCCTATAGTGATTACAGTGACTATCTCCAAATCTAGGACCATTGTTTAGAATCTTGGGCTCCAGGAGCACTGTTTTTAATTTTTAATTTTGAAATAATTATTGACTCACAGAAAGTTGCAAAAGTAATCGTGCATACCCTTCACCTGTGTACCCTTCCACCAGCGGTGACATCGTTTATCACTATCATAAAATACCCATGAGCATTCTCAGGATATTGGGTGCCTTGCAATCAGATTAAATTCAATGAAAGAGAGGACAAAAAAGAAGCAGCTCTCACTCACTTGTCTTCATATACTTGCTCTCTCTTTCATTTGCATCTGGTGCATAGCCTTTGAACCAGGTGAACAGACCTGGGTCCAGACACACTTGGGTTCAAATCCAAGCTCCACTTTTCATTGACTTTGGCATCCTAAGTCAGTTATATTGTGGTATAGGGCTGAAAATTAAACCTCAGTATCACGTGCTCCTTTTAAAATTTACATATCTGGTAAAATCAGAAGGGCCTCCAACAGCCTAAGCACAGGTTCCCCTCCCCATCTATTCCCGTACTAAGGTTGCCTAGCCTAAAGACCCTCCTTGCCAAAAAGACCAGCATGGTTCTTGATCATCCCTGAGTAGTGGTTTTCATTTCCTATAAGCCTTTGGAATTATTCAAATCAGCTAAGTTATACCCTCCCATAGGAACAAGGAGTCATTGCTGATTCTGTAAAGTCTAAATCCCACAGCCCCCCAATTGTTTACTCTGTTCCTGAGCACAAATCCCTGAAGAGGGTGTGGTGTGCCCCTTCCCTCCCTGAACTACTATTGACCTCAGCTGTCCTTTGCTTTGTGTCCCACCATCCCAATAACTCTAGGGTGGCAATCCCTCCCTTTCCAACAGGGTGAAGAGGGGGTTATAATCCAACTTTCTAACAAAAATTTCTAAGAAATAATGAAACAATCATAGTTGTAAGGGAAGAACACAAATTGGAAACAGAAGTCCAAGGAACTTCCTTTGGAAAGAACCCAACTATAAACACACCCATATGTATATATGAAATCACTGTGTTGATCAAGATATAGGACATATCCAGCACGTAGTTGCAACTTTGATTTTCTTAAAGAATTTATTTATTTATTTATTTGAGAGAGAGAGCAGGAGAAGGGGCAGAAGGAGAGGGAGAAGCCGACTCTCCACTAAGTACAGAGCCCCATGTGGGACTCGATCCCAGGACCCCAGGATCATGACCTGAGCCAAAGTGAGATGCTTAACCAACTGAGTCTCCCAGGTGCGCTGCAGTTTTGATTTCTATTTCACCCAAGAGTCTTTTAAGATAGTGCCTTTTAATAGCAAATTTTCTTGTGTTTATATTTTAGTTTTTAATGTCTACTCTCTTGCTGCATGTTAAATACTGTGGATTGTACCATTTTGGGAGTTTGGAATCTATTGAGTTGCTCTTGTTATATAATAATACATCGAAAAATATTATAAATGGTACTTAGTAGCTTGGAAGCAAAGATATATTCTGTCAGAAATAGAATTCTCTATATCCTATGTGGTTGCATAGACTAGTGTACATGTGTGTTTCTACAGGATTTTATTTGTATCCCCAATGGTCTTAATATGTTATATTTTTAATCAATTAGATTAAAAATTAAAGAAGATATCTTAGAAATAAAAAAATACACATCACCTCTCTCATCTTTTAATCTATAAAATGGGAATTCAACTACAACCCGTTGTCCCAAATCGATAAACTATCTTATGCAGTCTCTGCATGAACAAATACTCCCTTCCTCTCCCTGAAGATGATGCCTCAGTTGCAGAGTGCAAGGGCCACTTTCTTCACAGTGATTCCCTCACCTTTCTTTGAACTCTTTCGACAGTTATAATATTTACTACACAAATGGTACGTACATTATCTTCTCATATGTACCCATTTTCCCTGCCACTTCCAAATCTATAAGAGCAAAGTGTGTGTGTTTGCTTTTCTATACCTCAAAACACTTTATTCAGTTTTGGAATCACAGTAGATACTCAATAAATTAAAATAAGAGCTAACATTGATTGAGTGTTTACTGCAAATCAGGCTCTGAGCTAAGAGTCCTACAATAACCTTCACAAAGGATGAAACAGTGTTTTCCTTATCCAAACATGGTGGCTTAAAGCAACAATTATTATTATACTTTATGATTTCGTGGGTCAGAAATCAAGGCAGAATTTAGCTGGGTGAAACTTCTACATGATGTAGATGAAAGTTGCTCAGTGGCATCTGGCTGACAGATGGGCAGGTCTGAAAGACCCAAGATGGTCACACTTTCATGTCAAGCACCTTGGTGGAGATGGATGGAAACCTGGGCTCATTTGAGACTGTTAACCATAGTACTTGGTGCACTGAGGATATCAAGACTTCTTACATGGACGTACAGAGCTCCAAGAGCAAGTGTTCCTATGAGCAAGATGGCAGCCACACAACCCTCATGAAGTCACATGGTGTCACCTCACTGTGACAATTCTATTGCTCAAGCAGTTACAAGCCCACCCATTTCAAAAGCAGGGGACATAGACTCAACCAATCGATGGGAAGTATGCCATAGAGTTTTTGGCCAGGTATTAAAGTCACTAAAGATATCATCCCCGCTCTAAAAAAAGTAAATTTGGACTTACAGAGAAATTGAGTTACTTGCCTTAGGTCATGCAGCAAGACAACGGTGTTAACACCTGAAGAGGATGTCCACCAACTGTACCCACAGGTAGGGACCCTGCCATATCAGAATTACATGTTCAGTTAAGATACTTAATGTTAAAATATTTTAACACTCATAGCATATAAAGACAGAGCTGCTTCTTATAGCCCATATAGTCCTTAAACAGATACAAATCTCAGCATATAGTTTACAGTAGAGGAAAGATTTATCACTTTGCCAGAGCTAGCATATGGTTATGACACATTTATAGGAGTGATTGAAATGATTTGGAAAGATGGGTCTAAGTTGCATCACAGCACCCAAGATTATGAGGCCTCTTAAAAAGAAGACTGATTTAGAGGCATTATGGTTAATGCGGTTGCAGTTGAAAATTGCTCAGAATTTGCATAGACGTGCCTTGAAAGCAAAAAGCTGCCATAGTCTGACTTCTCTGGAAACTGTTTAATTAGTATGTTGAATATTAGTTCATTTAATGCATGCCTTTATGGTCAAGGTGTGTGTGTGTGTGCACGTGTGTGTGTGCGTGCATGCAGGTGCACACGTGTGCACATTCAAGTGTGTGTGCAAATGTATGTGTGTGTGTGTTTCTGGCAGGAGGTGTGGATAGGGGCTGGTAGAGACCAGTATTAACACATTATTCTGAACACATTACTTTGTACAAAAATGACCCTATCTGTGGAGAATTCTGGCAACATTAGTGACTAGCAGAGCAGCAACGGGGCAGTGGGAAAAATAGAGAAGATGGTGGCACTGAGAATTAGTTTCTGACATGAAATCGACTAAAGCATTAAAGGGCATGGGAATAAGGCAGCGTAATGCAGTAATGAGGCAGGAGAGCTCCTGCAGCTGAGGCTGGAACCCAGATCGGGCACGTCACACTGACTGCGATTTGAACCAACTGTGCAATGTCTCTGAGCCCCAGTTTCCTTACATGCAAAGCAGATGGGATAACACGAGAGTAAAGCATTGCAGCCAAAATTATACAGACTGCACAGGACCGTGCCTAGAAATGGGTCTGGCACTTTGGGGGCACTTAATAAATGCTGTCTGATGATGGCGATTATCAGCAGACTGTAATTCTTCGTCTCTTCTCATCAAGTTCCGTGGATGGCAGAAACACTGCCATCAAATTCCCTTTGTTATGTTAAGGGCATGTTAGCACAGGGCTTAGCCTATATTAAGAACGCTGTAACTACTGTGATATATAATGATTGCAGGCATGAATGAATAACAGGCAGAAATGGAGAAGAGCCAGAAATAATGGGGTTAGGGAAGGTTGTAGCAATATTTCCAAGTGGTTGAGACTAAGGGCTTTGAAGAGAGACACGTCTTGGAAGATCCACTATGTCCATCCATAGCTGTGGGCCACTGGGAAGACCATAATACTCCCCTCCTGAGTTGTGCTGGTGGTTAAAGGAAGTATTGTACGTAAAGTGCCCTGCGCAGTGTATGCCCAGAGAACACACTCCAACACCCACTGCCACCCTTGTTACTACTGTTAATAATCTAGTAATGGACCCTTCCTTCCCCATTCCTTGGGTTTCTTCCTTGCTAACTGTGAGTTTAATGCCTTTCTGCATACACCCAATTAAACAAGAATTTGTTAGCTTTCATGTACATTGGGCAGATCTACCAATCTGGCTTTTTTCCTTTTCTGCTTTAAATGTTTCAGCTCTAAGTTCACGCTAGTTCTATTGATTGCTTTAATGTCACATCTAATGTTTCTTTAACTTAAGGAAGATGCTCAACTTCACGGTAGATTGGATATAAAGCCTCACACTGTAATTATCAAAGCGTGAGACTTTCAGCCAAAATAAAATGATTCACACCCTATTTCACCTCCTCCCAGCAGTTGATAGGTATGCTTATTTGATTTAATTTTATTTTTTGTTCTCTGTAATGGCTTACCTCTATTAATTATACACGAAGCACATTCCTCCCCAAACTAGTAAGCAGCTGCAGCATTTTTGGTGTTTTCATCCCCGAATGTCCAACTCACGATTGATTTTGTAATTCAAAGGGATGGTTACACGGTCCTCTGAACTCTGTAATGAAATGTGTTTGTTGTATTTTGTGTTCTACCAAAACTTGACTCTTTCCATTATCTTTCTTTTTAAATTGCAAAAGCAATGCATGCTCTGGTCTACACATTGATTACTGAACCAAAGGGAGGTGTTTTCTCATAGTACTGTATTCCTTAAATGTACTCTATAGATTTTACGAGTTCCGTTCAAAAGCGACGTCTGATTCGATTGATACCCAGTCTCTTTTCCCTCTTAATGAAAATACTGCAGTACTATCTTAAAGGAATATGGTAGAGAATCTTCTGTCTACGAATCTTTCGAAAATGAGTCCATGAATGGGAAATTTACAAAAGAAACATACAAGCAGCCAACCAACACAGGAAATAATGTTCATCTTACTATGTAAGGGAAAAAAGGATCTATGTATGTAGATCCTCCAACTGGGGCTCTCTAATCGGACTGACTGTACGCTGAGGAAGAGAAGATCATACAAATGTACTGAATATATATGTTACATGACATAGGGCCCCTCATAAAATGAAGACCCAAAGAAATGGTTAACCCTGAGTGCTTTTATACTATGTTTGATGGAAAAAGTCATGGCAAATGTGATAGAACAAAGGGGTATGAGCCAAAGGTAATAAACTGGGCAAAACTTGAAAAGGTTGGCCCTTTCCAATTCCTCTAGGCGTCCCTCCCTCTGACTTAAGAGATCACGATGCTGTTCCTTTCTTTCTTCAGGTACAGGAAGCACACCTCTCACAACCGGGTCTAAGGACCTGCTCTGGGGAGGAAGGGGAAACCAGAGAGTTCTTCCAGCACTTGCCGTCTTCTCAGATTCCTTCAGCTTGGAATATCCAGCATGTCGTATTTGGGGATAGTGTGTTCTGAACCCCAACACAACTTATAGTCTTACAAATAAGAATATAACCTGCAGCTATCTAGTGCTTTCTGTATACAAGTTCTGTTCTAGAAGAACCAGAATTGATTCATTTAATTTGCATAACCACCCTGTACAAAGACACTGCCCAGGTTCGAACACAGGTCAACTAGAGACCATCCTCTGTAGCTTAAAATGCTGTGCTCAGAAGAAACGTACATAAAGCAACATAAAATACTAAATTTCACCTACCAGATTGACCAAAGAGTTTTGCCTAGGTGATGACTCAAGGACGATAACAATGTCGTAAAAACAAGCTTCCTTATAATATGATAAGAAAATACAGATTGGTACAGCCTTTCTCTAAGCTAGTTAAGTGCCCCAGTAAGTTTATATCCTTTTATATCCTTATATCCTCATTCTAGAAATCTATACTTCAGAAAATACTGGGATGAATTGAAAATTCTACGGTGATGCTGGGGACTTCTGAGTCTGGCCGCTCAGATTGGGTTCTAGTTCCACCGACTGCCAGGAGTGTCGACTCAGAAGTTAGCCAGATACTCTATGCCTGTTTCCCCTATTATAAAATGAACATCATCATATTACCCATCTCTAAGCTCTGCTGGAAGGATTCATGTCCTTAATACATGTAAAGTGTTAAGAAAAGACCTGCCACACAGTTGATGCTATATAAATAGTAGCCATTATATACACTGCAGAATGACTTATAATGGGAAAAATGGTGAACTCCTAAATGCCCTAAAATTTATACACTTGCAAAATGACTTATAACAGGAAAAATGGTGAACTCCTAAATGCCCTAAAATTTATAAATAGTTACAAATAATGGCTCATGCTTAAATGTTACATTCTGTACAGCGAAATAGTACATAGCCACTTAAAATATTTCCAAATATTTATTGAGAAAATAAGAAAATGCTTGTAAAATAGTACTATACACACACGGAAAAAGGAAACAAAATTTTAAACAGGGCAAAATTTAAATTACATATATAAATATGTTTGTATGTTGATATGCACAAAAAATGTTGATAAAAATGCACCCAGATTTTTAAATCCTGGAAGTTTTTGTGGTGTAACATAGCTATGTGCCACATCGGGCACAGAGCCTGATGCAAGGCTCGACCCTGAGATCATGACCTGAGAATCAAGAGCCACCCAGGTGCCCTAAAAGTATTCTTGATATTGCGAAACTAATGCTTATGATCAAAAGCTCATTTCTCTACCTATGAGTTATAAAGAAAATTTACATAAACCTTTGAGCTAACCTCTCTAGGACTGCCCACCACACACAGCATTGCAGGACTGTATGCAGGCATTTCCTTTCTTCTGAAGGGACTAAGAATTGGGTCATTACCTCTGAGTGAGGCAAGACAATCAGGCACTTTAGACAGAGCCAGTTTTTAGATTCTTCTGGTAGTCCCTTCACTTTGAGAATGATTTCAGCGTAAAATCCGAGTGAGAAAGAGAAAGAAGAACACTCTTTCTTAGGGGCTTCTGGAAGCTGTGCTGGTTTGTGCTATAAACCGAAAGCGGAAACAAGAAAAACAATGTAATGACCAAAACTGCCAATGTATTAATAAGGAAAAACAGCCAATATGTTAATAGAACTTGAATTTAACTTTAAAAAAATATATATGCTTTTAAAGATCTAACAAAACAGTATATTTGAAAGAGAGATGGCTGTGAAAGGCAGTGTCATTCATTAAATATCCACTTTCTAATTCAGATTTCAGGACATTTCATGGAATTTTAATGTCTTAGAACATAATCACTTGAATTTGATAGTATTTCAGCTCTTATCACAAGAAGGACTGTCATTTCCTGTATGAAATACTATTCAGTTATAAAATGTTCTCTTCAATCTCTTGCAGAAGATTTCCATTCCAACCTGGCCTCCTATGTTTCACGCTATTACTAACAGCATTCTGTAAATATCTTTCAAAGTTTTATACGAAGGTGGCAGAATGCAAATCCTGAAAAGCAATACAAACCTGCAAAATATAACTGGACTGTCAGGAAAAAAGAGTTGTTGGCAACATATACAGGAAATCTATTTTGCAATCAACCTGGGTCTTATCAAGGTTCTGTTTGCTTTGCAAATACTGATGTAGTAGAAATCCGAGAGGTGATTGAAGTTGTTTACTAAGTAATCATCCAATGTTCTGGCGCTTAAGTATGTGGCATTAGTTAGAGTTAATAGAAAAGGAACTCCCACAACTCAACACACATGCCTCTTTTATCTACAGATGATGAAAGAAGAAAACACTGCTTTCACTTACTTAATGTACCGATCAACCCAACCCAAAATAAACAGCAGGGCAATTGGTTTCTGTTTGTCTTTGGAATTTTGTTAGGAGCAGAGAGGCAAAGACATGAAAAATTTGATTCTCAGTCTTGCCCACACAGATGGAGGGAAGACATTTGTGAGTTACAAAACAAAAACAAAACAAGCAACTCTGCACAGGTTTTGTAAGCAAAAAGAGGAGAAGTGAGTATCTCCTCACCCAGAGATGTCCTTGAGGCTAGAATGGAAAAGAAGGGAATAATAGCCCAATTGGCCAGGATCCCTTTGAGAGCAAAGGGATCCTACGTGATCTCAAAAAATACATCTCTGTCCAGCCTCTGGTCACCAGACCTGTAGACTAAAAAATCTGATTTGAAAAAAAAAAAACCAAAAACAAAAACAAAAACAAAACTATTTATCAGTTTTTCTTTTAATAACAATGATATACAAAGAGAACTAAAATTAACTATATTTCCTAACATTACTGTTGATCTCATATCCTTCCTCCAAGGATTTTCTCTATGCACAGACCATTTTACGGACGATATGCTACCTCCATGTGCTAGACATCCTCCAGGATTATGCCATAATTTTAGTTAAAATTTAATGCATTCATTTGCTAGTCAAAGGTGTGGTCTCTGGAATGAGACAAACCTGGATTAAAATTCAATAGCATGGGGCGCCTGGGTGGCTCAGTGGGTTAAAGCCTCTGCCTTCAGCTCAGGTCATGATCCTAGGGTCCTGGGATCGAGCCCCACATCGGGCTCTCTGCTCAGCAGGGAGCCTGCTTCCTCCTCTCTCTCTGCCTGCTTCTCTGCCTACTTGTGATCTCTATCTGTCAAATAAATAAATAAAATCTTTAAAAAAAAATTCAATAGCATGGAACAAAGCTCTTAAACTCTCCACAGTTTACTTTCTGCAATGATAAAATGTATAAAATATCTTCTCAAGGATCAAGATTCCATGAGGATTTGGAGAAACAACGTACTTAAAGCCCTGAATACAAGATAGATACTAAGTTCTAAATTAACGGTAGTTATTTTTACTTCGTATGTGTTTTAAAATTAGCAATGTAAACAACTCAGGCGTTCCTTTATGCTAATCTTTGGAAACTGGACTGGGGCATTTCCAGTGTGTATCCTGACCAAAGATTGCTGACACACACTTCCTCGGCATTCCCAGGCTCACTGGTTGACTCAGCCTCAAATCAGCAGCCTATTAGGAAATAATCTAAAAACAACCCATCATTTTAAGTACAGATAGCTAACAAACGTGTCGTTATTGGCAGATGCCCTGTTTAGTAATGATGACTGCAGTGGGGTGGGGTGAGGGGGATCCTCACTCTACATCCTACTGGCCAGATGCCCCCAGATCAATCACTTCACTTCGCCTGGTCTCAGTTTACCCAGCTGCACAATAATAAGGAAAGCTTAGAACAGTGTCTAGAGGTACTAGGTAATTTGTAGTAATATCAGCATTCATCTGGAGCGGTGTGTGTGGTATTTGTATCCAGAGAAACGCTTATTATTTGAAGATTGTCTTTGTTCTGCCATAAGACTAAGAGCTAGGTGTACACAAATGATTTCCATACTTCGCCTCTGCCATCCATAGCTTATCTATGAGGGCTCCTCTCCCAGTCGCGAGGCACATGGTGGCAGCCATTCCAGAGATTCCAAAAAGAGGCACTAATACTATGAAGGAGAGGGGCATTTCTTCCTGTGAATATCCATTTATTAGCAGAGCCCTCTTTGTCAGAGCCCTCACCAGGCTGCCCCTGAGTTCCCACTGGCCAGAAGGGCTAGGTTGCACACTTAGGTCTAAACTAGTCACTGGCAGGAGGAATGACATCACCAAGAATAACCTGGATTAATAATGGCTCATCCCCCAGAATATGGGAGAGTGGAAAACTTAAAATTGGGGGGGGGTGAGGAATTAGGGCATGGGGGAAGGAGGCAAGGAGAATGGGTTTTATAGGCGATCCATGAAATCGAACACCAAGTCCTTTCTCAGTAATTTTTACCATATATTAAGCACATATGTATCCCAGATACTTGCTTTGTGTGGATTATAATTCTCTTAACAATCCACCCCAGTATGACCTCTGTCCCCATTGCTCTGGTGAATGCTCTCATCCAGCGTCATTTTTCTATCCTTGTATTTACCCCTCAGCAGCAGCAAATACAGTTAACCTCTCCCTGGACATATCAAAATGTTCTCGTGTCTTCCCTCTCCCAGCTACTCCTCTTCCAACTCTCCTGCTGACTCCCTCTGGTCAATGTAGCATCTAGATGCTGAGTGCCCCAGGGCTCATGCTGGACCATTTCTGTTCTCGTTCATTCTTTCTCCTTGAGTCCTCTCTCCTAGCAAAGCTAGTGAGTCCCAAACTTGAGTCTCTAGCCCAGAGCTCTGCCCTAAGCTCCAGGTTGCAGAGTCTACGGTTTACTCCTATATACACATTTGATATCTCTACTTGGATCCTAACATGCAACTTGAACTTAACATATCCAAAATGGAACTCCTGGTTTCTCTGTCCAAACCGGCTTCTCCTAGAGTCTTGCCTCATTTGATTGATTTTTCTTGTCAAACCAAAAACCAAGGAACTACCCCAGCTATGTCCCTTGAGCCCCTCCCACTCAACCTATCAGCAGGCTTTATCATTTCTACCTTCAAAATATATCCCAAATCCATCTTTTTATCTCCATTTCCATTGCTACTTCTTCACTCGTCCCAGCTACCACCATCTTACCTGGAATACAGCTAAAGCTTCCTAACTATTCTTCCTGCTATCATTCTTAACATCTGTGCCATAGTCCATTTTCTACAGAGCAGTTTGCTTTTAAAAATACAGATCAAACCATGTAATTACACTTCTTACAGTCTCCGGTGATTTCCAGAGCACTTAGAGAATATCCAAATCCTTACAGTGACTCACATTAAGTGATTAGAACTTTGCCATCCTGTAAAACCAGTCTTTTGTTTTTTAAAATGCTCTGTCCTGGGGTACCTGAGTGGCTCAGTGGGTTAAAGCCTCTGCCTTCGGCTCAGGTCATGGTCTCAGGGTCCTGGGATCAAGCCCCACATCGAGCTCTCTGCTCAGCAGGGAGCCTGCTTCTTTCTCTCTCTCTCTCTCTCTCTCTCTCTCTCTCTCTGCCTGCATCTCTGCTTACTTGTGATCTGTCTTTCAAATAAATAAAAATCTAAAAAAAATAAATAAATAAAATAAAATGCTCTGTCCTACTTCAGGGCCTTTGCATTTTCTACTCCCCAGCACAGAACACTCTTGCCGTTATCCCTCACAAGGCTAGTGCCGTTTTATCATTCCGGTCAGCCTTACCCTCAGGAAAGCCCGCCCTGATTACCCTGTCTGACGCAGGGCTGCCTCTATCTGCCAAGGCATTCTTACTATATAACAATTAAGATTATCAGAACTGGCTTGTTTGATTATTTATTGTCTGCCTTCCCCCACCAGAAGGCAAGCTTCATGAGGACAGGGACCGTGTGTATCTTATTCAGTACTGTATCCCAACAGTTAGAATAGTGCATAGCACAGAGTAGCTACTCAGTTTAACATCTGGGAAGTGAATAAATGATACTGTAGAAGTGAAATATTTTCCCCCAATGTGCAGATATTGAAAATGAGAATCAAAGAGGTTTAAAAAAATGCTGTCCAAGGTCACTCAGCTTGTTGCAGGCAAATCACATTTTAAAATACTGTTAAGTGTCAAATGTAATAGGCATTCTTTCCAGGACACTAATGAAGGGTGGTTGGAAGGAAGGCAGGCAGGGACAAGGGGTCCCCCACTAAGTGGAAACCACCCTTAAAGGATTTTACACCACCCTGGAAGAAGCCCTTCACCCTTTCCCATGTGATAGATAGATGACAAAAACCTGATTTGGTGACAGGCGCAGCGAGGGTTAATCAGATTATAACAGCCCGCCAAGAAGCCCATAAAAACTCCTAGATCTACATGCCAAATCAGAACGCCTCTCAGATCCCCTCCCTCTTCAGGAGCTTTGTAGTATGGCTCAATAAACTTACTATCGCTCAATAAACTTGCTTTGCTGCTCCCCACTCTTAGTCTGGTCCACCTCCCATTCTTCGAAGTGAAGCGGTGTTAGCGAGGACCATGGACATCAGAGGCAAAGAAACCCTGTAACAACACCGCTGAGAATTTAGATAACTTGTTTGCATCCAACATTAACATTGTCTTCCAACTACTCTATTGTTTTGTTAATGTAATCAGTGTTGGAATATGGCTACATTGGTCGCAACAGTTTACTACACCAACAGATAAGAGTTAAGACCTGGAACGTTGAGGTTAATGAACCTGCTGACATAAGAAATCCAAAACTGTGACTTAACAACCAAATGTTATCACTAAATAAATAGAGATGAAATGCAATGGTGTTTTACATCGAAGATCAGAGAAGATAGTAAGTCAAACTTTGCAAGAACCCTGTAAATCACCATAAAATTTACGATTTTTTAAAAGAATGCCCAGTTTACACCCAAATTATGGGAATATTTTTCTTTTTTATAAATAACATTTTGATTTTATGAAGTATATTTTTATCTCCTTATGTCTATAAGGCTTCCTTTTATTTCTTCCCAAACTGGAAGGCTAGTTACAAAACTCGAATTCATCAACACACACATTTACCAAGCACATTCATCTCAGCTGAGGGCTGTGCCTGCTCTGGGACCAAAAGCCTGTGGTAATTTATGAGCCTTTAAAGTCTTAGAAAGAAATATCAGTGGAAGTCAGTGCAAATCTGAAAGTCTAGAAGCTCATGAAGCACGGCCTCAGAAATCAGACAGAACCTTGGGGAAAACTAAAATTCACTAGCAACCCTGACAGATCAGAAGGAAGCTAATAATGTTGGGATATCCTGGTCAACAGTCCTCTGGGTTTCCTTAAATCACTCAAAAACATATCACTGTCAGTCACGCAGCTGGGACTTAGAGAGACACATGACTGAACTGGCTCTGCCCCCAGTTACTGATTCAAATGTGGTTTCATGGACAGCAAAATGCTCAGGGAGGTATCAGTCTCCAGCTCAAAATGAGAGGAAGGTCGACATTTTACTTGCTACATTGCTTTGCTCACTGACCCCTGGGTGTCTCCAAACATTGGCCGTGGCACAGCTTGGTTTTCTAAAATCCTACATCTGCTTTCCTGTGTCATGAGCTTTCAACTAATCCCCAAGGGGAAATGCTTTCTCCTGGGACAGGAGGCCAGAAGTCCCTGAAGGATGAGGTGCAGCTCGATGGTGTAGCTTCGAGAGCCATAACCTGCCCCTCGGGGATAAGCTGCTTGCTCCCTGGGCCCTGTGACTGCTTCTGAAAACAAAACCCTCTGATCAGATTGTCTCCTTTCAATATTGAAAGAACAATCCAGAAACCTAACTGCGAAGTCTAAGGGCTGGGTGTATCTATACAGATAAATGTACCTTTGGGGCACCTGGGTGGCTCAGTCGCTTAACTGTCCGACTCTTGATTTCAGCTCAGATGTAGATCTCAGGGTCGGGAGATCGAGCCCTGCTTTTAGCTCGGGACTCAGTGGTGAATCTGCTTAGGATTCTCTCTCCCTCTGTCCCCGCCCGCTTCTCCCACTTGTGCTTGTGCGCTCTCTCTCTCTCTCTCTCAAATAAATAAAACTTTGAAAAAATGTACGTTTATATGTAAATGGCTTTGAGCTAACAAGACTTGAGAAAATCCCCAATTTCCACCTACCCCATAGGCTTCAAACACTTCTCTCGTGGTGCTTATTCTTTCTTGTGACCTAGCAACTGTAGTGGGTCCCAGGGAGCTCAAAACAGAGGACGGGCCTCACCTCTGGAAGACCATGACTACATTTTACATATGTGTGGAGTCAGGGATATGTCAAAAGCTGGGATCTTACAGAAGATGGGGTTGGAAAGAAATTAGTGACTCAAGTACTTCTACACACCAAACAACTGAGCCACACAAGTGTTTTCTTCACATTCACCATGTGACAAAGTTTTTTTTTTTTTTCTTTTTCTCCTTCTTTTTTGTTGTTAACATAAAAGGGAAATGTCGGCACATAAATTGCTCAGAATAGCTCCCATCTTGTCTACTCTCTCTGGGCCCCTGCCTCCCTCTTTATTTACCTTGACATGAGAACATTTATTCTTGCCAAAGAGGCAGTTGAGGTGGAAATGCTAATTTATTTGTGTGTCATCACTCAGAAAACTAACAAAGGAACCAAATCACCCAAGGAACATTGTAAGATAAAAAAACGCACTGTTATAAATATATCTGTCCACATAAAACTTTGAACTGCTTTTTTTCACTTTTCACTTTTTTTCACTTTCATTCCAGAAAATGTCCAAAGGCTATATTTTGTCATAACAGGCCTTGGGGATGTCAGACAATATCCTTAAACCATAAACACAAACATATACATCTACACACACACACACACACACACACACATACCCCATATGTGGAAATTTTAAGAGAAAACCAAAAGTCAAGATGGATCAGGCCCTGGTTCATACCATGGTCAAATATCAGGGATCACGTGCTTGTAAGAACAAACTGGTCACCAGAATTTAGGAGTAAGCCTAGCATTATAAACAAAAGGCCTAGGGTCAAGCAAGCCAAAGGCATTTTCTTCTATGTCGATCACCAGCTAATTTCAGGCGCACTGTGACTAGCCTCTGAAAGGCTATAACAAGAATCTGTAGCTGGTCTGGCAAGCAGGACCTTGCCCAGAGCAGGGAACACATTTTCTTCTGGCCAGTCTAGAAAAGGATACCTGAGGATAGGAGTCAAGTCAAGAACCTGGTAGCATTTTCTACTCCAAGATCAGTCTTGTTTGAGCCCAGATCAGCTCCCGTGTTAGCTAAGGAGATTTCCTTAAACAAATATATATATATTTTTCCAATATATTCAATATAATAAATAAATAAATATAAAAGATGAGACAAAACAAGTTGCCACTTCCAAATAGGGTCAACCATAAGGAAATATGGAGTATTTCATTGTGTGAAGTAACAGTGATTCACACCGAGCTGGTGCTAAAACTCCATGATAATAGCCAGGAGCTCATGGATTTTAACAATCATTTGGGAAGTGAAGTGAACTGGCATGATTCTTTTTTCCGCTTCTGTTAAGAGCTTAAGCTCTGGCCTAAGGTGGTTCAACATGAATTCTAGATGAGTTCTACTAATTCTAAGCTCTGATCATGTCAGTTAACCTATTTAATGCTGTTTTCTCATCTCTCCAGTGGAAATAGGAACAGGATTTACCTCACAGGTTTGCTGGGACCATTAAATAAGACCCTGGGACCAGCCTGGCACACAGGAAGCCTTCAATAAAAGTCAGCTATCATAATTAGCATCATCATTATTATTCTCACTCTGTTACCATAAAAGTAACTTTCTCTTTTGTGGTAAAAGTCAATAGTGTCTTTACACCAGAGGACTTCAGCACTTCCGTTATTACCCTTCTCTCCATACCTTAAACCTCTCCCCTTCTTCACTGGGTTTTCCAGCAACATTTAATCACGTGTTACTATTTGGCTTCTTTCACAAAGCTCCCCCTGATTTCACACCCTCTTCTAGTTAGCTGCTTTTCCTGCTTTGCTTGGACAAAAAAGCTTGAAATAGTTGTCTGCACATGGGGTCTAACTTCCATTCCGACATCAACCTCCCCCCATCACGACGTCAGCCCCTAGTCACCTCCATGTGTGCCAACTCCAGCGGACACTTTTCAATCCCCATATAACTACAACTCTTAGCCACATTTAATATCGCTTACCACCTACTTATTGAAACATGTTGGGTTTTATTTTTTCCTTAACATTTTTGTGACTATTAGAGTTCCTCTTTGTTCAGTCCTCAGGCCTTTTTGGTTCTTTTTGCACTCTCTCCATCAGTGATCATGGCCAACCACATGGCTCTTCATATTTCCAGCTAAAATCTCTTCATGCATAAAGCAACTACGTCTCCTTACTTCTTCCCTTAGAGTCTTCAGACATCTAGATTTACCATAGCTAAAATGAACTCCTGATATTTATACACATGGTTCCAAATATTCTCCTTCTCAAATCGCTGCATTTCCATGAATCAATACCCATGTATCTGCTTGTTGAAACCAATGTCGTTCGTGATATTTCCCACACTTTGATTCCCCACATCTAATCCACTGTCCATTCCTATGAACTGTCTCTCTGAAATAGTAGTTGTCAATTATGGGAGATTTTGTCCCCAAAGAATAAAGAAGGAATACCTCTCTGTCTGAAAATAGTTTTGGTTTCTACAACAGGGGGAGCAAGAAGTGCTACCAGCAGAGGAAGAGGCCAGGGATGCTGCTAAAAATCCTACAATCAGCTGGAAAGTCCCACAACAGAGAATTATCTGGCCCCAAATTATCAACAGGCTTAAGGTTTAAAACTGTGCTCTTAAATGTGTCCTGAACGTGTCCAGTTCTCTCCATCTCCACTGGCAGCACCTGATCCAACTCATGACCCTTCTTGGCTCTATTCTTTCAGTGGCCTCCCAGGTGGATTTTCATCTCCTCTTGTCCCCTACTCCCTCCTCCTTTTCTCCAGATAGCAGCCAGAGTCACCTCTGTAGGATGTGAATATGATCCTGTTAAAACTCTACCACCACCCTAACACCTTTCAAGTTTCCCCACTGCACCTCGAAGAACAGCCCAACTTCTAAACAAGTCCTGGGCTTTCCCCCACCTTTCCAACTTCACCTTTCCCATCACTCTCTCATTACTCAGTCTGCCTGAAGCAACTATGCTTCTTCCCTTTCCTTAACACACCTGGTTCTCTGCCTCCTCTGGGACTTTGCCTAGAATTTTCTTCCTCCCATTCTCTACCTATCCAAGCCCTACCCAACATTTGTATGCTCATGTAAATACTACTTCACATTAAGCCTTTCCTCTAAAACACCATGATTTTCTCTGATAGCACTCTTTCTTAGTATTCATTGTCCTTGGGACAATTTTTATTTTTGTGTGTTTATAGTGTAGTGTCTGTCTCCCAGATAAAATATCAGTGCTGTAGGTTGACGAGCGGGAGAATGAGAGGAACTGTAAAAATTCTGGGATCTGAGCAGGACATGTGGTCTGAGCAGTTCAGACCAGAGGATGGAGGGATTAAAGAAACCTTCACTTACTTCCTTCATACTTTTGTTTGGGGCTCATGCTATTTTCAAGGAGTTCCTAAGTTTTAGCGTGGGGGAGTAGCACATACCCATACCCCAGTGACCCCTGAGAGTGGATGTTCACACATGCGGTATATCTGACCTCATCCACCTCTTTCCCTCTCTATATTAAATAGCCTCAACTTCACTCTCCTACTACAGTGGTGGGCAAGTTGGAGCAGAAGCATGATGGCTTGTTCATACAAGAACATACAAGAACAATTCTACTGCTTTTCCTTTGTAATAATTTATCATGAAATATTAAATTTAATACCTTCCTTCTTAGAATGCACACTGTTTGTGAATCTTTGTGGAGACAGTGAAAAGAATTCATATAAACTTGAAAAGAGTTAGAATTATATCACAGGAAAGCAAAGAGAAAGAAGCAATCAATTTTCAGACTTGGGAAAGGCTTTTTGTGTTCAAAATATAGACTTTTTAAATCCTCATCAGAAGCAACAGTTTTGAAAGCCAAAGCCACTGATTTGCAATTTTATTTTGAAAGCCAAACCCAGTGATATGTGAGAGTTTTATTTTGTTGAGACAAAAAAGTGGGGGGAAGGAGGCTCTTAAGTTTCAAAATGGAAGGTCCTGAGGGCAAGTAGTATATAGTTGATACCACAACAACACACCAGAATTAGACCAGAACAGGACTGCAAATCAACCAACATCTGGGGAAACTGAAGGTGTTCACTTGGACTAAGAAAGGATTGCATGATGGAATCAAACAAGGTGTAACTCCAGCAGAGGCCAGTAGGTCCATACACCTGACCTGGACCAAGGGACCACGGACAGAGAAATGGAGTTGCTATTGAAGGAAACCTGAACCCAACTGGTATCCAGCATCAGAAAGATGCTTGGAAAGAGAAAAAGGCCATCCAAAATGGTGGCCACTAGGCATGTGTAGTTATTAAATTTAAATTAATTAAAATTAAATAAGATAGGGGTGCCTGGGTGGTTCAGTGGGTTAAGCCTTTGCCTTCCGCCCAGGTCATGATCTCAGGGTCCTGGGATCGAGCCTCGCATCGGGCTCTCTGCTCAGCAGGGAGTCTGCTTCCTCTCCTTTCTCTCTGGCAGCTGCTCTGCCTACTTGTGATCTCGCTCTCTGTCCAAAAAAAAAAAAAAAAAAAAAAAAAATTAAATAAGATTAAGAATTCATGTCCTCAAACTTCAAGTGCTCAACAACCACATGTAGCTAGGTGCTCCTGTACTGGAGAGCATAGAAACATTTCTATGATCTCATAAACTCCTATTGGACAACACTGCTATATTTCTATGGTCATGCTCAGGTGCTCCCCTAATGTTGCAGAGCCTGGGGTGAAAGAAAGCACATACTTTCAAAAGGTAAAGGTCAGAGGCACCTGGGTGGCTCAGTTGGTTGTGTGTCCAGCTCTTGATTTCAGCTTGGGACAAGATCTTGGGATGTTGGGATTGGGCTCTGATGGGCTCTGAGCTCAGAGGGGAGTCTGCTGGGATTCTGTCTCTCCCTCTCCCTCTGCCCCTTCCCCTGTCCCCCCACTCACACATGCACTCTCTCTAAAATAAATAAATTTTTTAAAAACATAAAATGTATAGGTCAAACTAACAAATTGTTGAATAAACTTCTGTTTTTTCCTCCTACTTTAACAAATTTTCATAATTACCTGGAATTCTAATTGCCAATTTAGATTCTCCAACTCCTCTGAGTTCCACATTGACTGAAATGTTATTCCACAGAAAGCACTACCCCTGCCCTCAGCCCTCAGCCCTCAGCCTCCTTATCTCCCTCCCAGCCACATGTGACACTGACAAGATCCTTACACACATATGGACATCCCAGCCTGTACATTCAAATCACTGCACCCATGGTAGCAGAAGCCTAAGTGTGCAGACACATGTGGAACACAGCCCATTCTAAGGAAGAAGAATCCACAAAACAGTCCTCTGTCAGTCCCTGCAAAAAGGATTAAGTCCTTTTAGATCTCTGCATCCCAAGTGCACAGAACAGGATACGCATGGGGAGGGGAGTATGCCAGGTTTTGGCGGCCATGTTTCCTCAAGCCTGTATTCTTTCTTTCATGAAGAGTCATCGCTGGAGAGGGCCAGACCAGGGTACTATCTGGGAAAGAACCCAAGATTCTATCTTCTCAGTTAGTTGGCTTACAAAATGTATTGCTATGTCATACTTTGTTCATTTTTTGGCTCCTTGTTACTAATGAGAGGAGAACTTGATTTCACTTGCTCCCTGTAGTACTTCCTTAAGTCTAGAAAAGCTCCAGGCACATAGTAGATGCTCAATAAACATTTGCTGTACTATTAAGTTAATAAGTTTAAGAGAAGGTTTTAATGTCATCTTTGTAAGGGAGCCATGTTAGCTGTTCTTATCATCTGGTGAGGGTGTTCACAGGTGAGAAGAGCCATCGAACTATTGCAGGCATGGCATCCATGGAATCCCACACAGAAGTGATGTCTCTCTACAGCTGAGACTTTGCTAAACCTAATCAGCTGTCTAAGGTGGACACATTCTCCTCTGAAATGACCCAAGAGAATCATGAACCACCCAAAATAAGAAATGGAGTCCTTGTCATTTTTTTAAAAAATGGTGATGAATGAAAGAAAAATCTCTAATATCTGTGCTTGGGAGAGATTAAGCCAACTTCATTATACTTCTTGTTTTATACTTCTAGACACACCACAACTCAAGGTCTGATACCCTTTGTGAAATAATGCATTTGTTCCATTGCTAGTGACCATGATGAGCAATATTTTATACATATCTATCAGGTCTGGACCATGTATAATAGAATGAAAAAAATTCAGAGGGATGTTTTAATTTAGTGTGACTGATTACTTTAGAGTCTACTTATATAACTAATATAATTAATGGCAGCTTAGTGGATACATATGAGTTGAGTGAAAAATTTTGTAAGCTCTTCTCTAGGGTTGGCAATAAATTTAAAATGTCAGTTTTTCTTTGGCTGAAATGTGTTGAGGGAACCCCTGAACAATCCACAGTACTTCGTGTTCTCTGTCAAGTGAAAGGACAAGTATATACCACTTCCCATAGCACAATTTCTCAAATGCCAATGTGAAAAATATCCTTTTCTTTTAAAATTTCATTCGAGGCTAGTTAATAACAAGGCCCCCAGTCAAAGCCCAGCAGCGCAATCAGCTGTGACTGTCTCCTTTGTCACAGCATTGAAAATGTGCCAAATATGGAAAGTTCCTCTCTGAGTCCAAATGCTCCCAGGGCATGTCAGGACTACTAAGTCAAATCAGTGCATTACCAAAATGAAAGTCCAACCACAGTCTTCTAGTTCTAGAATGGATAGCAAAATAGTAGGGGTTACTGGGCTCCTTGACCCAACCCTAGAGGAATACAGAAGCAAGAGGGCAGTATGGGTTACAGGAATTAATACTCACAGAAAACACATACACTTATGAAAACTCTGGGGAACAGAAGATTTTTCTAACTGGAGTAGGTGTGGTAGGTTGATGACTGACTATAGCCTGTGGCCAATGAGAACCAAAACCAGCAGTAAGAGGAGAAAAACCTCTAAGTGACCTCTAGCCTCTTCTCCCTCCAATAGTCTGGGATGGTCATACCTGGCCTTCCATTATAGAAATTAGCACCAGGAATTTAAGTCACCCTGGTGAAAGAAACTGCAGAATCTCTGCTAGGGTAAACACTAGATGAAAATATATGGGCTATCTGGCCAAATGGCAAACCAACTTCTCCAACCCTTTTCCTTCAAGCCCCTAAACTGGTAACTTCCAACCTAAAGATACTGTGTTCTTCCAAAGCTGCTTCTCTTTATTAATTTTTTTAAATGGAGAAGGGTGTGCCTGGGTGGCTTAGTCAGTAAAGCATCGAACTCTTGGTTTTGGCTCAGGTCATGATCTCAGGGTCATGAGATCAAATCCCACCTCTGGATCCATGCTCAGCGGAGAGTCTCTTAGCCCTCTCCTTCCCCTTCTGCACACCCCGCCCCCAACTGCCTGCTTACTTGCACACTCTCTCTCCCTAAAATAAATAGATAAAATCTTTTAAAAAATTAAAAAAATTTTTGATCTAACATATACTTTTATTGAAATAATCTGATATATAACATTGCATCAATTTAAGGTGTACATGTTAATTTTATACCTATTGTAATATGATTGCCATTGTAGCTATAAATTAGCGCTTCTATCACATCACATAATAATCATCTCTTTTTCGTGGTTGAAATAATTAGGATTTAATTTTTCAGCAAGCTTGATGGTTATAATACAATATTGTTGTCTATGTTCGATTTACTGTATATTAGATTTCTAGGACTTACTACTTGATGCAAGTCTGTACTCTTAAACAACTGTCCTATTCCCTGTCTCCCTGCTGCCCCCCCTTCCCCTGGCAACCACATTCTTACTCTCGGTTCTTATGAGCCTGGCCTTTTTAGATTGCACATATAAGTGGCATCATATAGTATATGTCTTTCTCTCTCTGACTTATCTCATTTAACATAATGTTTCTTAACTGAGTAATTAATTTTCTTTACTAATTTAAAGGTACAACTCTTTTTTTTTTTTTTAAGATTTCGCTTGATTATTTGAGAAAGAGAGAGAGTGAGTGAGAGCAAGTGCACAGGGGGAGCAGCAGAGGGAGACTCAGACTCCCCGCTGGAGCAGAGTCGGATGTGGGGCTTGATCCCAGGACCCTAGGATCATGACCTGAGCTGAAGGCAGATGCTCAACTGACTGAGCCACCCAAGCATCCAAAGTGCAACTCTTGAGTTGCTTGGTGAGTGGTACACAAATGGGAAAGATATCAGCAGTAGTTTTTGGTACCTGGAGATCTTATACTCCCCTCCCCTTAAACTCACCTACATGATCTTGGATGAGGGTCTATTCTCCAGCCCTTTCCCATACACATTCCCAGACCCAAAGAAATATTATTCCATGAGTCAAAAAAAAAAAAAAAAAAAAAAAGCAAAAACAGATACTTGAGTGCTGCAACCACTGCTAAAAAGAACAATAAGTGGAACCACATATGTTATGTGGTGCAGAATTACTGGAAATACGGACCAAAAATTCAAAATAAGCCTAAAAAGATAGAGGAGATATTAGTAACATGGAGCAGTAATTTGAAATTATGAGGAAGAAATAGAAATATTAGATATGAAAAATATAGCTACAATAAAGAACCCAACAAATAAGTTAGTTACTAAGATAAATAAGTTGAAGAATGAATTAGTGAGCTACACACAAAAAAATGAGCTCACAAAAGAAATTTAAAAATTACATATATATGGGTGTGTGTATATATATATGTATGTGCAATATATATATATATATATATATGTGTGTCTACACAACTTGTAGATAGTAGAGTTCCTATAAATAGAGAAAAAATGTGTACAAGAAAAATTTGAAGAAACGAAAAGGGTAAAATTGCCAGAATTCAAGAAGAAAAGACTTTAGAATGAAAAAGGGAACAAAGTCATAGGTTACTAAATAGGAAAGATAGGGACTAATCCATACCTAAGTGCACTTTTATGAAAATTAAAGCTATCAAGGACATAGTAAGAAAAAATAATATAAGCCCACAAAGGGCAAGAATGGCTCCCCTACGAAAGAGAATCAGACTAGCATCTGACTTCTCAACAACACTGTGAATGCAAAAATTCAATACAATCATATTGTGAAGGTATGAAGGAAAAGAACTTTCCTCTTAGAATTTTCTGTCCCACCAAATTATAAATCAAACATGAGAGCATGATAAAAAGTGTTCTTTGGCACTGAGGTCCTCAGATGGCTGACCACACTACAATCCATAGTAAAACGCTTTTCACAGAAACAATAACAGCTGTGGGAGGAGAGTCACTGGGTATGCTGTTGCAGGAAATACAGAAAGGGGGTGAAATCTGGTAATTGTACTAGGTGGAATAGTGCCCCAAAACAATTCACATTCACCCAGAACCTCACAATGTAATTGTATTTGGAAGTGGAGCCCTTGCAGATGTAATTATTTGAGATGAGGTCATACAGATCAGGATAGTCGCTAAATCCAGTAGGACTGATACCCTTATAAGAAGAGCAGGGGATACACAGACACACCTACATACAGGGAAGACAAAGGGAGAAAATGGAGTGATATTGTTCAAAGCCAAGAATGCCAAGGATTGCCAGAGGCCACAAGAAGCTAGGCGAGAGGAAGGGAGAGCAGAGCTCTCTGACAACTTGATTTTAGACTTTCTAGCCTCTGAAACTGTGAAAGGATATATTTCTGTTATTTTAAGAGACACAGATTGTGGAAATTTGTTATGGCAGCCCTGGAAACTGATAGTGTAATATTTATTTATTTTTATCTTTAAAAAACGTGAGTGGGGGGGAGGAGTACTCTAGGACCAAGATGGTAAGCACTCTGTTGATTTAAATGTGTTTACTTTTAAAAAAGCCCAAGGGTACCTAGGTCCCTTTAGGAAGTAGTATAACTTTGCTAACAAAATCAGATTGTATACAATAAAAGAAAGTTAAAAGCTCATTTAACTGATGGCAAAAAAAAATTATAAACACTTACATAGGTTTTATTGGGTGTCAGGCACTCATCTAAATGCTGAACATACGAAATTCAGACAATTATTTGACTATTATCTCCATTTTACTAGTAAGTAAGTTAGCAGAGAAAGGTTATGTGGCTTACTCTAGGTCATACAGCTACCTAAATAAAACAAAAGTTCACATTAACCTCAAAAGAGGTTAACCCCAGAAATGGAAAAAATAGTCATGTTGCATGAAACTCACCAATGCCATTAGCTCATTAGCAAAGTAGAAAAAAAGAATCTGTTTTTGTGCCAGTGCCATGCTGTCTTGGTGAATCCAGCTTTGTAGTAAAGCTTGAAATCAGGCAACGTGATGCCCCCAGTTTTGTTTTTCTTTTTCAACATTTCCTTAGCAATTTGGGATCTCTGCTGGTTCCATACAAATTTTAGGATTGTTTGATCCAGCTCTTTGAAAAATGCCAGTGGACTTTTGATCAGGATGGCATTGAAAGTATAGATTGCTCTAGGCAGTATAGACATTTTAACAATGTTTATTCTTCCGATCCAAGAGCATGGAATGGTCTTCCATCTTTTTGTGTCTTCTTCAATTTCTTTCATGAGTGTTCTGTAGTTCCTCAAGTACAGATCCTTTACCTCTTTGGTTAGGTTTATTCCAAGGTATCTTATGGTTCTTGGTGCTGTAGTAAATGGAATCAATTCTCTAATTTCCCTTTCTAAATTTTCATTGTGAGTGTATAAGAAAGCAATTATTTCTGTACATTGACTTTGTATCCTGCCACATTATTGAATTGCTATATGAGTTCTAGTAGTTTGAGGGTGGAGTCTTTTGGGTTTTCCATATAAAGTATCATGTCATCTGCGAAGAGAGAGAGTTTGACTCCTTCTTTGTCAATTTGAATACTTTTTATTTCTTTTTGTTTCCTGATTGCTGTTGCTAGGACTTCTAGTACTATGTTGAACAACAGTGGTGAGAGTGGGCATCCTTGTTGCGTTCCTGGTCTCAAAGGGAAGGCTGTCAGTTTTTGCCCATTGAGGATGATATTCACTGTTGGTTTTTCATAGATAGATTTTATGAAGCTGAGGGATGTTCCCTCTATCCCTATACTTTGAATCGTTTTAATCAGGAACGGATGTTGTATCTTGTCAAATGCTTTTCCTGCATCAATTGAGAGGACCATATGGTTCTTCTCTCTTCTCTTATTGATGTGTTCTATCACATTGATTGATTTGTGAATGTTGAACCACCCCTACATCTCATGAATAAATCCCACCTGGTCATGGTAGATAATCTTTTTAATGTACTGTTGGATCCTATAAGCTCGGATCTTGTTGAGAATCTTGGCATCCATATCATCAGGGATATTGGTCTGAAATTCTCCTTTTTGATGGGGTTTTGCCTGGTTGGGGGATCAGGGTAATGCTGGCTTCATAAAGAGTCTGGAAGTTTTCCTTCTGCTTCTATATTTTGAAACAGCTTTAGGAGAATAGGTATTTCTTCTTTGAATGTTTGGTAGAATTTCCCAGGGCATCTGTCAGGTCCTGGGCTCTTGTTTTTTGGGAGGTTTTTGATCACTGTTTTAATCTTTTTACTAGATATTGGTCTATTCAGGTTGTCAGTTTCTTCCTGATTAAGTTTTGGAAGTTTATAGGTTTCCAGGAATTAATCCATTTTGTCCAGGTTGCTTAACTTATTGGCATATAACTGTTGATAATAATTTCTGGTGATTGTTTCTATTTCTTTGGTGTAAGTCGTGATCTCCCCCTTTTCATTCATAATTTTATTAATTTGGGTCCTCTATCTTTTATTTTGGATTAGTTTGGCCAATGGTTTATCAATCTTATTGATTCTTTCAAAAAACCAGCTTCTAGTTTTGCTGATGTGTTCTACTGTATCTTTAGTTTCTATTTCATTGATCTCTGCTCTAATCTTGATTATTTCCCTTCTTGTGTGTGGGGTTGGCTTAAATTGTTGTTGATTCTCCAGTTCTTTAAGGTGTAAAGAGAGCTGGTGTATTCTGGATTTTTTTAAATTTTTGAGGGAGGCTTGGATGGCTATGTATTTCTCCCTTAGGACCACTTTTGCTGTAGTTTTTGGACCATAGGTTTTGGACCAAAGTGTCTTCATTCTCATCGGTTTCCAGTGGAACAGAGTAGAGAGCCCAGATATGGACCCTCAACTTTATGGTCAAATAATCTTTGACAAAGCAGGAAAAAATATACAGTGGAAAGAAGACAGTCTCTTCAATAAATGGTGCTGGGAAATTTGGACATGTGTAGAAGAATGAAACTCCACCATTCTCTTATACCATACACAAAGATAAACTTAAAATGGATAAAAGACCTCAATGTGAAGCAGGAATCCATCAGAATCCTAGAGGCAGTAACCTCTTCAACATCAGCCACAACAACTTCTTTCAAGATGTCTCCAAAGGCAAAGGAAACAAAAGTGAAAATGAACTTTTGGGACTTCATCAAGATCAAAAGCTTCTACACAGCAAAGGAAACAGTCAACAAAACAAAGAGGCAACACACAGAATGGGAGAAGATATTCACAAATGACACTACTGACAAAGGGCTGATATCCAAGATCTATAAAGAGCTCCTCAAACTCAACACACACAAAACAGATAATTACATCAAAAAAATGGGCAGAAGACATGAACAGACACTTCTTCAAAGAAGACATACAAAGCTAACAGACACATGAAAAAATGTTCATCAGCATTAGCCATCAGGGAGATTCAAATCATAACCACATTGAGATACCACCTTACACCAATTAGAATGGCCAAAATTAACAAGACAGGAAATAACAAGTGTTGGAGAGGATGTGGAGAAAGGGGAACCCTCTTACACTGTTGGTGAGAATGCAAGTTGGTGCAGCCACTCTGGAAAACAGTGTGGAGATTCCTTAAGAAATTTTAAAAAATAGAGCTTCCCTATGACCCAGCAATTGCACTATTGGGTGTTTACCCCAAAGATACAGATGTAGTGAAAAGAAGGGCCATCTGTACCCCAGTGTTCATAGCAGCAATGGCCACAGTCGCCAAACCGTGGAAAGAACCAAGATGCCCTTCATTGGACGAATGGATAAAGAAGATATGGTCCATATATACTATGGAGTATTATGCCTCCATCAGAAAGGATGAATACCCAACTTTTGTGTCAACATGGACGGGACTGGAAGAGATTATGCTGAGTGAAATAAATCAATCAGAGAGAGTCAATTATCATATAGTTTTGCTTATTTGTGGAGCATAAGGAATAACACAGAGGACATAGGGAGATGGAGAAAAGTGAGTTGGGGGAAAATTGGAGGGGGAGACGAACCATGAGAGACTATGGACTCTGAGAAACAAACTGAGGGTTTTGGCTTGGAGGGTTGGATGAGCCTGGTGGTTGGTATTATGGAGGGCACATATTGCATAGAGGACTGGGTGTGGTACATAAACAATGAATTCTGCAACACTGAAAAGAAATTTTTAAAAAGAAAGAAAGAAAAAAAAAGTATCAGTTACTTAAATGATGCAAAGAGATTTTAATAAAGTTTAAGACATATTTTTTCTTTTTTCAAAAAATCTTAAGCTAACACTGGAAGGGGACTTCCTCACATTGGTAAGCATTATATATCAAAACCTTAGAGCAAACACTAAGCATTACTCTTAATGGAAAAACACAGATAGCATATTCTTTAAAAATGAAACAATACCCATTATCACCACAACTGATTGAAAGAGTTGAGCTCTGCAAGTCCTATCAAAATAAAAGAAAAGAAAAATATGAGAGAAAATGTCACTGTACATAATATTATCATCAAATAAACCACAAAATTATCACCAGATAAAGCAATTAAAAAACAAGAAATTTCAGAAATTTAGCTGATGTAGCAACTTAAAAAAAAACAATAGTACTAATTTACACCAGCCATAACCAGCTAGAAAATATAATAATCGCAAAAAAGAAAGAAAAGGAAAGGAATAAAAATGTAAAATATCTAGAAATTAACCAAGAACGTAATAACTATGGAGAAAATGAAACTCTAATAAAGGTCACACAAGATGATTAATGAAATTAAATCACATTTTATTCTCTTAGATGACTTAACATTACAAAGATAGTCATCTTCCTAATTATTCTACCAATCATATGTAATACCAATCACATTTTCAATTGGATTTTTTTTAAGAATTAAATAAATTTACTCTATTATTTAATAGAAGGAAGCCAACCTTATAAAAGATGGGGGAAAAGAGGGACATGCTATCAGATATTAATACTTTTATTTTTTATTTATTTATTTTTTTAAAGATTTTATTCATTTATTTGACAGAAAGAGAGATCATAAGTAGGCAGAGAGGCAGGCAGAGAGAGAGAGGGGTAAGCAGGCTCCCCGCCAAGTAGACAGCCCAATGCAGGGCTCGATCCCAGGACCCTGAGATCATGACCCGAGCCGAAGGCAGAGGCTTAACTCACTAAGCCACCCAGGCACCCCAGATATTAATACTTTTAAATTACAATTTAAATATTAAAATACTGTCACAAGAACAATCATGTTGACCAATAGAACACAATAGAGAGCTCAGGGAAAAACATGTATATGGGAAATTTTACATAAGATAAAGCTAGCATCACATGAATGATGCTATTCATATGATACAATTCATACAATGCAATTCAAATGATGCAATTCATATGAAAACTATGAATTATTTAGTGAAATGGTTCGGGAAAAGTGAAATTCTACTTAACCTTACATACCAAAGTAGACAACAGCAGGAATATGTGAAGGTAATAAACTAGAAAGTTGGTAGAATAAAATAGGTAATAGCTACAGAATTGGGGAAAGAGAAAGACTATTTAAACAAAACTTCAAAAGCACAAAGGAACAAATGATTACATTGTCTACATCAGAATGAAGAATTTCTGGTCAATAAAAGATACTATGGATACAGTTAACATTATAGCTGACAGAACAGAAGAAGATATTCACAAAGTACAAAAACAACAAGGGATTACCTTTTAGAATATACAAGAAATTCTTAGGAATTTATAATGAAAAACAACAACGCATACAGAAAAATGAATATCCAATATCCAAGAAATATGAATATCCAATATATAGAAGAAACCCAGGACAATGACAGATTACAAGTCAAAGTGCTTGGTAAATAGCAATGCAAATTAAAATAAGTTTTAGATTAGCAAAAGTTAGAATGGTGAAAAATGCCAACCATTCATAGCAATACTGGTAGGTAGGAACCTTTGTCCATGCTGGTGAAAATATAGACCAGTGCAGGATTTCTGGAGAGCAACTTGGCTCTAGTCAAAACAAATACAAGAACCACATGATTCAGCAGTCCTATTCTTCAGTGTATTTCCAAAAGAAGGTCTTTTTTCTTTTTTAAGATTTTATTTATCTATTTGACAGAGAGAAAGAGAGAGGGCACAAGAAGGGGGAAGCTGAAGGCAGAGGGAGAGGCAGAAGCAGACTCTCCATTGAACAGGGAGCCTGATATGCAGGGCTTGATCCCAGGACTCTGGGATCATGACCTGAGCTGAAGGCAGATGCCTAACTGACTGAGCTACCCAGGCGCCTCCAAAAGAAGGTCTTGCAAGGTCGCTGAAGAAAGTAGTTCATCACGGCCCTAGCAATGATGCCAGAGTTTGCCATAGGTTGTGTGACCAACCAAGGAGGCAGGTGGCCTTGGGCCACCTAGGCAGAAAGCCCCCAAGGCTCAGTTGACTCAGGACAGAATCTCCCAATAAGAAGCTTGAAAGATGGTTTGTTTTGACTAGAGTGGGAAGATACAGAAGGAAAAGAGCCAGAGCTGGACCTCATAATGAAAAGTGCAGTGTTGTCATGCCCTAAAACTCATCTGAAGAGTCACATCTGTGTCCTAGGAGGGGCAATATTTATTACCTGCCACAGACAGGACAATAATTGTAAGTTACTGGTAGTCAGAAGAGCCCCAAGAAAGGGGCATCACTACTGACCAATTAAGGCAAGAGATAACCATCTCTTTGCCTCTCCCTCCTCCTACTCCAGCAAAGTGGAGGAACAGACCTTTAAAGACAGGTGCTATCTCAAAGCAGTAGCACACCTTACCACTGTCCAAGTAACCAGAGCCACGATCAAGTCCCCTCTAGGGAGGGAAGAAAACAAGGCAGTTGAAAAAGAGAGTCTTTATAATGCTTTTCAGCTCTATAATGTCCTCTCTGTGTGGACCCTGCTATAGTTTGAATGTTGTGTACCCTCCAAAATGCGTATGTCGAAATCCTAACCTCATAGGTGACAGTAGTAAGAGATGAGATCTTCGGGAGGTGAGTAAGTCACCAGGTCAGAGCCCTCATAAGATGAGTGCCTTCATTAAAAAAGGCCCATGGAGCTTGCCTGTTCCTTGCATCACGTGAGGATGCCTTGAAAAATCTGCCCTTACCCAGCCATGTGGGCATCCTTATCTCAAACTCCCAGCCTCTAGAACTGTAAGAAATGAATTCTGTTGTTTATAAGCCACTCAGTCTGTGGTATTTTGTTAGAGCAGCCTGAACAGATAAAGACAGATCCCAAAAGAAAAGGGAGGTCAGAGCCAGATGTTAAGCTAAAGCTGGCTCAGGAGATGACAGAAATAAGAATTAGTTTAATTTTCCTTTATTTATATGCCACATAACTTCAAAAATTATTTACATCAAACAGAATAGAAACATGTAATGTTGTTTTTTCTTCCTTCCTTTCCTTTCACAGAACATTCCCCACCACATAATCAGCATCATTGTGTAACAGGAAGGAACAGAGCTGGCCTGTCCAAAATTTTGTCCAATCACAACAGCTCCAGAGAGATGGGAATGAAGACTTTCATTCCCCCAAGCGAATGAGCTCCACATCACAGCTGTACAGCCTGGGATGTTTAACAAATACAGAAGTATGAGGAAAACGTCCCAGGTAGTAAAAATTAATAGTTAATGCAAGAAGAAGCAAGTTAATGCACTTGCTTCTCCTGTGAACAATTAAGAGTTGACAATATAACAATAAATATCACACCAGTTCAATCCTTTTGCCTCCAATAGAATGCCCATACATGAAGCAAAGTCTTGTTAAAATCCAAAGTCCTCAAAAGCAGGACTTGACTGGGTATAAAATTCTGTTCTATTTCTTAATATTAGTAATGAAGTTGATTGTAATTTTATTTATCACACTCATTCACAGTTTTATATCAAGGAAAGAAAATGACATTTAAGAAATTAATTGAGTGCAGTGTGAAAGATATCTTACATTTGATGTTTTTGAAAGTTCTAAATATAAATTAAAATGTCTGTCAAAGCATGTTTATGAATTTTTATAAGACTATAATTATACACATATTTAATAACCCCATTAGGCAGGATGCTTTAGAAAACATTGAAGACTTAGGTTATTATGATGAGCATAATAATTAGGTCATTCATCAGGAAAAACTATGAATAATTCATTCTAATTAAGTAACTGGTAGAATAGTAAATCAACCATCAGTGCCAGAACCCAGTAAGTTATGGACAGGAGGAAATCACCAGTAAAACTAACTTCTGGGTACCAGATAATAAATTAAAATATTATTAAATATTTGTTCTATTAATGGAAAAATCACCAAAAATTCTTTCTTGGACTTTGCCTGCTTGCCAGTAAGTAGATCTGCCCCAGGTACATAGTGGTAAAATGATTAAATGTTAGATAATGAGAGGAAAATGTGCCTATCTTCGAGATAATAAATGTAGCATTGTGTTACTTCTCTCCAGCTGTACTAGGTGACTAACTTTTGGAATCAGGTGTAGGAATATGTATGACACAGGTTTGAAACAGCTTATAGAGAAAACAGGTGGCTACAAAACTCGTCCAGTCCACAATGCTGGTGTAAATGATCTTCAAAAGAACAAAGGATCCTATTCCCACATCCGTTTGTCACCATATAAAATGAACACCAATCCTCACAGGGAAAGTAGAGAGCCAGCTTATAAAGCCTGTTGAGATTCTGAACCTCAGACTGTTATTAAATATCTGCTGCTTCTTCTGTTTGGGCCGGAAGAAAAACAGCCCAAGAGCTATCCTTATTTTCTGGAAGAGAGATAAAGATCAACTTAAAGATTTTATTAAATAATCAATATTAGGAGGAGAAACCTAGTACATGAAGTCCTATCTAATTTATGGAGGTATTAATTTGAAGTTTGGGATGCAATAGCCTTTAAATCAAAGTGTGTTTGTTTTTTTCTTAGGACTTATAAGATTATAGTATATGATCAAGTGGACTTCAATACGGAGAGACAAAATAGAACTTTACTTTAGTGTGAGAATAACTGAAATTAAAGCATTAGGCAATATGAAGAAATTCAAATGAACATGGGAACTTGGGAATTGTTTTCTATGCTGAGCAGAGGAGATATCAGATGACTAGATATTTAGCTCTAACATGAACTGCCTGATCCTTCAATTCACTCTTTGGCCATAGCTCCGACCTCAGAAATGCTACTGTTACAATACTGCATGGCATTTAGAGTAGCAATGGTTATTGACTCGTAAGCCAGTAGAATTTGCACATCAGCCAAGAAATATTGCAGTTGGAGATCTCCACACTGCAGTTCTCTAAGATGGTCAGGCTACAAATCTGGAAGCCATACCTAAATCCTTCCTCTCCACTTCTTATCTAATTGGCCTCCCAGTATTGTGGACTTACCTGCAAGCATCTTTCCATACTGTCCATGGTCATGCCTCTCAATGGTACTATGTTCATTCATGCACTAATCATCTCTTGTTCGTTCTGATAAAATGGTCTCCTTTCACTTTTGTGCCCTCCTCTATATTTCACTCCAACACAACCTGATTGCAGAAATCTATCACTTAAAATACCCAATAATTCCTAATTTCTTTCCTTACAATTTGGCATCCACTAAATTCTCAAGCACCTGCCTCATCAACCCTGTACTTGGCAATAACCCCTGCAGATCTCAGAATAGGTCATGCTGTCAAGTGTCTAAGTCTTTACACATGGATGCTGAGATCAGCCAAACTGGGATGTCCACTCCCATAGCTACTACTCTAAGGCCAGATGTCATTCAATTATAAATACTTACACACAAGTCCCAAGGTATCATGATACTGGGTCTGGTTCTGTTTATCCTTTCTCCTTATTTCCTGTTATTTACAGTCTATTAGCAGCACTGCATTTTGTCCCTCTATGTAAAGGTAAGAGAGCTTCATCCACCCACCAGCCCAGAACCTAAACCAGTCTAGGAAGAAATCACTTGGCACTAAAGGTAGACCATAGAGGGACTGCCTGAAGCCAGCAGCGAGACGTCTCTCAGTATAACTCGAACAACCATCCTGGGAAAAAAAAGAAAGTGTACATAGGAACCAAATTAAGAGCCTATAGCAACTTCCATTTCTTACATTTTCATAACTTCTTGGGGCATTGAAGACAGACTTGTTCCTAACCTACTATCCCTAAATACCTACAAAAAAGAAAGCTAGCATAATTCATCTTGCCTCCTCCAAAAAAAAAAAAAAAAAGGAATTTTTAGGTACTGCATAATATGTAAAGATACAATAAAAAGATACTGTATAATTCTCTTTCTGCATTAGAGTGATTTAAGTGATCCATTTCCCAGAAGAACCCAGCAACAGTGGCCTACCTTATTTAAAGGACGCATTAATATTATGGAATTAGTGTTAATCTGGGTGTATGATAAAGGTATTGTGCATACTAATCAAAAAGAATCTTTATGCATTAGAGGTAAAGTGTTTACAGCTGAAATTATATATGCCTGGGATTTGCTTTAAAATAACACAATGCAGGAGAGGGCAATCACAAATGAAACAAAATCGGCCAGGAGTTTGGTTATTTTTAAACTAAGAGATTAGTGCTGAGGGTTCATGATACAATTCTCTCTTCTTATATATGTTTTTAAAATTCCATAACAAAAACATTTTTAAAAAAGAAAGAATCTTTATAGCTGGTTGATCTCATTTGTTCCTATAAAAGGGGAAAACTGCTACAAGACATGTCGAGGGTTTCAGATCTCCTTCAGGAGAATTTTCTGAGGGTTTCCTATAGTATCACTCAGCTCCCTCTATTTGAAAACATCTCCTCTCCCATCCCTACCTTCCCTAATTCTTATTTATTTTTCACTGCTTAGTGTAGACATGCCCCTTCTCGGAAAACCTTATCCTAATGCCATCCTCCTGTCTATTTGTGGGAAGTGTCCTCAAAGTTCTTATTTTTGTCAGGACTGTAATCATACTAAATTTTATGTATTTGCTGACTTATCTGTTTAGAATCTATAACAGAATCCAAACTTTCTGAAGCTTGGAAACACTTCTTACTTAAGAAAGGATCTTAAGCCCACAAAATTTGCTTTATCTTCAGATTTTCTAACAATTCTCCAGATTTAATATCTGGCTTGATGAGCTTTCTTATTTTGAGAATCTTCTGCGTGTGGAGAGGCCAGGAATGAAAAGTCTGTTTCAAATCCTTCAAGCCTTTAATCCCTTATGTGTCCTCTAAAGTATGTCTGAAAGCTGAACGGTTTGTTTTTTAACTTACCCCTCTTTCTTTGTATAATGGGCTGTAAGATGGAGCAAGGTAGCACTTTCAATGTTCTGCATGGGGAAATCATCTTAGCTACCTCATGGTGAAGTGGGAGAGCGAGGTTCTTGTCTCAAGGAGTTGGAGAATGAGTATCACAGATAAAGAAGAGTGAGTAAAGCAATACAGTTTTATTAAATGAGGACATAGGGAAAGTTCTCAGGAGTTAGAGGGGTCTGGACAGTATTGCCACTGAGGACATCTAGGGTTGGTCTTCTATTGAAAGCTAACCAGGGAACTTAAATCCTTTTAATATCTCTATTGATATCACCACTGATCAGGATCAGTGATAGTATCATTAGTGGCTTCCTTCCATTTTAGGTTCCGGTAATTTTGTTGGTCACAAGTAGCTATTATAATAAGATCCCATCTCTGACACCTGGGACAGGATGGTCTGATTTGTTTCTTGATCTCTGGTTTCCTTTTATCGTCCTCATTTTTTAGTTTTGTGAGCCTGATCCCATGGCCACCTACCTATATACTTAGCCCTGCCTGTCCCTTACTCAGTGGGGTTCATTAGATACATTTTCTATTGTCTGTATCACTTCAGGAAACAATGTTGATAAAGTTTTTTCTATTAGACAGTAAGGGTCGCTTCCAGTTTACAGTAATATTTCTCATTCCTCTATCCCTCACCACTAGGCTACTTGAGGTCCTTTAAGGAACTGATCTCACAATCCTCAGGGACCCTTAAGACTTTTATTAACAATATCCTCAAGTCTACTCACCATCTAGTCTATATGTTTCAGTATTTTTTAATGGCAGCACCCAATCTTCAAATACCAAAATCTGTTCTTGCTAGCTATCACTCTGTAACAACTCACTGCAAAACTCAGTAGCTTCAACAACAGTCATTCTCTAAAATCTTGTGGTTTCTCTGGGTCAGAAACTGGAGAAAGGCTTGGCCAGGCAGTTCTGGTTCGATGTCCCTTGAGTGAATGCAGTCACAGGATGGCTAGAGCTGGAAGAGCAAGAACATGGGACATCTGGGAACCGACCAGATGTCTTTCTCCTTTCCTATTGTATCGGAACTTTTCCATGGGGCCTCTGTGGATAGGATGGTGTGGGCTTCCTCACAGCTCTGCAGTCTCAGAGCAATCAAACTATTTACACAGTGACCAAAGTCTCTAAGAGCAAGTGTGCTAGTAGCTGAGGTACAGATTACATTGCTTTTTTTTTTTTTTTAACCTACCTCAGAGGTCAAGTTCCTTGTTTCACTTCCTTGTATTCTATTGGTCAAAGCAGTTATAAAAGACCATGAGTGTAAAGGGAAGGAGATATAAAACTCATCTTTTAATGCGAATAGTGTCAAAATCAGATTATTAAAAAAATATGGGAAGGAAAATATGGTTGTGGCCATCTTTACAATCTGCCATCCTTAGTTGATTATATGCAAATGTGTTCCAGAGTGTTGTTATGATGCTTAAATAAACTAAGACAGTAAGAATCCTCTAGCATACAATAGGTACTTAATAATGTTTGTTATATTCCCTACCCTCACCAAGAAATGTCTCAGTACAACATGCCTTCTGTGGATTTGAAGAATACTTTTTTTTTTTTTTAGGTTAAAAAAGGATTATTTGAGAAACCCAGTTTGACACTTTACTATTAAGAGCTTCCTCTAGGGGCACCTGGCTGTCTCAGGGGGTTAAAGCCTCTGCCTTTGGCTCAGAACATGATCCCAGGGTCCTAGGATCAAGCCCCACATCTGGCTCTCTGCTCAGCGGGGAGCCTGCTTCCCCCTCTCTCTCTCTGCCTGCCTCTCTGCCTACTTGTGATCTCTGTCAAATAAATAAATAAAATATTTTTCTTAAAAGAGCTTCCTCTACAACTCTAAAAAAAAATTTAAAAATAGGGCTATTACATGCCAGTGAGTAAAAAACAAAAATACATAATGACAAACTCTTTAAGATTACTAAAGTCTTAAGAGATTGATGTTTTGGTATTGTCTTCAGAGTCTCACTTTTGCTATCCCCAAAAACAATTGAGAAAAATATGCATACTACTGTTTTTGCAGTATTTATATAACAGTAGATATTTTTTAAAAATTATAATTTAGGGCAGATGCTTCTCAGTCATAGCCAAGTATCAATCTCTCTCCTCCTATTCCTACCCATCACTTTCATAAGTTTCAGAGGAAAATTAGAACTCTTATCTCCCAAGGGGTGATTATTTTTTAGACTAAGCCAATAATGGTAAATTCATTCCCTTCTTGGTCATTGGTTTAAGAGTGGGCAAGTAAACAGCAACTCTAGCCTTTCACATCAGAGATAAAAAGATGAGTTGGGACCCTTCTCATTCATTCAAAGAGTCATGAGGGGGGGAGCAACAGTCCTTCAACCTTTGAACTTTGGTTTGCAAAGATGTGATGCTTCGAGTTTCCACAACCATCTTGTAAATATGAGACCCTAAAATGAATAAACCCTAACATCTTAAGGATAGAAGAGCAAAAAGGTAGAAAGAGTCTTAGTTCTGTATAATTTCAGTGAGATACTGAGCTAACCAATCTCAGAACTCCCCTACCTTCCACCTAGCCCAAACAGACTTAAGTCTGATTCCATAGAAGAGCCTCAAACAGGGGTGTGAGTGTACATACTATACTGAGAGAGCACTTTCCTGACAAGGGGAGCAAAAGAAGAAGAAGAGAGCCAGTGAAGGAGCTAAGCAAGTGTATAGCCTCACCCTGAGTCCAACCAATAGTCTGAACCCATAGGAAGATATGGAGCATAAATATTTTACAGCTGACCTTTTATATGTTCATATTAATCAGTCACTGCTGAGGATTATTCCTGGTGAAAAAGCACAGGAATTCTGATGGCTTCTGTTCAGCTGTGGAGAGGTACTGGCTTAGGCTATTACCAGACAAAACCCATAGCATTAGAGGATGGGTGCAATGGTCTGACAAAGGAGACCTGAGCAGAAGTTTTACAGCATCCACTGGAATCCAATACTTGCATCAATCAGATTCATTTACTTCCCTCATTAAGTTCATTCAATCCAGGTACAGCTTTTCTGGGAATCTGGTTGGTCACAATTCCTAGAAAAACTTGCAAAAGGAAGGTAGTGAGATAAACAACAGTTGGTGCTGCTGAACTAGTCCCAAGGCCATCCACTGATAGACATTGCCCATTCTAGATTTCCCACTACTGCTGGTGAAGGTAGTTCATCTTGTAGGGTAACCCAGACCCTCAACACTGAGGAGTTTGAGCCCTTGTTTACTCTGTGGTTGCTCTACTGAGCTGTATACTATAAAAACTGTCATTGGGGGTACCAACAGTTGCCCAGTGGATCCTCCAATTGCCACATATATTCCCCTGTGCCCCCATTATGAGGGAGCATCCCTACTGCCTTAGGCTGATCCAATTATAAATGGGAACTTCTGAATAATACAGAACCAGAACACAAATTCCCTGATATGGATGACTGGGAGTAGGGGTGAGTGGGGCCATTCCTATCTCACCTCTTGATTCTCAGACTATATAGTCTACCTATTGTGGACAGAGCATCATTCAATGACTATTGATTTAAGGTGTATACCACATTCTAAAAGCACCCCATTCACCCAGGTTATGAACTCTAAGCGGGTGCCCCAACTGGGTATTCAAAAGGCCCTTCCAAAACTCTATCAGGCTGGGAGCTTCTAGATGCTACATTATGGAGTGGGACAAGTGGGTCTCATTGTCATGTGTCCATCACCATACCTTCCTTGCCCTAAATTAGGTCTCGTGGTCCAAGGCAATGTTATGGAAGATCCGATGTTGGTAGATCATACACTTTGTGATCCCTGAGATACTGTTGCTGGCTGAGGCACCATGGGCAGGAAACACAAAAGTGTATCCAGAATACGTGTCAATCCCAATCATGATGAATTATCACCAAGTGCCAGAGTCATATCATCTGCTTGTCAGGATGATGTCTTGGCTATTGTTTCCCAAAGTTAGCTTAGCTGGAATGAAGCAAGCATGGGAAAGGGCAATGAATTTACTTTTTGCAGGCCTATTCATTCTCATGTGTGGCTGATGAATGAAATATGAGGGTGAAAGGGGGCTGATGAGATTGACTTGTCTTTATGTGGCTAACTGGTCTCCTAGAATGATGATATCACATTAGGTGCTCAACATTGGTTTTTGTTGCTTATAGTCTGAACATTCTGCCTCAGAAGTAGAATATCAAACTTACGGAGAAAAAGTCTGAGTAGACTGTTCTAAAGGAGGCCATGATGGCAAACTTTGGTTTTCTAGGTTTCCTCATTCCTAATTTACTGCCAATTATAGTTATTACCCTCACTTTGCTTCTAACAGTTAAGTGCTATCATCTGGCCTGTTATTCTGGGATTCTTTTTTTTTTTTCCTTTTTTTTTTTTAAAGACTTTATTTATTTATTTGATGGACAGAGATCACAAGTAGGCAGAGAGGCAGGCAGAGAGAGAGGAGGAAGCAGGCTCCCTACTGAGCAGAGAGCTCAATGTGGGGCTCGATCCCAGGACCTTGAGATCATGACCTGAGCCAAAGGCAGAGGCTTTAACCCACTGAGCCACCCAGGCACCCTTATTTTGGGATTCTATCCTCTCTACTGTCATTGGGGAGCATCTCTCACCATCAGCCCTGCACTACAGAGGAGAGTGGTTACTGAGCTTCTCAGAGATGTTGGTGCTTCCTGCACTATTGCATTTCTCATCAACTTGGTAAGTCGATGTAAGAGCCACGCTCTTCCAAGGAACAGAATCATCTGGAAGATTTTCCAGTCTTACAGAGTATATCCATTCCAGTAAGCCCATTCTTTGAGTCTTTCAGTGCTTTCTCTACAGTCTGCTATGACATTTCTTATATCTGTAGTTCATTAACTATTCACTTCATCACATTAGTGATTAATACTTTACCACTTTTTCCAAGCTTCCAAGATTCACTCCAGCAGCATCTTGGCATTATTTCCTCGGGTCATTACCAAATGTTTCCTTATCCAAAGTTTTATCCTACAATTGCTTGGTCCACTCCTAGACAAAGTCCCCAGGACATTCAGGAGCTACACCTAGACTGACTCCCACAGTTCCTGCTGGCATGTGTTAGGCCATCCTATCGCTGCTTTGTGTACAATCTCTCCCTTTTCCTAGGATCTGCATTTTCCCGCTAAAGTTTACTGAGATCCTATCTCAGATGAGTCTGGTGACAGATAGGGAGAGATCTTAAGGAGTGTAAGCATTATTCTTAAGGGCATTTGCCTTATTTGAAGTCTTGGCACAGTTGTGCTTCAAGGAAGAGGAAGGCCTTTCTATTCCAGTGAGGAAAAGTGAATGATTTCCACAAGTCTGAGGATTTAGAACATTTGGTGGGGAGAGATGAAAGTAGGTGCTTAAGTGAAACAATCCAAATATTCTATACATATAAACATTTTATTTTTACATAGTTTAACAATGAGAATTCATCTATATAATTCCCAAGAAATGCTATAAAAAGATGATGTGTATTTATATGTATATATAATATATACATATGTATGTATATATAACATATATGATATATATGTAAAAGCAGTAAAAATACCACATGATATACATATATACAGCAGCATAAAAACTAAAGTCTTACCTATTATGAGGAACATAAAAGGGACTTTCACTTCTATACCTTTATACTGTTTATACTTTTTCTTGGACCTTCAATGATGAGAGGTCACTAAATCACATCCTCAGTTCATAAAATATTATTATTATTTGTCCTAGTAAGGCTTTCTCTTATTATATTATTTATTGATATTTACCTCTTTATTTTTTATCTTCTTCTTAATTCTTTTCCTATACTCCACAGGCAACAATTATAATGTGATTCTACTAACACAATACATTGAATCATCAATCAGACTCACAAATACCAAGTCCTACTCAGCACCAAGCTTTAGTAATGATTATTCAAGTTTATAAGAACAGAGGCATATTGCATCAGAACACATCTTTCTAAATCCCTTTTTCACACTGGAATGCGTTTTAGATTCAGAGTGACAAGCACTATGGCCAATACAAAATGGCACAAGGAAGCGTCTTAGTTTTGTGGATCTCTCAACCTTTACACCCTCTACTCATGTAGCAAGAAATCCTATGCAATTAACTTCCATTATTCAATCCAGCTATGGCTCATAAAGCCATGAACTGAAGACTAATTTATAATAAAAAATCAAGACACACCAGGTACATCCTGCTATAAAAATTCCTTAGATAAGAAGTCAGGATGTAACACCCTCTGCAAGATTGTCAATTAGTAAATTCTATTAATTTGATAAGAAAGGCATCTGGAAAAAAAAATCAATCCCAAAGGTATCTGGCTAAGGTCAGAACTAACTCAGGAAGGGAGAAAGAAACGAAGTATAGACCTATTTATTAGTCTCTTTATCATTTTTAAAGTTTACCTTCTATTTTGATGCATTCTTGCACCATGCATATTGTTTGTGAGTATGTATGTACACACAATTGCACTGAATATTTACCTAAGTGTTGCATATTTACATCAAACTTCTGATTTGTACCAGTTTCTTTTAGCCCCATGTTTTAGGATCCATTCATACTGCTACATGAACACCTAAGCCATTGTTTCTAACTGCCCCCATACTACTCTGTTGTATCTATCTCCTCTCCTAATGATGGACAGCCAGCTTGCCTCACTTCCTTAGCATCAGAAACAATGCTGCAGGTAGTATGTTTAGATATGAGAATTTCATTAGGATATATAATCCAGAACAGTATTCTTGGGCCATAAGGAACAAATATACTTTGTCTATTAAATAATACCATCTCCAAAATGAATACATTCAGACTACATTCCAATCAGACAGCATGAGGATTCCCTATATTACTACATTCGTACCAACACTTGCCATTACCCAACTGACAGGGGTAATAATTACAACAGAGATGTCTCACTTGATTTTGGATCCTCTAATTGCCAGTTACTGTGAGTATCTTGATATTTGCTAGTTACCTTTTTAAACTTCTTCTTCTCTAAATTGTTTGTTCATATTCTTTCTACATCTTTCAAATTGCAGTAAAAATGGTACATTCCCAATTCAACTTCCTCTTAACTGAATTCCAGAATTTTCCATGGCTGCTCAAATACAGACCAAAAGGGAAGTGCAATGAAGGGGCAGTCAGAGTAGCAAGAGCTAGCAGTCCTCACTAATTGTGGTAAGAATAATTTACTCTTGCAAATGTCCCTAAAACATAACAACGGAAATGTCTTAGGGGCGGTCCCTCTTGAAGCAAGGAAGAAGCCCTGAAGCAAAACTGTGCTTCACAGTAAATCTACTTGGGGTCCCAAGAATATATGCATCCAACATGAGCCCACTATTTGGTTTTAACCATGTCTTTGTAGTTGCTTAGATTTTGTCAGTAAGCCTGTATTAAATTGCCTTATATATTTTTCAAACATCACTGAGGATTTCTGAGGATCTCCAATGATATTTTGTATTTTGTTTTCAATTTGAATTTTATGCAGCTCTCCTACTCCCTCGCCTTGCCTAATAGAGGACGAGTCCTCTGACCAACAGGATTTCCTGCTTTTGGATGCCATGCACCTCCATGTCCTTACAGGCATTACTCCCTCTAGTTTTCATTATTTTTATCAATGACAGAAACTGGAGAACTAAGACATTGCTAAGAAAAACTCAGTTTACCCCCTTTCAAATTAATGAATTAGTTCATGCATTCATTTATTCAACAAATAGTTCTTGAGTCCCTCTTATGTGTTTAAATGTTATGAGTTCAACAGGAGGGAAAAAAAAAACATATTAAGCTCATAGAGTTTAATTTTTATTGTAAAGCATTCCCCTAACAAGAAGAAAGTTGAGAGTATATGGGGAACACATAAGTACTTATTCCTTCCTCTTATGATGTAAATAATAACATGCCTCCTCCTGATAACCATTGCTGTAAAGTTCTAGATGTTGAAATGCATAATAGTGGTTTCTTTCAAAAACAAAGACTATCTGTATGTCCATTCCCTTTTCCAGGGGTCTGCTCACCACTCTACCACTACAGCCATATACATACATCTAAGTCACAATGGTACATGTAAAATGTTTAGTGCTCCTTTTAATGCCCCCAATAAATGCAATACTGACTTAGATACTATCTTATTGCATTAAGAGTCTTTCCCACTGTGTTCACACCTCTTTCCCTCAACTCACTGTGAAGAGACATAACTGCATAAGACATTCCCTCATTGAAGAAGATCAACACTTCCTTATGAAAAAGAATAAATACTTTCACAATAAAGTTAAAAATTAGGCATTTTTCTTTTGAACAAGTGTTTAGGTTTTCTCCTAACATAGAGTTCATGGTGTAAGTTATCTACAGATAAGTTTAAGCATCAAAGATGTCATTCATATATACAATGGAATATTACTCACTCATCAGAAAGGATGAATACCTACCATTTACATTGACATGGATGAAACTGGAGGGTGTTATGCTAAGTGAAATAAGTCAATCAGATAGAAATAATTATAATATGGTTTCACTCATATGTGGAATATAAGAAATAATACATAGAACAATAGGGGATGGGAGAGAAAATTAAATGGGAAGAAATCAGAGAGGGAGACAAACCATGAGAAACTCGACTCTGGGAAACAAACTGAGGGCTGTGGATAGGGAAGAGGGTGGGGGGATGGGGTAACTAGGCAATGGGCATTAAAGAGGGCACCTGATGTGATGAGCACCAGGTGTTATATGCAACAAATGAATCATTGAACATTATATCAAAAACTAATGATGTACTATGTTGGCTAATTGAATTTAAATTTTAAAAATGATTTAATAAACATGGCGAGTTTGGCAGATACTTTCCAAAGACTTCCATATTTATGCTCTACCCTATCTCTTCAGCCTTATTACCTGCATTTCCTGCATTATAATTTGCATCTTGGCAAAGTTCCCAAAACAGACCATGGATTTCATACATCAGCATTTTTATTCTCACAGCAGCTTCTACCTGGAATGCATTTCCAACATTCCTTTTTTCCCCTACCTCTCACTTCACATTCAGAATACAGTTTTGAACCTGATTCTTCTCCATTCACACAAAGCCCCTCTTCTGAGACCCAAAGCACCCTGAGCATCCTTGATCAAATGCTTAGTCTCTTGAAATGATCTTTTTATGTGTCTGTCCAGCCCACCAGCCTAAAATTCCTCGAGAGAAGATACCGTGTCTTAGTCATCTTTATATATCCAGCTCCGACCACAGTCCTTGCCACAGAGCACATAATCATTATAATCATTAAATATTGAAGACAAAACTCAACTAAAATAACTTCTTGGAACAGAACTTTGAGTTTATACAATCATAATCACCCCACTATGAACTCTGTGGCTAAACACAATAGCTAGCTATTGACACAGGGAATTTGAGGAACAGAGAAAGGACCACTGGTAATCTTCCCTTAAGGTCTCTCTTTATCATCCTTTAGTTAAAAAATTTTAAATGCCAATTTGTATCCTGTGTATGGAACACATTAATAACCTATCCCTTGATGATATTATAATGTATGGCTTGGCAAAGTGGTTTTCAAACTTTGCTTTTTGGATTTAAGGTAGAAATTGTTTAGTGTTTATCTTTTGTGTACATATTCTGAGGTGACCCCTTTTTTTCTAAATAGAGTGTGAGCAGAAACATCAACAAGTGAAATAGCTAAAAGTGAGCGAGCTAACTGAAACTAGATGAAGTGATGAGGAAAACAAATGAAATGCTTTAGAACCCCTACTGCTCCTTGAAGCTCACCGTGGCAATCATCTGCAGGCAGCAAGGACTGTCCTTGGCTGGAGTCCTGAACCAAATTTGATGTGCAATGACTCTGTTCCTCCATCCCTGCTCAATGCAAAATCACTTACTTTTTTTTTTTTTTGAGTTGGGCAAGTAGATTCTGAAACTGCCAACCTCATCTCTATTCAGAAGTATCAAGTGTTCACTGCTTCTAGGATCCTGAGGTTACTACAGAATGCTAAGGAGGGGGTTCTATAAGTGATATGTAATTATCTGCTTCACATGTTTATTATCTTTCCTACTATTTAACGTGTATTGTATAAAAAAGTACTAAAGAGCAATGTTGCTTAACTTATAATGTGTATATGAAGCATCTGGGATCTTGTTAAAATGAAGGTTCTGACTCAGTAAGTCAGGAGCAAAGTTGGATCGTCTACATTTCTAACAAGCTCCCAGGTGATGCCAATGCTGCTGGTCCACAGATGGTACTTTGAGAAGCAATAAAGGATGTGAGAAATGGATGAGCCACACTCTCTAATTCTCAGAAAGTTCAGTCTCACAGGAGGCCCAGACCTAAACTGTAAGAACTCAAATACGAGGCAACAAAGGGCGAGTAATAAAGAGAATGATGAGCGTCAAGCAGGTGAGAATGGGAAATGTGCAACGTGGGTGATTTTCAAAACCTCCCTTTAAGTGTTTTAAGTGATGTAAAAGAAATAAGAAAGACCATCAAGAATTCAGTCAGTAGTTCCCCCAAAAATCTAAATACGTTCTTCCAGATTTCTGGTCCCTTTCTGCTCATTTTCTTAGCATTAGAGAATTAGGATTTTGTTTACTATTACCAGCATATTTCTGCTTTCTTGTCACAGAGATAGTAGTAAAGGAAGATGAACCTCAGAGATAAGAAGCTGGAAAATGCTGGCTTCTTATGGTTTCTGGAAACAGCTTCCTAGACTGGGTAAGTCACCTGACAGAGATGTCACCTTGCAGAGACAGTAAAATTATCAAGCCCCAAACTATGCTTGTTATCAAACAGCCTGGCCTATTCTCATGCGTAGGTGTCCAGGTGTCAAACTGAAAGGGAAGACATATGCAGATCTGCCCACACACACAGCTGTGAATGGCTTTGGAAAATTCCACGGTGTTTGACAGGTTACTTTTCTGTACTCTCACATTTTGTTAACAGGCTAACAGCTGTACTTTCAAAACGTAGTTTTACAAACCCGGATATCTTTGTAATGAAACCATAAAATCACAGGAATGGAAGCCCCATTGATACCATCTGTGAAGGCGCATCAGGATTTCACTCTCAGAACACTGCTTCCAGGAAATAGACCCAATAGCCAAACTAACCTGCAGGCAAGCAGTGAACAAACAGTGCTCATGCTGAAAGCGTTGGCTCTGAATTTCATCAAGCTCTCTTTCTCAGAGAGAAAACTCTGGCTTGGTGGTGTTTGCTTTTTTTTTTTTTTTTTTTTTCCCAAATCGATGATTCTGCAGTAATGTGCTAGACTCTGTAGAAGGAAACAAAGGGTATTTGGAAGAACACCGGGCTTTAGGCTTTGGGCAATGTCTCCTAGGTCCGAGTTTCTTATTCATAAAACAAAGGTGATAAAATCTATTATAGTGACCTGACAAGATATTATGAGGATTTAAAGAAGCAAATGTATGTGAAAGAACCAGAGAGAGTACATGATGATAGAGATAGCCAGTGGTTTATTGAGTGAATACTACGTACCCTGAATTTTCTATGTATTACCTGATCTTATACTCACAGTAATCCAATAAATAGGAATTATAATCATTATTTCACAGATAAGGAAACTGAGGCTAAAAGAGGTTGAGGAACTTGACAATGTTACATTGTTAGTATGTAGCCAAGCATAATGCATATTTGTTAAATCTTAGTTCCGAACATCGTCTCTTTCCCACAGCGTTCCAGCTTCTGTACACGGAATCATGTCTCATTCATTAAGAATAGTCTTCATAGGTAGGAAATGGTTGACTTCCATTACAAAAGTTAAAGGCTAGATTCTTCTTTTCACTAAACTGGAACTGGAAGAGGGACAAAATGTAGCCACTCTTTTCTGGGACTCTGACTCTTGAGGAAGTAGTGCAAGGTTTTAAAAAATGGTGAGGTCCCATTCAATCAGAAGCAGCATCTTGATCTGACTGTTCCTATCTTGAGAAATCTCCTGTAGTTCTTGCTTCTTTAACTCATCCTAAACTACTGATTTCTGCCTATGCCAAGATATGGTCCTCCAAACTTCGGATTTGTTGTATCTTGACAGTTTGCCCATATATTTACCATTTTGCTTCAGTTAGCCAATATTTGGGGGGTTTTTTGCTTTTGTTTTTGTTTTTGTTTTGCAATGAAAAGAAGCTAACTGATATACCAAGCCAGGTCTCAACCCAAGGTAGCATGAAATCCAAAGTCCATGCACAAAACCAGTTAATGATACCATCTCTTAGTAGTTCACTTCAAGTATTAAATCATACAGTGTTTCTCATTTCCAACCAACACAACAGCTGTATTAATCCATGACCCACTTAATACTTCATATAACTTACCGTATAAAAATAAATGTAAAAATTATTTCTCAAGTGATTTAGAAATTCTCTTAAGTGTCATAGATTAAAGGTGAAATTATTGAGTCATTTGAAAAATTGAGTTGTAGAGTTGATAGGAACCTACGAGATCATTTTCAGCTACCTTGGTATAAGTAGAAATATCAACGTTTAATGAGAACAACATCTGGCAGGCTTAAACATTCTTCTTTAATTTGGTATAGGAGGCAACGGCTACACTACCTAGATGCAAGGCATTACAAATAATTCTCACCAAATACATACTGTAAACAAAGAATACAGAAACAAAATTTATCTTTCTGATCTTTGTCTTTTTTCAAATTTAAGAATTCTCCAGGCTCTGCTAAGGAAGTCTATTACTCCAGCAGCCTCTGGAGTAGTCTAAATGATCATCATGGACATCAAACAATAGAGAGCTTTCAAAAAGAAAAAAAGAAAAATGGTTCAGCCACAGTTTAATTTCCTCTCTACTTTCAAAACAACATATATTCACTGGGATGTTTGGGAAAAGGACTTTCTTCCACTCTCTTGACACTTTTTTCTTTGTGCTAGATGAAAAAAAGAAGCCATAAACTGATCTGGGCACTACTATGAAGACATTGCAGGGAAAAACACCTATAATGACTCAGCCCAAGAATACCACCTGTACCCAGAAAGTCACTATTTTTAACCCTTTCATTCACAATTTACTTCAAAAGTTGGTCTCTTTCACTCCATGAACAAACCTTCATCAAAACGCCTTTTTGACAGGATAAACTTCTCTTCAGTTTGTAAAGACTACATCCTACTCTTAAACAAGCAATCCTTGCTTCATACTTGCTGCGCCATCAAACAGAACTGGAGAGTAATGTTTTTTGTTTCATAAATCTTTTTGTTGTAAATCTTACTAATCACACACTTTTTGTAGGTGCCAAAGTGGGGGAAAATAAGAAACGAAATCAATGTTTGTATTTAAACTTGGAAAAACATGAGAAGTATGATGTGTGCACATGCATGTGAACGTAAGCTCAGAGTAATAGTTCCTTCTCTTCCTGTTACAGAGATGCATAATCTTTCTCTCTCAATAAAAATGGAAACTAACATTTATTGAATAATAATTATGTGCCAGGTACCATACTATATCCTTCAGTTATATACCATACTATATCCTTCATTTTGTCTCATTTTACTTACCTAAGAACTCCATGACAAAGGTCAAATTCGAACTACAGAAAACTTTTAAGCTCTTCATTCAAAAATTACTAACTGAGCAAGTACTCTCAGCCACTATTCTGAGCACTGAAGATAGAAGAGTAAACAAAAAAACACAAAGTCACTGTTCACATATAAGAAAAAAATAGAACTTAAAAGCATGCCCAGGTAAAATAGTATCTTTTTTTTTTTAAAAAGATTATTTATTTATTTGACAGACAGAGATCACAAGTAGGCAGAGAGGCAGGCAGAGAGAGGAAGGGAAGCAGGTCTCTGCTGAGCAGAGAGCCAGATGCGGGGTTCAATCCCAGGACCCTGGGATCATGACCTGAGCTGAAGGCAGAGGCTTTAACCCACTGAGCCACCCAGACTCCCCTAAAAGAGTATCTTTACACATAACAATTTAACTAAAAAACAAATCCATAGTTACAATGGGTGCCAGAAAAATGTTGAGAAAATGTATTCAAAACTATATTCAAAAGTCAATCTGGATTTGCACATCCAACTAGATTATCATTTGAGAATGAGGGCAAAACAAATTATTATATGAAAAGAGCTTCCCCCATTAAGACATCCTAAATAAAAGCACTTAAAATGTACTTCAGAAGAGAATAAATGATCCCTGAAAGGAGATCAAAAAGCACACAAGAACGGTGAGCAAAGTAGATTCCAAAAAATACCACAATGATCGTGGTGACCATTATCTTTGTGTATGGATATCATCTTACCCACCCTAAAAATTATATATATATATAATATATATAAATACATATATATGTATTTATATATTTATGTTTGAAAAATAAGTTTCCTTTAAAGAAATTAACCTGAATATAATACCATTTGTGTGAAGAGAAAATAAAGTCCCATTTTCTTTTAAGCATAATTATCACTAATGGCTTCTTCTAGGCTCTGCTGTTTTAATCATTTTGATTTTTATCTTTTTCTATGCTCGAATTGTCACAGCTTGGCCAATGAAAGCTCTTTTTAAGTTAGCTTCTGAGTCCTGTCAACACCACATCAGAACATTTCAAAGCGTACTTGGTTTCTGGCAACAAGAGTTTCTAGCCTAATCTTGAAATATCTTTTCCCAAGGCATAGAATTAGCTCCTCCTAGAATATTTTTAGTTGATATTTTTAGTTAAGTTTTACCATTTCTCTACGATAGCCCTACTTGAAAGTTTAACTCTTCACAAAACTATCAGTGAACCTCTTTATGATTTGATAGACCAAATAATTTCTTTCTATTTTTATTCAAGTTTTTATAATGATTTAATATTTTAAAATCTGTCCATAAAAATTAAAGTCTAGGAGACAACGCTAATATTTTGAGTGATTTGCAATATCTGTATTGTTGTGATTTTATGCACATTTATTGAATCACTCAAAGCTTATTTCAGCCCAATGCTTCTAATTACTTTCAGGAAGTTTCATAATTTTTCTAATTTTTATAGGGCTATATTTCTAAGAGCTGCCATTGTCTTTAGTAAGTTTTATAATTACGTTTCATTCAACTATGAGAGAAAAATTTTAAAGTCAACTACTTGAAAAATGCTAAGAAATATACTTTATCCCTTCATACACAGAGACAAAAAAATGAAAAGCTTTGGTAGTTCATTTTTTTAATTCAATAAGAAAAGCATTATATCTGTAAATAATAAGGCAAGTTAAAATTGGGAAATACCTTTCAGTCTTTGCTTATAGAGAAAATGAGATTTGTAGGCAGAAAGACAAATTCATCAGGGAAGTTCAATATCTAAGTCCTCAAAGAAAAAGCATCGTTAGTAGATCTCTTTGGTAATATTTACATGGCCAAATGGTACACTCCGGTGCAAGACTGATTGAAACTGACACTTGTAACTGTGTGATTGCTCCAGTTGGAGAAAGGACCCCTAAGGATAGAGTAGCAATGCTCAATTAAAAGTGCCTGAATATTATAGAAAATGATACTGATTATCTTGCCTCTGAACCTCGAATTAATTGTGCAAGATAATTGTCTACAATTTAAGTAAGACTGCCTCTATTATGTGATTTATCAGAACTATCTTGAACCTCTTGGCTACTTAATGTATGACTTTTCAAAAGTAATTGAGAAATGTGTTTCTTTTTCTGGCTGGAATTTAGTTAAGAGGTTTAAGGACAATAACTTGAGACATAGCATCTAGACACATGAATATTTATAATCTTTGTTTAGCTTTGCCAACACCAAGCTGCAATGAGAATCCAAATTCTTCACCAAACCATTAGGGTTTTTTACAGAATAAAAACAAAAAGTGATTTTAGCTGAATCTGAAATGATAATTTGTCCCAAACTGTTGCCATTAGGTCTTGTATTCATTCCAGTGGAAAAGCCAAGGGGTGAAATTGTATCTATATTAAAGGGTAGACTTCCCTAAGGCTGTTTTTATTCTAGTATCATCAGTCAATATATAATTAAATATTTTGTTAGAGTAAAAAATGTGATTTTTTTTCCCCCACAACAATATAGAAATCCCAACTAGGTTGTGCTGCATGTGCCAATTCCAATTGCTTGATACTAAATAACTGGGATCATGTTGAGAAGGTCTCTGAAGAAGGATCTGTGGCTCAGTGAGGAATGGTCAGTCCAATATTGGCCAAGAATGGAGTACAAGATACATTTATTTGCCATCTCGACTGCAAAAGAACTAGAGAGAATTTCTTAGGACATTATCTCTACTTTTAAAAAGATTAATTTTGATTTGTATTTCCCTGATGCTGAGTGATATGGAGCACTTTTTCATGTGTCTGTTGGCCATCTGGATGTCTTCTTTGCAGAAATGTCTGTTCATGTCTTCTGCCCATTTCTTGATTGGATTATTTGTTCTTTGGGTGTTGAGTTTGCTAAGTTCTTTATAGATTTCAGACACTAGCCCTTTATCTGATATGTTGTTTGCAAATATCTTCTCCCATTCTGTCAGTTGTCTTTTGGTTTTGTTAACTGTTTCCTTTGCTGTGCAAAAGCTTTTGATCTTGATAAAATCCCAATAGTTCATTTTTGCCCTTGCTTCCCTTGCCTTTGGCGATGTTCCTAGGAAGATGTTGCTGCGGCTGAGGTCGAAGGGGTTGCTGCCTGTGTTCTCCTCAAGGATTTGGATGGATTCCTTTCTCACATTGAGGTCCTTCATCCATTTTGAGTCTATTTTCATGTGTGGAGTAAGGAAATGGTCCAATTTCATTTTTCTGCATGTGGCTGTCCAATTTTCCCAACACCATTTATTGAAGAGGCTATCTTTTTTCCATTGGACATTCTTTCCTGCTTTGTTGAAGATTAGTTGACCATAGAGTTGAGGGTCTATTTCTGGGCTCTCTATTCTGTTCCACTGATCTATGTGTCTGTTTTTGTGCCTTTCTACACTGTTGGTGGGAATGCAAGCTGGTGTAACCACTCTGGAAAACAGCATGGAGGTTCCTCAAAATGTTGAAAATAGAACTACCCTATGACCCAGCAATTGCACTACTGGGTATTTACCCTAAAGATACAAACGTAGTGATCCGAAGGGGCATGTGCACCCAAAAGTTTATAGCAGCAATGTCTACAATGGCCAAACTATGGAAAGAACCTAGATGTCCATCAAGAGATGAATGGATAAAGAAGATGTGGTATATATACACAATGGAATACTATGCAGCCATCAAAAGAAATGAAATCTTGCCATTTGCGACAACGTGGATGGAACTAGAGGGTATCATGCTTAGCAAAATAAGTCAATCAGAGAAAGACAAGGATCATATGATCTCCTTGATATGAGGAAGTGGAGATGCAACATGGGGTGTTAAGGGGGTAGAAGAATAAATGAAACAAGATGGGATTGGGAGGGAGACAAACCATAAGTGACTCTTAATCTCACAAAACAAACTGAGGGTTGCTGGGCGGAGGGGGGTTGGGAGAAGGGGGGTGGGGTTATGGACATTGGGGAACGTATGAGCTATGGTGAGTGCTGTGAAGTGTGTAAACCTGGCGATTCACAGACCTGTACCCCTAGGGATAAAAATATATGTTTATAAAAAATAAAAAAATTTAAAAAAATTTAATACCACAAAAAAAAGATTAATTTTTTCCACATTTAAATTGACTCAGAACATCTGACACATTTTGGTTTCTATGAATAACTCTAAAGCTAAATTTTTATGGTATCCAACCACATGCCATTCAATTTAATAGCAAAAAAATATTTAAGTGCCTACCAAGAGCACATATGTTTGGAACTGGGAATAAAACAGTGAAAAAAATAGACACAACTTTGCCCTCATTGGGATCTTGAATTGTCAGGAAGGTAATAATTTTGATAATAATGGTCTAAATAAACATTTGTATCATGCTTTGCAATGTACTTTTAAACATTAAACCTTCTTCGAATTCCTTGGGAAAGCCCAATTTTTCCATGATGTATTTTTTTCAATACATTGTGAGATTTGGTTTGCTAATAATTTTGTTCAGGAATTTTGCATCTTTATTTCACAAGGAAGAATGACTTTTAATCATCTATTATTAAAAAAAATACTTGTTCTGTTTTAGCCTCATGATAATATTAGCCTCATTAAATTATTTGGGAAGTGTTACTTGTTCTGTTCTCTAGAGGGATTTCTATGGCTTTGGAATTATTTGTTTCTTGATGATGTGGTCTAACTTGCCTTTGGACTTATCTAAATGTTTTGTTTTTTCTGTTTTGGTTTGCATTTTGGCTTTTTTACTAGGAAAGGGGTTAGATTTTTAACTACTGATCCAATGTCTTAGATATTATTGGCCTATGAAGATTTTCTGGGTGTTATTTCTACTTCATTTGGTTTTGCTAAGTAAATTTTTGTGTATGAAATTGTCCATTAGAAGCAAGTTTTTTAATAAAAGAGTGTTTAGTCTTCCCAGTATTGTTATTTGATTCTGTATCTACATATATGTCCCTTTCTCTCCCTTTTCTTGGGTAAATTTCACCAGAGTAAGTACAGAATTTATACTTTCACGAAATTGGGCTTTTTCCTTCACAACTTGAATCAATCTGGTCAATTTTTTTTGGCTTTATACAAAAAGGCATAAAATTGTCAAAAAACGATAGGCCTTTTGTTGGTAAACTATTCTTTTAATATTAAAATTTCAGTTATTAAGGTATATTTTTAATTATTCTGTGTTGAGACCCATAAAGAGCAACCATTCTTTCCTTTTTATGAAATAAATATCCAACTATTCTTCATGGCCAATAATAGCATGATATTTCCTTTTAAGAGTCTTTCTTTTTACATTTTTACTCACAAGACCTTAATTTCTCTTAAAGTAATCCTTTGACTTCTATCTAGGGTCTCTACATATTTTTTTAAATTTGAAACACTGAACTTAATACTAGATCCTAGAACTACCTGCTCAATGGTATATCAAATAAAAGAATGATCTTAAGAACCTAAATACCCAATATGTTATTTTATTTAATACTGGTCTAGAATAAGAACATCATGCAAAGTGGGTGAGTGGAGGAGAAGGTCTCCTACGCAGAGGAAACCTTTGCTCCAGATAAGCTTCCTCATCACCAGTTTTCTTATTAAGACCTCGGAGACTGGGGCACCGGGGTGGCTCAGTGGGTTAAGGCCTCTGCCTTTGGCTCGGGTCATGATCCCAGGGTCCTGGGATTGAGCCCCAAATAGGGCTGTCTGCTTGGCAGGGAGCCTGTTTCCTCCTCTCTCTCTGCCTGGCTCTCTGCCTACTTGTGATCTCTGTCTGTCGAATAAATAAATAAAATCTTAAAAAAAAAAAAAAAAAAAAACCACCTCAGAGATTGTGTCCTCTGGCTGTTTTCTTATCTGCCAGTACATATGTCTTCCAGTTTTCCACAACCCCGGAAACTCACAGTTTTTCCCAGTTCATGAAGATTTCCTATGGGTTTGTATTGTATTGTAAAAACAATAAGGAAACTACCTGAGATAACTTTAACTAATTAGAAGGATTTTATATTTCCAGTATATGTCTGAGCAAATGGACTCCAATGTCCATAACACCTGAAGAAAAATTACATCTACCAACCCTTTGGCTCTCTCTTCCTTCTCTCTTTGGTTCTTTGATGCCACACCTTAGCAGGTGTTAGATGAAGTCATTTTGTTCCTAGGACTGGTGGTTCTGGTAAGGATGATAAGAATTTGTTATATCTTAGTTACCTACATATCTCTCTTTCGGGGGCAATAAAGGAACCCACAGTTCTTCGCACATGGAAATTTTAACATCCATTGAATGAATGAACTAATGACAGACAAGTGAAAGTTGGCAGTGAGCCCTTGGAATCACCAGATCTGAGTTAAGTTTCTCTACATTTCAGAAAATATAGATATTTATCTGTTTCTTAGTTTTTAGTTCTCCATGGAAGTAAATTGCAATGATCTCAGTCATTCCAGACAAAGAATGATGTTTTTCTTTTAAGGATAATTAACTCCAAAAAAAAAAAAAAAAGTTCACAGAAGTAACCTAAAATATTAGGGAAATCGCTATTTTTTTAAATTATAAACTGTGATAATGCAAATCAGCAATAAAAATGAAGAACCAATATATGCTACAAAACAGATGCATCTTGAAATCATTACATAAGTGAAATTTATAAGAAATACCCAGAAGAGGCAAATCTACAGAGACAGAAGTAGCTTAGTGAGTGCCAAAGTTGAGGGAGGAGAAAATACCACTAATGAGTATGAGGTTACTTTTGGAGGCAATAAAATGCTCTACAATTAGGTAATTGTTGTACAATTCTGTGAATATCCTACAAAGCACTGAATTGTATACTTTAAATGGGTGAATGCATGGAATGTAAATTATTTTTCAATGAAGCTGTTTTTAAAAAGTAAAGGTTAAGTGACTTACTCACAGTTACATGTCTAGTTGGTGAAGCCAGAACTGTAATCCACATTTCTGAAATAGCACAAATCTTTTCTCTCGCTTTGCTGTTGTCTTGTATGTTTTTATGCTCTTATTTTCTGCCAATCTTCATTTCCTTTTTTTTTTTGTCATTCATGTGTTTATATTTAGTTCTCTTTCTTTGTTCTCATTTCTTAATTCCTCAAAAGCGCTTATGCTGGCCCTGTCCAACTTACATTTTAATGATCACAGAGTAGCTTTATTTTTTTTATTTGGCTCTACTTCCAGGTGACTTCTGATATCATTGCTTTATTTTTTCCACCAAAAGGACATATGGGACAAAGCACATGAAACTTGGTGGATAAGAATTTGGAGAAGAAGGCTTTAGCTGGATATAAGTAGCAAGTGGGAAACAACTGAACAAAGAATGATTCTGTTGTTGGAATCTTATTACATTCATAGACACAAGAGACCTACAAGGGTTGTTTAACTCGATACTCTTACCCAGGAGATTGACTTACAGCTTGTGTGTGAGAAATGCCATTTTCCAGATGACTTCCTCTCCTATTACAAAGTCTGGCTATAGCTTCCTGCGAAGTGCTGGATCTTCTCCATGTTCAAGTGTTTGAGACACTTATCTTATCTTTCCCCTCTGTGCTGGCTTTTTCCACTCATCTTTTTTTAATTTGAAGTGTCCTACTGTAGAAAGATTAATTCTTCTCTATTGAGTTCCATTCCTTTTTCAATATTTGTACAGACACTGTGATATACCTAACTGGGAAAGAGGAAGGTATAAGGTAAGTAGTTGTTCACACTACACAAGAAAGTCCTAAGATAATGCCTTTTTTTTTTCTTTCTGCAGGATATGACTGGATTGCCTTAATAAAATTTAAGGGGAAAAAATGGACATCTTGTCCACTATGGTCAAACACTAGGAATGTGATTAAATGTTATTAGCAGGTGACTTTTGTTTTTCTTTTCCAAATGAAGTTGTCCAATGTAAATTTTCACTGGTTTTTAAGTTGCAAATTAAATTTATTTTCATCCCTTGAAACATTCTCTGGTGGCTTTAAGCAACTTTTATTTTTATTTTTTTTTAAGATTTTTATTTATTTATTTATTTGATAGACAGTGATCACAAGTGGGCAGAGAGGCAGGCAGAGAGAGAGGAGGAAGCAGGTTCCCTGCTGAGCAGAGACCCCCCCCAATGCGGGGCTTGATCCCAGTACCCTGGGATCATGACCTGAGCCGAAGGCAGAGGCTTTAACCCACTGAGCCACCCAGGCGCCCCAAGCAACTTTTATATACTTACTCTCCATAGTTACCATTTCTTTCCATTTGTCCCAAATTACTTGGGTAAATTTTGACATTTTTGTAGGAAAAATATGTTAATATTGGCAAGTTCACACTGTCCAACTTAACACAGAGTAGTAAATATATAGTAGGACTTGCTTAAATCCACTGGGTGGTGACGGGGAGGTTCCAGGAGAAGGAAGGAAAGGCTAAATTGTGGAAAGTCAAGGAGAAACAAGGGAGAAAAAAGAAAATTGGTCTGGATACAGATATAGGAGAAGTAAAACACAAGCTAGAGACTTTATGCAACACTGTTATGTCTCACATGGTTAAAAAGGAAGGGTTATATGTAGCAGACAATGTTCGTTCTTTACCCAGTAGCCATTCTCTCCCTTTTTCCTTGCTAACAAAACCCACTTGTGTTTGGGCTGGCAACGTGCCCAGTTCCAAGAACTGGATTATGGCTAGTCTTATTGATCATGACTTTAATGTCTCCTCTTGACTCCTCCCTATTTGGGATGATGCCATGTCAAAGTGATACTTAGAACTTCACAGGTGTCTTGCGCCCTGACACAAAAAAGGAGAACAAAAATTAAATGTGCTGAGGAAGAGAAAGGTGCAAAGAAAGTGGGTTTTTGATGACATCACAGAGCTTATGAACTAGATGTACTGCCTCTTCCAATATGCTTTGTAATGTGATAGAATAAAATGTCTCAAATTTTCAGTTGGGTATTTAATTGTAGACCTAGCAATCTAACTGAAACAGTAGCAAAGTACTTTCATACCATCAAGAACATATATGACAGATGTGAAGCATTACAAAAATATTTAAGCCTTTGATCAGTCTTAGATTATATAAGACATTCTGAAGCTTAACTACCCTAAGTGGGAAAGGGAGTTTCTTCTCTCTGACATGCCCCTCTGGACAGCAGAGGTAAAAGACGTAGTTAAGGATAAACAACGGTATTTCTCTGGGTCCCCTCTGAGTCTTGAGGTATAATTTACACAAGAACCATCCTAGGGACGCCTGGGTGGCTCAGTGGGTTAAAGCCTCTGCCTTCGGCTCAGGTCATGATCCCAGAGTCCTGGGATCGAGCCCTCATTGGGCTCTCTGCTCCGCAAGGAGCCTGCTTCTGCCTGTCTCTCTCTATGCCTGCCTCTCTGCCTACCTGTGATCTCTGTTAAATAAATAAATAAAGTCTTAAAAAAAAAAAAAAAGAACCATCCTATAAGAAAACAGTAGATGATTATTAAGCTTTTAGAACTTTTCCTCAAGTAGACAGGTTGTTACATTAGCTGATCTCATCTGATAATCTTTTTTTATTATTTATATTTCTGGTTATTGCTACTCACAGCACAAAAGACATACCTACGTACCTAAAAGGAGAGGACACATTTCATATTTACAAACAGTCCTGGTTGCAGAACAGTGCTAGAGCCTAGGAATGGAGAGCTGTGTTAAATAGCATCCCAGGCCTTCTGCCCATCCCCCAGTGGTACCCTTAGCCGTACCCTATTGATATGAAAATGTGCCAACACACCAAATTCAGTTTTTATACATCTGTCTTGTTGGTAGAAACTTTAATGGAATCACAAAGGATAATTGGGATTGTCTAGATGAGGGGAGGGTGTTTACTAGCAGGTAGAACTGGGTGTACAAAGGTCCAAGGCAATAGAAACGCAAGCAGTTGATTGTGGCAAGCAAGATGGAGCCATGTGAGAGAGGAGTAGCAGATGGGAAGAGGGAGCTTTCTGCCTATACTGAAAAATTGAGCCCCAAAGGTGACAGCCAGATCTTGGGGGATTTTAGGCAGGGAAGTAGAAGATCATTCTGGCAGCTTAGGACAGGATAAAGTGGAATGAAAGAAGTCTGGAAGTGAGAAGAAGACAATTACAACCAAAAAAAGATGACCGTGCCAGTGCGGTATGAATCAAGAAATATCAAGAGACAGACTGGAAAACTTAGCAATCACTTAAATGTAAAGGTAATGGCACCTGGGACAGTTTGAGGATAACTCACTTCTGACAATCAACCGGGATGGAGAGTTATGACATCCTTTACACTACAGAGGAAAAAGGAGTTGGGTTTTGTGTGAAGGGAAAGAAGGAGATAATAAATATGCTTTTTATTGTGTCAAGTTTGAGGCACTCATGGTTGATTCAAGTAAAGTTCTCCAACAGATCGGAGGTTCCCAGGCTTTCAAGGTTCCACACATCTGCAAAATTTGCAAATAAATATGAGCAACCAGTTTAAGACTGTGAGTTCTTTTCTTTTTCTAGGTCAGGGTATGTTTTCTTAAAAAACTATCATCTACTTATATCTATATTTTATTCTTATAAAAGGCTTTTCAACTTCAAAAATTAAGGCATGAATCTTGACATAAAAGACAATTTATTAAGTAACTTGCCTTTAATTTAAAACACAACTGAAGTCCTTATTTTTTTTTTCAGTTCTTCTTATACCAATGTAATCCTCACCACTGATTTACAACAGACCACAAATGGCATTTGAAACCACTGATATAGATTACTATAGGTAATGTAGATAATATAGATATAGGTAATCTCAAAAGACATTTGGAGCCCAGTAGAGAACCTTTAGCTAAAGATGTGGAATCAGAAGCATATTATTTGAACCAGACAAATAGATCATCAAAAGTACTGTTTATTTGGCACTTTCTATGTGCCAAGCACTATGATAAAGCCTTTACGTATATCTCATTTCAAAATCTCAACCACTCGAGGAGGTAAGAGAGGGTAGTTCATTTTTACCACTGAGGACATTGAGACTGGAGATATTAAGTTACCCAGGATCACAAAGCAGGAAGTGGCAGAGCTAATATTCAAGATTTCTCTAACTCAGAGCTCTGTGCTTTTAAGTGAGATGGCATATTGCCACCCTGGAAAAAACATACAGAATAAGAAAGAGCATCACAGAGATGGAATTTAGGAATACTGATACTTTAAATGTTTCAGGAAAATGACAACAACACCAAGCCTAGAAGAGGAAATAAATAGGGCCATGTAAAGCAAAGGAGAGAAGAATTTCCAAAAGAACTGTATTATCAAAAATGAAGGGTATTAAGAGGTACAAACTTCCAGTTATAAAATAAGTCAGTCACAAAGATGAAAAGTACAGCACAGAGAACATAGTCAATAATATTGTAATTGCTTTTTTCTGGTGATAGATGGTAATGACAGCTACAATGGTAATAAGCATTTTGTTATGAACGTAATTGTTGAATCACTATGTTGTACACCTGAAACTAGTATAATATTGTATATCAACTACACTTAAATTTAAAGAAAATTCTAAATGTCACAGAGAAGGCAAAAATAAACATGCATAAAAATTATATTTATATAAATCCAGGGGAAAATGATACATGGCACCAACTTCTAATGAAAGTCCACTAAAAATACTCCTCAATTCTGAAGATCCTTGCACATGCTCAGCAGTTACTCAATTAGTAGGATCATGAGCTTACTCTAGAACCTATGTATCTAACCCCTTTTGCAAACCTAAAACCTCCCTGAGAGGCTTAAACCTGAATCATCTGAACTATTAGATGAGGTATCATTTGAACTCCTCACCTAATACTAACACAATTTTTTCAGGATCAAATCAAATCCTATTCAAATTTATACAACCATATCTATGTTGCAATCTATACCTCTAACTAGAAACAGGTTTTTAAATATAATTTATAATTCAAGAACTCTGTATAGTGAGTATTATGTTTGCCACAATCCTACAGCCTATGTTATACAATTCCAATTATAAAAGATCTAACTGGAACAAAGATTTGAAATGTGATTTCACTTTACTATCACCAGGAGGCATTGGTGCATTGATACCATGGCTTGAAATAACTAAGCCAATGCTTTGTATAAGATTAAGACAATCACTCTTACTAAGTCCTAACACAGATTTCAATCATGAATTCGCCTCCCTGTGTATGCATTATAAATAACCTCTTATCTCCAAATTCTTTCTTTTTGCTTGCTCTGGGAGAATGGATCTGGGCCCCTTAAGTATTTTCCACTCCCTGCTACAGAGGGTCAAACTTTGTCCGTAGAGGGTGCCAGAGAGATACTGTAGGAGTAAAGGGCTTTGCTTCCTGGATCTGAGGCACTCACTGGGCAGGCTCCTGCAGGGTGTATAGCTTCTCCAGAGCCAGTCTCTGGAAGTACAAAGATGTCAGCCATGGAGTGCCCATCACCACCTTCAGGAAGATTGGTAGCATTGCTTCACATGAGACACTTCCTCAACAACTTTTCCCAGAGCCCTCGAGGACAGAATCCAGCTAGTTCCTGAAGGCAGATTTCCAGTAAATTTCCCCATGGTACCAACACAGGGACTTCTCTGACATCCAGTCAGGGCTGTGCCTTTTCCCATAGGCTTTAGATCTCAGTTGTGGAGGAGGAAGGCAGAGTGGGGCCTATTCCTTGGACTCTCTATCTCAGCCCTGGGTAGTAAATGCCCTTCTGTCTGTTATATCATATTCATTCATGTTCTCTTCTTGCTAAGAAAACCTTCATTGCTCCAATGTTGGTCCTGCTATAGTTAATAATTCTTTATGTAAAACTTTCCTTTTCAAGCTGCTGTAAGAAATGTCTCCCTTAATTTGACCCAGACCAATAAATTTTTTTTAAACACCTGCCTTTATTAAAATAATTAAACAAATAAACTAAACAAATAACAGTAATTCACTATAAACTTTGAAGGTGATAACATCACAACTTTTAAATAAATAAAAGATTCACATTATACCTTTTGCAAGAAACCTTAACTTTGCTAGTTCACCATGAGTCCCAAGATGGAGCTAGACACCCTTCCTGAAGAGTTTTCCTTAACCTATACATTGGCTCTCTGTGAAAGGGGGAAGTAGAAATACAACTGAAAAACCCTGGAAAGACAGTTGAAAATGAATCCCGTTGCTAGAAGCCTGTGTCTCTCATTGGTGTAAACTCTCACAAAGAATCAAAAAAGTATTATTATTTTGATTTTATCTATGGGGGAATTGAGACCTAGAGAGGTTAAATTACTCACCCAAGATCATGCATCTAGTATGGAGATGTGATCAAAGCCAAGTATGCCTGATTCCAAACTCCCTACAGCTCACCTCACAGAGCTTCCCAAGATGGACTTTTGCTTTTCGGTAATGGGCTCCCTTCTCTCCACTGCAGACACAGGAGACTGCTCATTTGGACTGAACTATTAGTTTGTGTTCTCATCATCTCGTTCTCATAGTCTTTGCCCTTAGAACAGCTGCTACTGCCCTCTGATGTCTCAGAAGAAAAAGAAAGCAAGAAACAAACTACCTAGTATTCAACTACCATTGGGATCAATCCCCCCCCCCCAAAAAAATGTTTTCATGTGTATTTCTCCTCAAAAAGAAATATTTTCTGCAATATAAGAAAAGGAGCAAAACTGGACCCTGCCTTTTCTATTTCCAGTCAAAATAGTAGTTATTTGGACTGTAATCATATAATTAAACTTTAGCCCTAGAAGAATTGGCTTATATTATACTAAAATTGTACACTTTTCAAGTGCTGAGAGGAAAAAAAAAACCTGCTATCCCTAAAAATTCTATACCTGGAAAAGAAAAATCCTTCAGATATAAAGGCAAATTAAGACATTCTCAGATGATGGGAAACTAAGAAAATCTGTACCTCTAAGGGGAGAAGACCTAACCTTAGAGAATACCTCCAGGACATTCTCTAGACAGAAAGTAAATGACTTCAGAAAGGAAGAAATAACAATGCAACAGGTTTTTAAAATGGTGGGGAATATAACAGATTATAGTTCTCCTGAGTTTTTTCATCATGGTTGATGGCTGAGGCAAAAACTATAATTCCAATTGATGGGGTGCTCGATGTGTGTAGAGAAAACAAAGTTTTCAAGTGGGGAGGGCTAAGGGATCTAAATGGAAGCGGCATTTCCACAATTCACTTAAAGTGGCAAAATGTTCCCAGCAGATTGTTATTCCCGTTACATATGCTCATCATAAAACTAAAGCAACTCCGAAGAACACAATACATCTAAAAGGTTCAGCAAGATGAGAACCATTCTTATCACAAGTCAATGTTCACTAGAGAGAATCTACTTCAGAAAAAGCATTTGACAGCCAGATGGACAGGATGACTCAGTCCATTGACCCTCTGTCTTCAGCTTCTCTAGTACTTGAATAAAGTAGCCAGGAACTAGACCAGCCCTAGTGGAAGAAACAGACCTATGCATGGTCAGCTGGGCATGCTTTCACCAAAATGATCTCACTATTGTCACTACTGAATGCCTAACTTGCCAGCACTTAGAGAACAACAGTGAGTGCTCAGATGGTATTATCTTTCAGTAAGTCCAACAAGACATGGATACTCTGCAAAGAGTAATGCTCTATCCTGTCTGTGTTTGACCCACTCACTATTCCAGATCTGGCTTTGCCTTTCTGGTCACACTTCCAAGCCAGCACCACTACCAGGGGCTTAAAGAATGTCTAATCTACTGTCATGTATAATTGCATAATCTTACCATGAACTTACACACCCACTGTCCAGCAAAGGAGAAGCCACAGTGGTCTTGTGACAACAACACCCATTGTTCCTACCACGTATTATGCCGTCTAAGCTGCCAACACAGTAAAAGGCTGAAATGGATGTTTAACTGTGTAGCTAAAGTAGCAGCTTGAAGAGAACACCTTGAAAGGATAAGACCCTATCTTTTACAATTCAGCATACATCTTAATTCAATAGCCATTCAATAGCGCTAGGTCTGTAACAGTAGAATGAATGGTCTGGCTAGGAAGGGATAGAGTTAGAAGTCCCACTCATTATCACCCCCCAGGAACCCACTCCGGGAAACATGAATACTGTCTCCACAATTTTAAGCTCTGTATAATCCTTCCACCAAGGACACAGCAAGAATCCCACTCATCTTAGAGTGAACACTGCTTCCTGTTCACTTTGGGATCCTTATGCCAGGAGATAAGCAAGTGAAGAAAATAATTACTATACTGACAGTGATAATCGACCATGATAATCAACAGGAACCATAACTTCTGTGATAGATTAAGGCAACGAGGACTATGCTGAACACTCAGGTAAGCCATGTGACTTTCATTCCCAGCTATACTTAATTGTATATGGGAAAGCACAGCAACCATTACCGGGTAAAGGCAGAGAAGGCTCACACCCTTCAGATTAAGGATGAGGCCTTGGCATTGCACCAGGCACACTGCACAGACTGGCAGAAGTCCTAATCACTGGGGAGAGGAATTTAGAGTTGGTAGTGGAGGCAGGAAGTGGTTCATATTAGTTATAACCTCAGGACAAACTGCAGGAGCAGCAGCAGGTAGAGCTCCTCCAGGAACCCCTTATAAGTTTTTCCAATCAGAATTCTGGAGACGCTGCATATGTGAGCTCAAAGGACAAACTGTAAAGAATGTTATTGGTAAACCACCATCACTATGTAAGCTGGGGGTCCACTCTTCCCCAGCAACTATATTAGCTGATAACACAGCTACTCCTATCTCAGGAGACTTGCCCTCACACAAACAGAACAGCCTTGCCTAGGAGTCTATGACCACCCAGCCCTCCCAAAGGAAGACCATTGCCAGTGACTGAGTCCCATGGGGTAGGAGAGACTTTCTTGCACAACTTGTCATCCACAGCTTTCTGTGGGAACAAACAAGCTAGTTTCCACCAGAGCCCACATTCTGGATCAGTATCTTTGTATTTTTTTTCCCCCTGTATTATCCTATTTTCTTCAAATCTCTTCACCTGAAAGTACGTTTTGTTTTGTTTATAAACCACTTGAACAAGAAGTCTTATCCCATGTCTTGCTTCTAAAAACTCAAGCTAAGACACTTGTGAGTCTTACAACCTTGCTCTGCTACATATGCCTTGGGAAACTGGAGAGATTTCCATCGAATTTGACACTTGAAAACAAATTGTTAAATTTAAGTCTGAATGTAATACAAACTCTGTTATAACTGGATACATTTCATATCACTTAAGTTAGGAAACCAGAGTTTATGGTAAATGTAATAAAACACTAAAAATTCAAAAGAGTCAGTAAGCTTCCTATTTCTGCTTTGACAATGTCTTTCCAAAATCTTCATGACTCTAAAGGCAGGAAACATGTAATCACACAAAGAGCTTAACTTTTAAATTAGTTGGTTTGTATGCCTTGCAACAGCAGTCATCTACAACTGAAGAATGACTTTTGAAATAATTTTCACATAAAATTTATTCTGCTTATTTTTAATCATTATTCAGGTTACTGTCTCAAAAGTCCAATTAAAAAAAAACATATTGCAAAACAAAGTCACAAATCAGCATTTTATTGTAGAGGGAAATATTTCTAAAAATGATAATACAATGGGTGCAAAAAATATTAAATTGAGGAGAAAACAAAACTAAAAACACCACAGAGAATTTAAAATCTTAATTGGTAAACATAATAGTACAAAACCTGGTGGGTTCAACACTTCTCTAGGCAAAACACAGAGCAAGTGTATTATTTTTTAAGTCTCTTTCTCATAGTCTTTAAGACAAGATATTTATAATCTAGGTGACCAAAATAAAATTATGAAAAAAATGCTCCTATCACTATTAAGGAAATGTTATTAAAATTCATTATCTTTCACAAATCTAGTATTTTTCAAATTTCATCTTCCATTAGAAGGAGTTTCCAATATTTTGATAAACTGTGGTGATTAGCACTTAAATTAGCATGAAATCTTACCACAGAGTTTTGACACAGAACATGGTGGTACCATACATATTGAAATAATGATTTCCTTTCAAGTTCTTTAGCCTGTTTTCCAAGGCCCTTCCTAGAGTTGGCCCTAAGCTACCTTGATAAGCTCATCTCTGACAATCCCTACATGGGCCCCATCGATCAACAAACCTGGGAAATTCACTCTTCTCCAACAAGTCCCTTATTTCTCTGAATTTATTTCTTTACTGCAACAGAATAATTTCATCATTGGGCTCTGAAAGAACCTGCTTGGGTTCAAGTTCCTCAGCATTGTTTTGAAGAAAACCCCAGACATCAGTATTAACTGATCCATAAATACTTCATTACACATCTTTAAGTCTGAGAGCCATTCTCTTTTCAAACATAGCCATGATGTCATTTATCATCACATCTAAAATATTAACAATAATTCCTTAATATCATCAATGAAGCAGTGTTCAAATATCTCTGACTCTCCTACACATTTTAAAGTATTTCGTTTGAATCAGGATTCAAATAAGAATCACACATGGCACTTGACTGTGTGTTTCTTATAGTTCTCAAGAATTACCCAGGGATTGGAAGAATAAATACTGTTGAAATGTCTACACCACCCAAAGTGATCTACACATTTGATGCAATCCTATCAAAATACCAACAGCATTTTTCACAGAACTAGGAAAAACAACCCTAAAATTTATATGGAACCACAAAAGACCCTGAATAGTCAAAGTAATCCTGAAAAAGAAAAACAAAACTGGAGGTAATGCAGTTCCAGACCTGAAGGTATATTACAAAGCTCTAGTAATCAAAATCGCATGGTACAGGCATAAAAATAGACACATAGATCAATAGAACAGAGCAGAAAACCCAGAAATTAACCCACAATTATATGGTTAATTAACCTTCAACAAAGGAGGAAAGAATACACAATGGGGAAAAGATGGTCTCTTCAACAAATGGTATTAGAAAACATGCAAAGGAATAAAATTTATACCATACACAAAAATAAACTCAAAATAGATTAAAGACCTAAATGTGAGACCCGAAACTAAGAAAGTCTTAGAAAAGAGCAAAGGCTGTACTTCTTCTGACACGGGCCATGGTAACATTTTTCTAGATATGTCTCCTGAGGTAAGGGAAATAAGAGCAAAAATAAACCAGGAAATAAAAAATAAATTGGGACTTCATCGAAGCAAAGGAAACATCAAAACTAAAAGGCAACCTACAGAATGGGGGAAGATATTTGCTAATGACATATCTGATGAAGGGTTAGTATCCAAAATATATAAAGAACTTACAAATCTCAACGCCCAAAAAACAAATAATGCAATTTAAAAATGGGCAGAAGACATGAACAGACATTTCTCCAAAGAAGACATGCAGATGGCCAACAGACGCATGAAAAGATGCTCATCAGTCATCAGCAGGGAACAGCAGCTTAAAGCTACAATGAGATAGTACCTCGCACCAGTCAAAATGGCTAAAATCAAAAACATAAGAAACAGGGGCACCCAGTGGCTCAATCAGTTAAGCATCTGACTCTTAGTTTTGGTTCAGGTCATGACCTCAGGGTTCTGGGATCAAGCCCCGCGTGGGGCTCCATACTCAGCTCGGAGTCTGCTTAAGGATTCTCTCTCTTCCTTTCTCTCTGCCCCTCCCCACGCTCATGCACGCTCTCTCTCTCTTTCAGATAAATAAATCTTTAAAAGAAAAAAAAAGGCCAATGATACAATAAATGTTGGCAAGAATGTGGAGAAAAATGAACCGTTGTACATTATTGGTGGGAATGCAAACGGGTGCAGCCACTGTGGAAAACACTATGGAGGCTCCTCAAAACCTTAAAAACAGAACTATACTATAGTCTAGTAATTGCATTACTGGGTATTTATTCAAAAAATACAAAAACACTAATTCACAGGGATACATGCTCCACTATGTTTATTGCAGTATTATTTACAATATCCAAATTATGGAAGCAGGCAAGTGTCTATCAGAGGAAGAATGGATAAAGGAGATGTGGTGTATATATATACCACATCTTCATATATATATGTATATATACATACACACACACACATACATACAAAGGAATATTACTCATTCATAAAAAAGAATGAAATCTTGCTATTTGCAACAACATGGATGGAGCTAGAGGGTATTATCTAAGTGAAACATGTCAGTAAGAAAAAGACAAATACCATATGATTTCAATCTTATGTGGAATTTAAGAAACAAATGAGCAAAGGAAAAAGAGAGAGAGAGACAGAAACCAAGAAACAGATCCTTAATTATCGACAACAAACTATGGTTATGAGAGGGGAGGTGGGTGGGGGATGGGTGAAATAGGTGATGGGGTTTAAAGAGAATACTTATCATGAGAAGCACTGTGTAATGTACAGAATTGTTGAATCACTACACTGTACCCCTGAAACTAATAGAACACTGTATGTTAACTATGCTGGAATTAAAATGAAAAACTTAATTTTAAAAAAAATGTATAATCTGAGTAAAAGTTGAGCATTTAAACTAAGGGAAGGATAAAAATGCAGGTGGCCCTTAGGTATGATTGGACACAGGGGCTAGAATGCCATAAAATTTCTCACTCTATCTCTTGCCTCTCCATACTGTTAAGATGTGTGTTTCTTTGCCTCCTATTTCTCTTGGGATTGCTCCTTCTGTCCCCCAATCCATAGACTGCCTCATTTGATAGGGTGCCAAGAGTTATAAAGGTTTACCTATCACAGCTTCTTTCTCCCTGGAGAGATTATGCCATCACTTTGTCCCAGATTACCAAATTCTAGGAATGGAGCTCATTGGCCAACTTGGCCAACAGCTGAAGTCAACTTGTAACATGGCCCCTTCAGAGGCACCATGTAAAATGGCAGAAGGGACACTGTGACAATTAAAAGATATAACTAGCTCCCACAGATACCCACTGCAGTATCCAGGCACAAGGACCTAATACCTATGAGTAAATTGCTCGAGCACTCTGATACTGAACTTCCACATATGTAAAATATGGACAACATTGTTCCTATTTTCCACCTAAGGTTTCTGTGAGAAACAATAGAATGAAGATTCTAATAACACTTAATAAACTAAAAAGCAAGATAAATACAAAAAGAAGGATCATGGTGATGATGATATAACACCCCAACATCACAAGAGATTCTTCTTCTTCTGTATACTTATTTATGGGTCATATAAATAGTACCACATAATAAACCATGGGATTCTCTTGCCAAATATTCATATGTAAACATCTTGTCTGTTTCCCGAGCCACATAGTACATGCTATGAGAACACCTGTAACCTTAAGTAGGGATTGCAAACTGGTGACCCACAGATGTGCTTTGTCTTAAAAGCCCTTGACCATCACACTTTCTCTAGAACACACAGTCAAGCCACCTCTATTAACTTACTTGTCTCTTCAAACCTGTCTGGCCACTGAAGTCACTTGAATGCGTAACCCCCCAAACAAGAAAGAGCACAGACCATAGAGAAGGAAAACCATTAGTCTAAATGTTGGTGGCAATAATTTTTTTTAAATGCTCTCTGGTTAACAAAACAATTGGTAGTCCATTATGGTCAGGGATTTTTTTCCTTCTTCAAAGTATATATATCTGGCTATCCACTGAAGTGTTAGCAGTGATTGTGGCTTGGAAATCAGATCTTTTTCCTACTGAAATAGCAGGATCTTTTTTCTAAAAGTTCTACTATTCTTAAAAGAGCAAAAATTAAAAGTTATTATTTAGGAAGTGAATGAGTAAACTTGGGCTGATGACTCATGTTCTATCGCTTGGCTCTCAGCCATCTTTGTATTGATTTCCCTGGTTCTCATTCCACTCTGTCCTAGGCTATTTGAAAAGCTGCAGCTAAAACCCATCCTCTGTTTTGACCATTTTCTGCCCAGTCATTTTATGCTTCAGCAAAATTCTTACTGTCTTCCTTAATGGACCTCTGGGAATGGAAGAACAACTTCGATAAAAAGTACAGTGAATTAAATGATGGGACCAAGCCATTAACAAAACTCTAAGCCTGTCCTAGATTCTTAGAACATATTATATTAGCATAGCTCCTCTAGCTTTTAATATATTCTGATGCATATTATTTAACAAACAGGTGTTTCCATTTCTCAAATGCCTTTTCTGGATTGATTTAAATAGTCACTTTTTTTGTCTATTAATATGGTGAATTCTCTGGACATATTTTCTTATATTGAGACTTCGATGCATTCCTGGTATGAACTTGATCTGAACAATGAATTATTGTTTAAGAAGCAAGTGTTTCATTTCAACTAATATTTAATTTAGAATACTAAACCATGCATCCACAAGTGATACTGGTTTATCATTTTTTTATTGCCTTTATCTGACACTGGAATCAAGATTGCACTAATCTCATTAAATAAGCATATAGCGCTTCTTTTCTGGGAAAAAATTAGTAGAAATTTTCCTTGAAAATTTAGTAGAAATTCTGTGTGAAACAGACCAAGGGCTATAAAGTTTAGATGGCAGGGAAGTCTTTTTTGACCATTTAAAGTCTTCAGTGCTTTTGACCTATTCAGTTTTCCTAGCTTGGGCATTTTATATTTTTCCAAATAGTTTATGACTAAGATCTTGTAAGTTATCAAGTATATTCTGACATAGTTACTCATAATATTCTTTATTTAAAATCTGTTATATCTGCAACTATTTTTCATTGCAGTTTCTGTTTTTGGGTTTTTGTTTGTTTTGTTTGTTTGTTTGTTTGTTTTTACTTTTTCTTGCTTGGTTTTCCGAAAACCTTTAGTTTTGTTGACATTTTTATCATTTGTAATTCTTTATTTTTTAAAAATTTCTTTTTTATTGTTATTCATTCTTCTTCCTTGTTTCTTTTGGTTGGTTTCTTTGTATTTGCTCTGCTACATTTTCAACATTTTCAAACATTTATGTCCTGGTAAATTTATTTGATACTATACACTTCTGGAAAGGACCATGCTAGCCATGTCTTATAAACAGCAACTTGTGAGATTTTATTGTTAAGTCCTAGAACTTCTCAATTACCCTCATGGTCCCCTTTTCACTCCAGGATTATTTATTAATGTAAAACCTGACATTTAGGGTTACATAAACTATGCTTCTCTCTCTCTTTTTTAATTTCTAGCGTTAATTGATTATGGTCAGAGGACATAGCCTATATGATATTGATTCTTTGGAATTTAAGACTGCCTTTATGGTCTAGTAAATTTTCCATGTAAGGAATACACACACACAGACTCATATATATATAATATAGATATAGATATAGATATAGATATAGATATATAGATAGGGATATATATTACTTTTTTGTCTCTGTTAATGTTTGTCTGATTTATTTATCAATTTCTGAGGAAAGTATGTTAAAATCTCTTGCAACATATATTAGTAAGTCTATTTCTCTCTACCATTATGCCATTGTAGCTTTGTATACTTTGAGGCTATCTTGTTAAAGCATGCGTATTCATGCTCCTTTTATCTCCTGGCTCTATTATTTTACCAGTATATATCACCATCACCCTTTTTCCTATATAACATTTTTTGCTTTGATGTATCAAATATTAACACTTTAATATTAAGAGTCAGATATTAAGATGGCCACTCTCTTTTGGTTTGTAGTGGCCAATATGTTTGTATCCTTTTATTTTCAAATTTCCTGTGTCCTTTTACCTGAACTGAATCTAAACAGTGCACTGTTGATTTTTTGTGTTTTATTTTTTTAAATATCATCTAAGCTTCAATCTTTTAACTGGTAAGATGAGCAATTTATATTTATTAAAATTATTATATTGGGACTTTCTCATATTTTCCAGAGATTGTACTTTCCCCAAGTATCTTTTTCTCCTTTCCTTCAGATTTCTATTCTAGTGGATCTGCTCTTTCTCTAGAGCCTTTTAGAATTTTCTCTCTGTATTAATAGAGTTAACTTTTGATATCATGTGTCTAAAGCATAGGTTTTTCTTTATCTATTCTGTAGGGCAACTTTGAGTCCTTTTAATCTGAAATCTTACATCTTTCCTCAATGTTGAAATATTTATAATTATTTTGCCCTCTCTGTTCCTTCTGCCCCTTCTGGGATATCTTGTTATCCAAATTTGGGGACTCCTAGTTCTATTCTCTATATTCTTTTCCTTCATTGTTTACTCCCCTTCTGAAAGATTTCCTGAGTCCAGTCTTCTCGGGCTCACAAAGTCGTCTTTGGCTCTGGTTATCCCACTATTTATTGCATCTAATGAGTTCTTTCTATGAACTATTTTTCATTTCTAATATTCCTACTTGGTTCTTTTTGGTTTTGTCATTGTTAATTTGTGTTACTAACATACTCCTCTGGTAGGCTGAATGTTGGCTCTCCTAATGATGTTCATATCCCAGTCCCTGGAACCTGTGACTATATTCCCTTACAAGGTGTATTAATTTCCTCAGGCTTCCATAACAAAGTACCACAATCTGGGTGGCTTAAAACAACAGAAAAGTATTTTCTCACAGTTCTGGAGGCTAGATATCTAAAATCAAGGTGCTGGTAGGGCATGTTCCCTCCGCAGTCTTGAGGAGAGAGTCTGTCCCACACCTTTCTTTTAGTTTCTGGTGTTGCCTGTGATCCTTTAAATTCTTTGGCTTTAAGACACATCATTCTAAAAAAAAAAAAAAAAAAAGACACATCATTCTAATTTACCTATGTGATCAACTGGCATTCTACCTGTGTGTCTATATTATAATTTCCTTCATCTTACAAGGACATTGGTCACAGGATTAGGGCTGACTCTAATCCAGTATGACCTCATCTTCACTTGATCATATCTGAAAAGATCCTACTTTCAAATAAAGTCATGCTCACAGGTAGTGGGGGTTAGGGTCGGAACATCCGGGTAGAGGACACTATTCCATGGCCAAAGGAAGTTTGCAGGTGTGGTTAACTGAAATATCTTGACATGGGGATATTGCATTGTCTTGGATTACCCAGAAATCACAAGATTTCTCATATATATGAAGGAAGTAGGAGGTTAGAGAAGAGAGAAGATGCTTCCCTGCTAGCTTTGAAAATGGAGAGAAGAAGGAACCATAATCCATGGAATGTAAGTGACCTCCAGAAACTGGAAAAAAAAGCAATAGCTTCTCCTTTTGTTCCTCTAGAAGGAACTATCCCTGCTGACACCTCCATTTTTAACCCCATAAGCCTCATTTGATTCTGACCTCTGGTATTTTCAAGAGAATAAATATATGTTGTTTTCAGTTACAAAGATCACTGGCATTTTACTTGTAATTCAATTGCTATTACAGCAGCAATGGGAAACAAATACCACCCCCTAATCTCTTTGAAGATCTGTAGTGTGCCTAGTGTGCTTCTTTTAAATTCTTGACTTATTTGTCCCCATACTTCTAATTTGTGTGGTGTATAATGTTTCATGATCTATTATTCATGAACTCTGGGAACCTAGTTATTATCACTATTGGGGGGGGGGCGTGTATATTCCTGGGGCTATCAGCTAGTCTGTCTGCTAACATGTACTGGAGAATAGGGCTCTAGTCCCCAATCTGTGTCACTCTAGGTGACTTTAAAAAAAAAAAAAAAAAAAAAGACCGGGGGGTTCAACCACAGGGACAGCCTGAACACCACAGACTCACTGACTACTCTCTAAAGAAATTCCTTTCTTCAGAGACTGTCCTTGAAACTCTTACAATGAAGTGAAATTGGGGAGAGGAAGTCTTATTGTGATCCACCTGTCCTGAGGTTTAAAAGGGAAAGATGTAGGGGAATAAAACCAGAAAGGCATGGTCACTTCACACCTGCTTGAATCATCTCTTTGGCCCAGCAGTGCGTGATAGGAACTGCTAAGGGACACTCCTGATAGCCACTCCAGGAGGCCTGTGTTGTTGCTGCAGATTTTCAGTGGCTGTGGAGCGGGTAATGAATGCCCAGAGCCCTGTGAGTAAGACGCAAAAGCAGGACTGAAGTGCCTTCCCGCAGTCTATCTTCCCATTGCTGCTTGGTCACACTTAACCTAAGCCTTTTGCATCCATATTAGTTTTCTCCATTTTTTTTTTTCTGGAAATTCCTTAAATACAAGCTTCCTTTTTCTTTAGATTCTTCAAAGTGGCCACTGAAATTTAAAAAAAAAGAACAAAAAACAAAAAACAGTACTTCATGCGAGGTTTCGATTTTGTCAGCTTTCTTTTCTACGTCCTGCAAAACTGGGCCAAAAAAAAAAAAAAATGCTACTCATCTCTCTGTAAGTATGAGGGCAGCAGTGAAACTGGAGGTGTAAGACAATATTGGAAGAATCAGGGCTGTATATGGACGGCAAAGCTCTTCACTCAGAAATCAACTTGACCCAGGTAATTCAGGAGGCACAATTGTGTGGACGTCCTCATTCTGGAACCAGTTTCCTTTGAAATAAGTTTTCTGTATGATAAAGAATGTTGTTTTCATGAGCTCATGCTGTTGGTTCTCTTGCATTATGTCTTTATAAGGAGATATCTCGTGAACCAATTTCTTCCAGAGGTACAGAGCCAGAATCCTGCCCACTCAGCTCCTACACTTGCACATGTTACTCAAAAATGCCTTTTCCTTTTGACTCTCTTGTTTGTATTCCGGGAGTACCGCTCCATCCAAATCACTTTTAGTGATTCAACCTACCCATAAGGAGCAGTAAAAATGAAAAACTCCTCATAAAAGAATAGTTTGGGATGGAAAAGTAATTTGAATTGATGTATACCAACCTTTTCTTTAGACAATTTAGCCTAGGGAATGATTCTTACACTATTAAAGAGGAATTGTTAGAAATCTTTTTTTTTTCTTTAAATTATAGTTTGGTAGAGTATTTACTACTCCATTGCTACAAAATTAAGAAGGATAATTATACATACATTTGCTCACAGGCCAAAATAATGAGACTCCCAAGAATTAATAAAAGAATGAGAGTGAATCAAAACATACATATATATGAATTAGAACCAATGAACCCAAAATTTAAAAAGAGGCATAATATTCTCAAAGAGATAAAGGAGAAAAATATATATTAATCATCTAAGATTTACTTCATGTCCTCCTTTATCGCTACCAAACATAACTTGTACTAAACATTACTGTACACATGCTGGTTCAGTATTCTTTTTTTTTTGAGGTATGATTGATGAACAAAAAGCTATACATCTTTGATACACACAATTTGATGAGTTTGGCGATAGGTATACACCCATGAAGACATTCTCACAATCCATTCCATAAATATATCCACCACCACCAAAAGTTTCTTCCCACCTTCTTTATTTCTGTGTGTGCAATAATACCTTAATATAAGATCTGCCATTCTTAGAAAATTTTTAAGTTCACCACAATATTGTTATAAAGCTACAATAATTGAAACAGTATGGTACTGACATAAAAACAGACATAAAGACCAATGAAACAGAATAGAGAGCCCAAAAATAAACCCTCTCATGTATGGTCAACTGATCTTCAACAAAGATGCCAAGAATACACAATGAGGAATGAACAGTCTTTTCAGGAGATGGTGTTGGGGAAACTGGATATCCACACACAAAAGAATTTAATTGGACCATTATCTTATACCACACACAAAAATCAACTCCAAATGGGGTAAACACTTAAACATAAGACCTGAAATTGTAAAACTCCTAGGAGAAAACATAGAGAAAGGGTTCTTGACATTGGCCCTGGCAATGATTTATTGGTTTAACACCAAAAGCATAGGCAGCAAAAGCAAAAATAGAAAAATGGGATTACATGAAACTAAAAAGCTTTTGCACAGCAAAGGAAAAAATCAAGTCATAAGACAACCTATGGAATGGGAAAAAATATTTGCAAACCATGTATCTGATGAAGGGTTAATATCCAAAATACGCAAGGCCCTCCTACAATTCAGTAATGAAAAAAAAAATAACTCAATTAAAAAATGGGCAAAGGATCTGAACAGAAATCGCCAAAGAAAAATATGAATGGCCAACAGGTAGATGAAAAGGTGCACAACATCACTCTCATCAAGCAAGTACAAGTCAAAACTACGATGAGATTTCAGCTCAATATTCTTATTAAAACATTGTAAAGGAGGGCTATAGTGTTACCACCTGTGCTTATGATAACCAGATTCCATTGTCCCTTGAAAGCAAAACCCAGGGGGAGTCAAGATGGTGGAAGAGTAGGGGACCTTGTTTCATCTGGTCCCTTGAATTTAGCTAGATAACCATCAAATCATTCTGAACACCCCCAAATTCAACCTGAGGTATAAGAAAGCCAACCCCATAAAAGCAAAAAGTGCCATTTCCCAACAAAAGGGCAGCAGGAAGGAAAGCAGTGAGGGACTCTAGAGTCAGCCTGCCTTACTTTCTCTAGGCTTTTTCAAGATACACATTACGTCCTTCCACATGTTGAATAATAAGTAATTTTGAGCACACACGGAGCACTGCATAAGCATGGAACTGTTCATTCCTTTCCAACTGGAGGTCATGATCTATGTGTCTCATTAGTGAAGCAGCAGAAAAAGAGCTGAAAACCTGGTTCCAAACATTCCAGCTCGGCTGTGGAATTTTAAACAAGTGATTTAGCTTCTCTGTAAAATGGGGATAGTAATTCTTCACCATAAACGTTTCTCAAGATTGTTTTAAGGATCAATTTAGAACACATAAATGGGCAAAGAGCCTAAGATCTATCAAGGAATTTTGTGTAGTTCTATAAATAGAATATATAGTACAAAGTATAATATTCCAGCTATTAAACAGTGAAGAACTGTTAGAGCATCATTTTTTCACACCCTAATAAAAAAAATGAATCTAGACAATACTCAACAAGGGCTACTGACATCACACAAAAAAGAGAGACAAACAGGTATTATCTATGATGTATTCCTAAAGGCGGTGTAAAAAAGAACCTAAATCAGATTAAAGCCTTAAGCCAAACCTCTAGATCTAATTTGTAGTTTTCAGGAAATAAAGGAGGCAAAAGTACACATTAAAGGACACCATAAGGAAGCAAATACTGAAGTCCAGAATTAAGGAAATTCTAAAAGATAAATCGCTTCATTTCTTTAACATATCGCTAAGCGGGGAAAGGAGACAGGGTATCTATAGATTAAAAGAGACATAAGAGATATGTGACAACCAAATGTATGTGAGAACACCAGAAAGTGATTCAAACAAACCAAGATTTTTAAAAATCATTTTGGAGACAATCAGGAAATCTGAACAGTGGCTGGATATTTGTTGATATTAAGGCATTATTGCCAATTTTTTGAGGGTGACAATGGTCTTATGCTTATGTTTTTAAGCAATCCATTATCTTTTGGAGATACCAACTAAAATATTCCTGGACAAAATGATGATGTCTAAGAGTCTCCTCAAAAAGACCAGAAGGTATAGGGCTTCAGCGGGGGTGTGGTGGGGGGTGCGTTGCAGGTAGAAATGGGAAAATAAAAGCACAATAAAATGGTTATTTATAAGGATCTTGAATATGTTATGCTCTGTGGAGTGACCTAATAGTCACACATCACAAGCATAATTTACACTATCACAAGCTCTAACGAGAGCTCGGGAGTCAGGAATCACAATACTTAGAAATTTATTACCACTTTTTTAATACTAAACTTTGAGATCTTAAACATGCATCAGTGAGAGAATACTGGTTTATTTCCATTGCAGGCTGGACATACTCAGACCACAGCCTTTTAATTTATGCATCCTTCTACGTTTTTCAAAGTATAATGGAAAGGCTTGGCTTTATCATTTTAATCATTAAGGAAATCTTTTGAGAGATGTATGGTCCCAAGCCATAATCCTTAAAAATCAAAGTGTTCTTATGATACTTTTAAAAACTGGTTTGTGGTATACTATGTTCTTCAGGCTTTCAGAGCCTTGGCTGCACAAGCTACAAACACATTTCAAGTGCAAATTATTTGCACTGTTAAATTTTATAGGCCATAAAATCATTCATCTGATTAAAAATTTTTGAAATGCTAGATTTCTAAGAAGATGAATGTAAATTACCAGCTGATATTTCCATCTTTAGCTGAATAAATAATCATAATATAAATTACTGGAAACTTCACAGCATCTAGGCTTTATACACCCTTTCTAAAAAAAATACACATGACACTAAACAATTTTGGAGCAGCTGGTATACTGAAAATAAAAAATGTATCTTTATTTTTATTTATTTTTTTATTTTTTTAAGTAGGCTGCATGCCCAGTGTGGAGCCCAACATGGGGCTTGAACTTACAACCCTGAGCTCAAGACCTGAGCTGAGATCAAGAGTCAGACACCTAACCGACTGAGCCACCCAGGAACCCCTAAAAATGAATCTTTAAAAGCTCAACCTCAAAAGTCCTCAGTAGAACCCCATCTGCCCAACTACATACACTATCTTTGCTTCAATTCTTAAAACCCACAGCGGTTTGAATGTAGTTCTAACATCACATGATGTGCCAGGCAAAATGAAGAGAAAATCCTGGTCATTCCACCTCAACCACAGGAACCTATCTTCCTTTCATTAAATGATGGGAATCATATTAGTTTGCTAGGGCTGCAGTAATAAAGTGCCATAAACTCAGTGGCATAAAGTGCTACAAACTCAGTTGTCTTGCAGTTCCAGAGGCTAAAAGCCCAACATCAAGGTATCAGCAAAGTTGGTTCTTTCTGTTGGCTATGAAGAAGAATCTGTTCCATTAACCGCGCCCCCCCATCCCCCCACCCCCGGCTTCTGAAGGTTCACTAGTAATCCGTGGCATTAATTGGCTTGTAGAAGCCCTTCCCTGATCTCTGCCTTCATCTTCACATGGCATTCCCTCTGTGTACCTGTCTGTGTCCAAATCTCCCTTTTCTATAAGGACACCAGTCAGAGGGGATGCCCACTCCATCACAGTATGACTCATCGAACTCAACTAATTACATCTGCAATGATCTTATTTCCAAATAAGTTCACATTCTGCAGTATGAGAGGTTAAGACTTCAACGTTGAATTTTGGGGGTAAACAACTCAATGCATAACAGGAATTAAGATAATTTGCTCGTGTGGTACACATACTCAATCATCCAGGACATACACAAGGCAGAAAAAAAAAAAATCAAGTTAGAAGGAAGAACTCTATGTATGAAAGTTGTATAAATCTGTTTCATTTCAATAACTCATTAATGTATGCATTCAAGAAAACAATGAATGGATAGCAGTGACATCTAAGCACAACAGAGGATTAAAAAGTACACACATCATTAGGGACAACCTGACTCATGTTTTATGCACTGCACAGACTAACAATGTTTAAAATTCTCATTCAACACTTATTTTAATATCAGTGGAAAGAAACTGATATCCTATTAATAAAACCATATACTTTTTCCATTTCAAAATCATGCATTAAACCTAAAATAACATTTACTTCTATTTGGGAAATTCTTTCTGTTCACAGTTTTCTGTCATTCATACTGAATAATGTTAGTAATTCAGACTCACTAAGGATCAAGGTAGGTTACAAGACTATAGTTACAGATAATTGCTCAACATTGCTCAACAAATATTTGAAAGTTTTTTTGACAAAATAATTCCTATATTTCTGTAGTTCTTGATCCCTATTTTTTTTTTTTTTTTGCAATTTTCAAACCTGATAAAGTCTTGGAAGGTATACTTAAAGGTTCAAAATCTAGATTAAAAAATAGATTGCTCATTCGCATCACAGAGGACTATACTAGACTTCCTGCTTGCTGTGATGCTGACTTCTGGTTTCAGAGTGAGTAGCACAACCCAATGTACCCAGGTATCCCAAACAAATTTTCCATTTATTGGCCCTGTACATTTCAGAGGTAGAGGGCAAGAATAATATGTCTTTCCTGGTTGTTTAAGGCATTATTTGTTGGACTGTGACTTAATGAACATCCTATTTCCCATTCATTCCCATGAGATTTTAGTATCTCTTTATGAACTGGAGCCCCAGGAAGCTCTTTGATAGGTCTCTTAATTAGTTTTCCCAATTAGTAGGGAAAATGACCACATAAATACCACAAAAGGGTTGGAAATACCTAGTAGAGGAAATACCCAGAACAACCCTGTCATCTGCCTTTACCCAGCTTTATGCGCCAGGGAAATCACCTGCTCAACAGTGTGATACACGGACTCTAGACTAGCCATCTGGGTACAAATTCACTTCTGGCACTTATTAGCTATGTGACCTTGAACAAACCATTTGACCTTTCTGTATCTCATTTGCTTCTTGAGCAAAATGGTAACCGTAAAACAGTACTTGGTTAATGGGGTACCTGGGTGGCTCAGTTGGTTAAGGCTCAGGTCATGATCCTGGAGTCCCGGGATCGAGTCCCACATCAGGCTCCCAGCTCCACAGGGAGTCTGCTTCTCCCTCGGACATTCTCTCCTCTCATCCTCTGTCTCACTGTCTCCTTCTCAAATAAATAAATAAACTCTTAAAAAAAAAAAAAACAACAGTACTTGGTTAATGGACTTTTATGCAGATTAAATACGTTAATACCTGTAGATTGTTGGGAACGATGCCTGGCACATTCTAAACACAAGTGCTAGCCATTATTAGGAATCTGTAATTGAAGAGTAAACAATTTTGTTGTGATGTTAAGTGTTGACGTCAACTTTAAACAGTGTATATCTCTGTTGGCAGAGAGTGCGCAGTGAACCAACTGGGCATACATTCTATCCAATAAGATTCCCAAAAGGCAATCACTGATGGCTCTCTCTCCAGGGTAGCTCTGCCCATGGGAAGAGGTTCTCTGACCACACTGATCCTGAGGGAAATGCTCCAGGAAGCACTTTGCTAAACATAAGAGCAGCCTACTGCATACTCAGCTCAACAAGCCAGCCTCCTCCTTTCCCTCAGGGAACATGCACAGACTTAGTTTTGCCAGAAGTTGAGACTAGAGATCCCAACATCTACTAGGAACTTTCCCTCTAACCCCTTCTAAATCAAGAGAGGATGAGAACCAGTCTCATTGTTGTGTTGTAGTCTTTAATCTGAAAGCAGGTGTGGATGGGTTTCTTGCTGTTAGATACAACCAAAGTTACAAGAACCTGAAAACACATCTGAAAACCAAGAGCCCTGAGCCACCCTCACATACATCTTAAACTATTCTTCTGGTCCAGCCACTCAAGAGATGCTTTTATCATAATTGCAAAATAGAAAAATGACTTTAGAAAACCATAATCAAAAGCCACAAATTACAAATTCCTCAAGATGGACAAAAGTTCATGAGAGTGGGACAGAGCAGGGAAATTACCAGGTATTGGAGGAGGTAGATAAGCAAGAGGAAAGGGACTAAGGTTTAGGAAGTTTTGACAGCAGAAGCATATGAACAGTGTTTTGAAGAAAATGTGACAATTTACAACGTTTTATCTGTCCTTAAAGAAGTAAGGAATAGACCCATTTCCAATCTTAAAATTAGCTTACTCTAGCAGTGACTATACTAGAATCAATAGTATCATAGAAAGAGAGTAGCACTGACAGCTCGGAAACACATTTATCCACTTACTTGCTCTGTAAGCCCTGCAGACCCATCTTCTAGGAGTAACACAAGGGTAAGAGACTATGGAAAGAGTACAGATACATGTTTATTTATCTCAGGATAAATGGACATGAGCACAGAGCAAGAGTCTGTGTGGTTAGAACTAAAAGATGCAAATTTACACTATAAAAATATTCAAGCATATAATAGCCTTTCACAACTTTACACTGAATGATTTTTATTTGCCACTCACGTCAGTTGTGACCTTGCATTTTCCAATGTAATTAAAACCCTTTTTTAAAGACTTTTTAAAAATTTATTTATTTGACAGACAGAGATCACAAGTAGGCAGAGAGGCAGGCAGGGAGAGAGAGGAGGAAGCAGGCTCCCCACTGAGCAGAGAGCCCTATGCAAGGCTCAATCCCAGGACCCTGGGATCATGATCTGAGCCGAAGGCAGAGGCTTTAACCCACTGAGCCTAAATCCCTTTTTAAAAATTGGTCAGTTACCATGACCTGTAGTGCTCAGAGGTAAAAGTAACACAGCTACCAAGAAAGAAACAGTTGCCCCTGACATTCAGGATTGGCAAATACCTAAGTGTGGAGTTATTGCATATTCCTACAGGTTGTGTACATGTGGATAGGGATGAGTAGAATTAATTCTCAATTACATATTCATTGTTATGTGTGTAGCAATGGGATACTTCTAAAGATACCAGAGATGATATACAGTGCCTAATTCTATGTCCCTTGCCTGGAAGACTAAAATCTATTTGGGAAGGTAAGACATGTATCTGTGAAAGAATAAGTAAGTCACTGTGCAAGAAGGTACACAATTAAGTGTCAAAATGAATGCTAGAAGCCACTGTATTACTGAAAGAAACCATTCTGAGCTAGAGCAATAGCAGACCTTGTCATAAGAGGAGGGGCATGGACTAGAACTTGAAGAATATGTATTTTTTACATAAAAAAGAAAAGATTTAATGGGGCACCTGGGTGGCTCAGTCAGTTAAACACTTGACTCTTGACCGTAGCTAAGGTCTGGATCTCAAGGTTGTGAGTTTGAGCCCTAAAAAAAAAAAAAAAGAGAGAAAGATTTAATATGCTTTCTCCCTCTGCAGTCAGAGAGAATGCAATTAAGAAAAGCCCAACTCAAGAGAATTATCTCTACAAGTGAGGACATAAAAAGAATATTGGAGAGGCCAAAGATAAGGGTCTAATTAGATTATTAGGTGGGTTGAAAAGTGAAACTCGGGAATTTGGGATTTTTCCTATAGTCTAGAAACAATCACTGATACCTTCCAAGGCAAAGCAGAATATAGAGAATCTTGTTTAGTTTGATTTGACTTGATTGGGTTTTAGGTATCCTTGCCTATTCTAATGAATGGGAACATGAATAATACCAAATACCAAATAAGCCAAAAACCATGTAAATTTGTCATTGAATGGCATTACATGCATGATTTGATACTTTCTTGAGAGAGTGATTTCTATAAATTCTGCTAAAAGAAACTTGAAAGTAAGAAAAAAAAAAAACTTTTCCTCCCAATTGATCCCCCTATCTTTTCTGACAAGACCCATCTAGCTCAGGAACTAGCTAGATGTCTATAGGACTAGACATCTCTTGCACCAGAGAAAAATTAGTTAGGCTTTGTTTTGAAAGCCTAGGTACAAAGTTCTATCTGATTATCAGAGAAGGAGGGGGTCTGACTGGCATGTAGAAAGAGAGGATACAGCATAGGGAGAATTGGTTCACCAAAGAGTGAAGGGATTGGAAGGAAGTTTCACTCTGTGGACAACATAGGGCCGGGCTTCTCATGTTTCACCAATATTCCTAGGTGTGGCAGGACCTCCTTGAGTTTACCATGTGTAGACACCTTGGACACTGAGCAAAAGACCCTGATGGTCAAAACTGGAACAGCAAGAGACTTTTTGGGACTATGGGTAATGGATCCCTTGATACTTAAAGAGATAAAAAAAGCAGCTCAGCCAATTCCCATGAAACTAAGACCAGAGGTAGTCTTCAAATGAGCTTCTTAAAATAGGATGGATTTCTTAAAATCATTGAGGGTGGCTTTCCCTATAAACTCTATTGGGGGAGAACCATAGCAATCAAAGCTAATTTAGAAAAATTTTAAAAAAATATATGACATTCGTCACAATTGAGGGCAACAGAGCAAATTTATAACTTTGTTCTAGTTTTCTCTTATTCTCCTAAAGTAGTAAACTGATTCATTCCTTGAATGAAAATTTTAGTCTGCACCAAATATTCTGATATCCTAAAAGCAGAATTGATCAGCCTTGAAGTTCAGTGAGGGGACAGAATCTTCCATGAATTGAAGGGATAAGCAGTGAGCGAGAGGCCAAAACCTTGCATTCCCCACTCCTAAAGTTATTGTCAGACAGCTGAGTTTGTGCAAGGGTAATGGCGTCCATACAAATGTGTAACCAGCCATGTATGTTGAATGCTACTCATTCATCAAGGAAAAATTATTTTTACCATCCTTATGCTAAGTTATAAACTCTAGTATAAACTTTTTTCTAGCTTTATTGATGAAAAGTTGACAAATAAAACCATATGTATTTAAAGTGTACATATGATGATCACATTGTGAGGGGACTACCACAATCGAGTTAATACATCCATCACCTCATAGTCAGACCTTTTTTTGTGTGTGCAGTATAAACATATGAGATCCCCTCTCCACAAATTCAAGTACATAATACAGTATTATTAGCTATAGTCACCATGCAGTATAATAGAACCTTGTAACTTATTTATCTTATAACTTCAAGTTTGTTCCCTCTGACCTACATCTCCACATTCCTCCTAACCCCTAGACTCTGGCATCCACCATTTTACTATCCATTACTATGAGATTGGCTTTTCTTTTTTCTCTTTTTTTAGATTCCACAGACAAGTGATACCATACAGTATTTGTCTTTCTCTGTCTGGCTTATTTCACTTAGCATAATGCCCTCCAGGTTCATCCGTATTTTCACAAATGGCAGGGTTTCCTTTTTTTATGGCTTAATATACCACTTATATTACATTATATGTATATATATATATATATATATATACACACACACACACACACACACACATACACATATGTACATATATGTATAACATACATATTATGGAACATATATCACATTTTTTAATCCATTCATCTGTCAAAGGACACCTAGTTTGGGTCCATATCTTGGCTATTGTGAATGCTGCTGCAATAAACATGGGAATGCAGACATCTCTTCCAAATACTGATTTTATTTTCTTTGAATATATAACAAGAAGTGAGACTGCTGAATCATATGGTAATTCTGTTTTTAATTTTTTGAGGAACCTCTATATTGTTTTCCATAGTGGTGGAACCATTCAGGTACAAATTTTGATGATATTTTACATGCTAAGTGCTATGGACTAACTGATTGTGTACCCCCCCAAAATTTATAAATGGAAGCCCTAAACCTCAATGTGATGTCGTTTGGAAGTGGAGCCTTGAGGTTAAGATGAAGCCATAAGAGTAGAGCCCCATGATGGGATTAGTGCCCTTACCAAAAGAGGAAGAAATCAGAGTTCTGTCTCTGCCATGTTAGGACACAGCAATATGGTGGGCCACTGTAAACCAAGCAGAGGGACTTAACCAGACACAGATTCTGTTAACACTTGAGTTTTGACTTTTCAACTTTCAGAACTGTGAGAAGTAAGTGTTATTTAAATCATCCAACCTATGGTATTTTGTTTTAACAGCCCAAACTACTTGAGATATTAAGTAACTATCTCTAGATGTTTGTTGATTCTTCTTAGGGTCTTTCAGATGTCATCCCTAATATATACAGTTTACTTGTATATGGACCCAGATAACCCTGTTCATCCTGAGATAATTTCAAAGTAAATTATAAACTATAAAACTATAAATTATAAAATATTAGGGTATTGTGTTCTATGCATTCTTTCCCAATAATTGTTAATATATGCAAAATTATTACATTTAACTAGGATAAACATTATTTTACAGATGAGAAGACTTGAAAACAGAAATCTATTTATTAGTTTTGTGATCCTTTTAGGCCTCAGAAGTTTTATTTATATAACACGGCCATTGTATTAACACAAAATATATATACATAAAATACAATGAATACAAGGTTCTTTTCTCAGTGCCAGGCATTCAGGAAAAATTCATTCAATTATAACTGCAACATTCCAAATGAAATATAAATGAATTGAAGACTTTTTAAGCCCTCATTTTACTATCTGAGAGCATTGCCTATCAGCAGTAATCAAATTTCACCCTTAGATATAAGTTTAGAGCTCATTTAAGAATAATTCCTCCTAGAAACTGAAATTTAAAGGTTTTGATTTGGGGCACCTGGGTGGCTCAGTAGGTTAAGCCTCTGCTTTCGTCTCAGGTCATGATCTCAAGGTCCTGGGATCGAGCCCCGCATAGGGCTCTCTGCTCAGTAGGGAGCCTGTTTCCTCCTTTCTCTCTGCCTGCATCTCTGATTACTTGCAATCTCTGCCTGTCAAATACATAAATAAAATCTTAAAAAAAAAATAAAGGTTTTGATTTGCTTGAGATAGCACAGAAACTCTTATTATAACTAAAGCCTGGCAAAGGTCTAATACTGGCCAATAAAACAGAACTAGAACATTTAAGAATTAAATCCTCTTTCCATTTTAGTTAGCATAACTCTACTCAGTGTACCACATCCCAAGAACGTTCCATCCCAGATACCTGTGTTTCTTAGAAGCCATCCCAACCTTCTTACTATGTCAGGTTGTTCATTTCCCTCTAGATCTTTCCAACATCCTCCTTTTGTCTTTATGTCAAGAGATGTATGACAGCATTCTAGAGGGTTGCCTGGTGGCCCTTGCTCTGGCTTTCTCCTACCACTACCACTCTCAGTCCTGGCCCAATTCTGATTCACCAGTTGACCAAAAAATCAATGTATGTTTAGCCCTGGGAACTACAAGTGATAAAATGGAAAAGACAATGTAGAAACCCTAAGTCAAAGGCTCACTTCCAACCCTTGGTATAAGATTCAATTTAGGAAGAATATGTACAGTAATGCCAGCCGTTATTGGGAATTTTACAGAGCATGCTGAGTAATTTTGGGACTTTCCACAATTTCTGGCATGGACAGTGCATTCAAAGGCCATTAAACCAGCAATGATTATTTTTCTCAGATTTCTAAAACTCCAGCATCCAAGCCTTTTTTCCTCAGTCTTAGGTTCAAAACATACATGTGAGATTCTAATTCAGTCTCCAAACATCATCAACCTTTAGAACACTGCCTTCTGGGGCCAGTCAGCTACATTGTTTCAGATCTACTTATTAGAAAGTCCACAGTTACTACCAGCTGAAATCTGCCATTCTGTAACTTTCCAGTGCTGATAAGGAAATCAAGCTTAAAAACCAAAGTCTTTTGCAGGGTGATAGGGAAGCTCTATTTTTAATTTCTTGAGGACTCTCCACACTGTTCTCCAAAGTGGGTACACCAACTTGCATTCCCACCAACAGTGTAAGAGGGTTCCCCTTTCTCCACATCCTCTCCAACACATGTTGTTTCCTGTCTTGCTAATTTTGGCCATTCTAACTGGTGTAAGGTGGTATCTCAATGTGGTTTTAATTTGAATCTCCCTGTTGGCTAGTGATGATGAACATTTTTTCATGTGTCTGATAGCCATTTGTAGGTCTTCATTGGAGAAGTGTCTGTTCATATCTTCTGCCCATTTTTTTATATGATTGTCTGTTTTGTGTGTGTTGAGTTTGAGGAGTTCTTTATAGATCCTGGATATCAACCTTTTGTCTGTACTGTCATTTGCAAATATCTTTCCCCATTCCGTGGCTTGCCTCTGTTTTGTTGACTGTTTCCTTTGCTGTGCAGAAGCTTTTGATACTGGGTATTTACCCCAAAGATACAGATGTAGTGAAAAGAAGGGCCATCTGTACCCCAATGTTTATAGCAGCAATGGCCATGGTCGCCAAACTATGGAAAGAACCAAGATGCCCTTCAACGGACGAATGGATAAGGAAGATGTGGTCCATATACACTATGGAGTATTATGCCTCCATCAGAAAGGATGAATACCCAACTTTTGTAGCAACATGGACGGGACTGGAAGAGATTATGCTGAGTGAAATAAGTCAAGCAGAGAGAGTCAATTATCATATGGTTTCACTTATTTGTGGAGCATAACAAATAGTATGGAGGACAAGGGGAGATGGAGAGGAGAAGGGAGTTGAGGGAAATTGGAAGGAGAGGTGAACCATGAGAGACTATGGACTCTGAAAAACAATCTGAGGGTTTTGAAGGGGCGGGGGGGGGGAGGTTGGGGGAACCAGGTGGTGGGTATTAGAGAAGGCACGGATTGCAATGAGCACTGGGTGTGGTGCAAAAACAATGAATACTGTTATGCTGAAAAGAAATTTTTAAAAAAAGTCTTTATTTGGCAAGAAACTTAAGAGAATTCTGTTCTCTAGAATTTCCACAAACGAATTAAATCCCCTTTCATATTCGAGCTCATATGAGTTAGTTTTTGCTGAGTAACAGATCATTTCAAATAAACACTATTTCTTACAATTTTAAGGGTCAGCTGGATAACTCTTCCAGTCTGGCTGGCTTGGCCATAGCAGAATGATCTAGAATGGCCTAATTCATACATCTGGCCATTATTATGCTGATGGTTCTAGAAGTGGCCTCAGCTGGGACAGCTGCTACCCTGGACTTCTTCATGGGCAAGTTTCAAGGTAATTAAGATCAATGCTTTTCTGGCCTCTAATGTACCATGGTTGCTAATATCATTTTGGCCAAGGCAAATCACACAAGCGTACTGGGTTTGGCAGTGTCCCTGCTAAGATTCAGGTCCTACCCAGAATCACACAGTGTGACTTTATTTGGAAATAATGTTATTGTCAATGTAATTAGACAAGTTAAACTGAAGTCATCCTTATGCCCACTTCTACTCTGAAATAAGGTAAGGACCAAAGATGGGACAAGAAACAACAATATTATGCCTCTTGAGATTACATTAAAAACCAGGAAGAACACTTAAGAAACAACTAAAAGCGATTATTACAGTAGGGAAACAGGAAACATTTTAGTGACTGTGTTTTACATATTTGAATTATGTGAATATATATTATCCAGTCCAAAAAAAAAATGTTTAAAGTCCCCATTATGTATTTAAGTCAATTAAATTTATTATCTCACAAAATCATAAGGAAAATGTTTTCCAAAATGTTAACAGTGGTTGTCTTTGCATGATTGAGCAAAAGACTGTCTTTATGTATTTTTATTTTTCTGGAACTCTTTCATGGTAAGCAGGATAATCCTTCTCCCCCCAACTCTGGGCAAAGAGAGATGTCTGTGGCCTCATCTCCAGAATCCATAAATATGTTAGGTTACAGAGCAAAGAGGAATTAAGGTTGCAGATGTAATGAAGGTGGCTAATAGTTGGTCCTTAAGCAGAGAGATTCTCCCAGATAATCTGGGTGGACCCAAGAGAGTCATAAGTACTTAAATGCAGAAGAGAGAAGCAGAAGAGTCAGAATGATGCCATGTGAGAAACACTCAAGTGGCCACTGCTGGTGGGGGGAGGTGGAAAGGGACGATGACCCAAGGCTGGCTGTGGCTGATAAAAACTGTCAATGGCAGGAAAATGGATTCTGCTCTAGAAGCTTTAGAAAGGAATCTATCCCTGCCAGCTCTTTGATTTTAACCCAAAGAGCCCCATTTTGGAGCTCTGACCTCCAGAATCTAAAATAGTAAGTTTGTGTCATTTTATGCTGCTAAATTTGAGATCATTTGTAACACTAGGATACTAATATGTTTCTCATGTGTTAAATAATGAGAATATAGATATATTAACAATCAGAAAAAAAAAGATTTAAAAAGGATATACAAATACAAACCTGATGTGACCAGAGTACTGAATTACATTTGCTTGTGTATATGAGATGCATCTATGAGATGATATACACCATTAACTTGTGATTATTCAGAGACTTGGCCCCAGAGCACACAGGCAGTCTTCAAAAGGCACACAGAGGCAAAGTGTGTGCTCTCACACGTCTGGCATTGCTATCTTCATTCTACTCATTCCCTAGCTGTTCACCTACTGTGCCACAGACAGCAAGCATCCCATATATACCTAGCCTGCAGCAGAAGTGCAGATTTTACAAGAAATAATAAAATCAGACTATAAAAAGGAAAGACATATCAAAAAGATATGTGCCAATACAATATGATTGAACAGCAGGGCATATTTTGAGACATCCAATAGAAATCTGTTTCTGATGGGATGCACCTAGCTTTCCAGAGAACAGAAAATTGCCTGTTATAAATGCATTGTCATGATGACAACTGTAAAAAGAATGAAATTGGACCAAATTCCCTTGTAGTTCATTGTACCTTTGAAACGTAGAATCCTAAAAGCCTGTACATTGTAGTAGCCTGATGTTTTCTAAAGATAAGAAATAAAAGCAGTTGGAAAATCTTCTTTAAAGAACAGAAGCTAAGTTGCTCTTATGAGAAAAGTATCTAATTCAAGATTTTTCTTAATTTGTATATTTCCTTCTTGATTAAGAAAGTAATACATATTCATTATAGAAAATTCAGAGAGTACAGAAACATACCTAGAAAAATATTAATCATTCATATTCAGAAGAAAGTGCTGCTAAAATTTTTGCTATATCTTCTCCCATTTTATAGCCTTTTTTCATAGTAAAGATATAATTGTATATAATATATACAATTCTAGCTTTTTTCTGTTAACATTAAAACAGTAGCCTTTAACTCAGAATGTAAAGTTACACAACCATAATTTTTATATTGCATAACTTTCACATTTGCATTCATCATGTGGTACATATAACAAAATATATGTACCTTCTCTAGTGTTGAATAATTAGGTTGTTTCTAACTGTTCACCATTTATAAATAATGTTGTGACAAATAGCTTTATACAAAGTTTTTTCTACATTCAGGATTATTTCTCTAGGATCAAAAAGTGGAATAAAATAATTCAGAAATGGAATAGCTGAACTGAAATGTAAGAATTTTTTTGAAAATTTCATATTGCTAAAATTCTTCCTAAAGACAGATAGACAGACAGACATCCTCAAGCAAAGCTTGAGATAGTCTTCATCACCAACTCTTGCAAGTACTGGGTATCATTGCCTTTTTTCCCCCCACAGTTCCTTGTTTTATTTTTGTTTTTGTTTTTTATTTTATTTTAAAGCCATCATACTGTAATGCAGGGATATTGGCTCACTAATTTGAGCATGATTAAAAGCTAACAATTCTAAATTATGGCAAATGGATCAAAAGTAGATATAATCTGTCTTCTCAGGTCCCTCTGCTTAGAGCTGAAACAGATCTAGAGCATATATCGGATTTATATCCCATCTTCACCATTTCTTAGCCAAGTAATCTTGGGCAGATCCCTCTCTAACCCTCAATATTCTCATCTCTAAAATGAAAGAGAAAATAAAAATTTACTCAAAAACATAATGTTGTGATGAGACTTAATGAGATCATCCTTGTAGCAATGCAGACGGTAATATCTGCCACATGGCAAAAAATCAGTGGTAGTTCTCATTATCGTCATTACAATTAAAGTACCATTGCACCTATTAGTGATGTCTTTATAGCCTTCCTGAAAAACACATCTAAGTCCTGCCTTATCTGAAACCTCAGACTCCACAGGGAGAACATCATCTTGGGAGATAGGCTTTGTGCAATTTATTTGTCATATATTCTATACCACCATTATAATTATCCTTTCATTCCCCACCGCCCCAACAATTCTACACATTATTCAATAGACATCATGATAAGTATACTCTTAATTACCTTTGTCTACTTCACCCATTTCCCCCCCACCTCCCCTCTGGCAACCACCAGTTTTGTTCTCTGTATTTGAGTCTGTTTGTTTGTCTTTTTTGTTGTTGTTCATTTGTTTCTTAAATTCCACATATTAGTGAACTCCTTGGTGTTTGTCTTTCTCTGTCTGACTTATTCCACTTAACTTTATACCTTCTAAGTCCATCCTGTTGTGGCAAATGTGAGCTCTCGTCTTTTCATAGCTGAGTAATATTCCGGTGTGTGTGTGTGTGTGTGTGTGTGTGTGTGTGTGTGTGTACTACTTCTTCTTTATCCATTCATGGATGATGGACACTTAGGTTGCTTCTGTATCTTGACTATTATAAATAATACCTCAATAAACATAGGGGTACATGTATCTTTTTGAATTAATGCCTTTGTTTCCTTTGGGTAAATACTTAACTTGTAGAATTAAGGGATGGTATGATCATTCTATTTTTAATTTGTTGAGGAACCTCCATACTGTTTTTTATGGTGACTGCACCAAATTGCATTCCCAGCAGTAGGGCACAAGGGTTCTTTTTTCCCCATATCCTTCTCAACACTCATTATTTCTTGTCTTTTTTATTGTAAACATTCTGACAGGTGTAAGGTGGTATCTCCTTGTGGTTTTGATTTGCATTTCCCAGACGATTAGTGATGTTGAGCTTCTTTTCATGTGTCTGTTGGCCATCTGTAGGCCTTCTTTGGAAAAATGTCTGTTCAGGTCCTCTGCATGTTTTTTAATAGAATTATTAATTTTGTGGTATTGAGCTATAGACGTTCTTTACACACTTTGGATGTTAATCCCTTATCAGATGTATCATTTGCAACTACCTTCTGCCATTCAAGAGCTTGCCTTTGCATTTTACTGATGGTTTTATGACTTTTAAATCTTTGTCAATCTGAGGAACAGAAAATAATATTTTATATGTATTTAAATTTATTTCTTAGTTAGGTTAAACACTTTGTTCACTTTATATGTCCTATCTTGGAAAATTTCTAGTTGCAACATCTGTTGATTTGTTTTGGGGGGGTTAATTTATATTAGAGTTTACAGCAGAGGCCGGGGAGATACTAAGTGTGAGACCGAAGTGAATAGTTTATTAGGTCAGTTTCAGGTCAGATACACCCAGGAGCATCTACTCTGACAAGCAAGTAATACCAACTACATAAAATCTGTAGAGACCTGATCTCTGCCTCCAGAGAAGCCCTTCCAAATATCACCCCCAACTCAATGTTTGCACTTACAAAAAAATGCCTAGTGAGTGGCAAGAAATAAATCACTATCGATACTTCCAAGTACAAGTACATGTACTTCCAAGTACATGTTGTAGTGATGAGACTGTTCCCTAGTCTAGTGATGTCCATGGAGATAATTCTCTTTAAAAGAAAAAAAGAGGGTCCCTAAGAGCTACCATGGTGAGATGAAGAACCGACGGCATTTCACCAGTTATTTATTCGCAAGAATATGAATCACAAATGGATTTGCACTAATGATATTTTTTAGAGTGGTTTCATATAATTTTCATTGAATACTCGGTATACTGACTTGTCACCCTGTTATCAGCTTGGTTTGATGTAAGAACAAAGTAACAAAAAAAAAGAACAAAGTAACAAGCACACTGGGGTGTGTTTGTTTTGGTTCTTTGTTTTTGCCTGGGAATAGTTAAATAAATGCAAATGTATGATTTCATAGAAATGAAACTCAACATGGTATTACAGCTTTGTGGTGATGGGTGGGGCAGGGAGGGGGGAGGTGCGTGGAGAGTTCCAGGTGGCTTTCCAGGTCCAAAACTTATCCCCTTGAAAATTAAAAGGAAAAAAAAAAATATGTATGTCATGAAAAAAGAGAGACAACCCCTTATTGAGGCACATACCCTATTGGTAGTTTTATATATATATCAATTCCCTGAGATGTCCATTGCCTCTTTAGAATAATGTATAAGCAACAGAATAGTACTTCACTTTTAGAACCCTTTAAAAAAGAAAAAAAAAAAACTAAAGATTTGTGTAAGACAGAAGCCATGTTCATTATTTAGGAGTACTTTCATTTCATCTAAAACAGAACCCCATAAAAATGCTTAAACAATAAGGTATTATCTCAAAAATAAGTAGCAAAAAAACACTGGTCCAGGGTGATTAATTTAGTGGATCAATGATGATGGGACTCTAGGTGGCATTTCTGACTCTTGGAGCTATCCCCTTAAGGTTTTCAGATAGCTGTCATAACTCCAAATATTATGTCCTCAAATAATAATGTCCAATGCGACATGTTATTGGGAAAGTCTTTCCCAGAAGCCCACAGCAGAAATCACATGGTCAGAACTGGTCACAAACCCAACCCTAAACTATTAGTAAAGGGGAGCAAGATTACTCTAATTGTCTTAAACCAATCAAGATTTGCTCCTGGGCTGGACTTACTGCTCCCCAAACACCCTGATAAAATCTAGGTTCTATTGGCAAGGAAAGAGCCACAGGATGGCTGATGTGTAACCAACTGAAACCAAGTTACTTGTAACACGTGTAACCAAGTGTCTACCCCATCATGTCTTATTCAATTTATATTTCCCCAAAATCTAGTGAAGTACAAAGCAAATATTTATAGACTAAGTTAATAAATTAGAACAAATATTGGAATACCTTTGTAAAATGTCACTGGCACACTGCATGTACAAAGATGACTCAAGAACTATGAAATATTATCCTGTTTTGTAGAATACTAAAAGGCAACACTCAACAAAACAGATTTGTAATTATTTCTTTAAATGAAGAAATACCTTGAATTTGATAGTGTTAGAAAGTGGAGGAGGGTCAGTAAAGTATCTTCCAGACAGAGAAGGCACTTTAAGACCCAAAAACAAAGCAAGTCACTCTATACCATTTATACCAGTTTTATTTTAGGGTAACTTAGTGATAGGGAGGATTGGGCAGACACTAGATCCAGGCACTGTACACCCATCCTCTGCCCCCATTCTTCACAGCTATTCTCTATCCAGTCCAGACCCTAATCCCAAGCTTTTATGGAATGAGGAGCATGGTGGTGAGGTCACAGGGTATTTATCTCAAGTGGATCTTTGGGGCTCCTGGATGGTTGAGTCAGTTAACGTCTGCTTAGGCTCAGGTCATGATCTCATGGTCTTGGGATGGTTCCCTGCTCAGTGGGGAGTCTGTTTCTCCCTCTGCACCCCAACCCCCTGCTTGTGCAGGGATCTTGTGGATCTTTGCATCAGTCATTTCTACTAGTTACCTAAAGTGGGGCCTGCTATGCACCAGTCATTCCTACTAGTTATCTAAAGTAGAGACTTCTCGGTGCAACTTTAGGGACGATCAGAACAACCCTTCTTGAATTCCAGTCAGGGCATATATTAACCTCTATGGGGCCTGGAACACACAGCCCTAAGGAAGTTATTGCATGGACATGAGCAAGATGGAGAGCCAAAAATGGAGTCGGTATTGTCAGCATTCCTACAGATAACATCAGAAATCTTTGAGATTTAAACACACACACACACACACCACACACACACATCCACAGACTGTACTGGGTTGACAAATATGGGGAGATTAGGTTCAAGGAAACATAAGGAAAATATTCGAAACTATGCCACACAACCTCTACCAATTACTTTTAAGCAGGCATGAACATTGATGCTGCTTTTCTATTTTCATATAATGAAGCTACCTAAATAGCATCTAATTACAAAAAAAAAAAAAAAAAGATGATTGAGTTCACTACCTATTCAGTTGGCTCCCCTCTTGTGCTCCCATCATAATTGTGTGGGACCTTTTACACATTATACAACAGTTGACGCTATACATCAGCCTCCTTCCCTCTTCCTTGAGGACAGAGATAGGTCATAGTCAGCTCTGTATTCCCAGTAGCACGTAGTAGATACTGTGTGAAATATTGGCCTTAAGACCTAGTCACCAGTGTCTACTAAGTAACTTGTTCTGCCTTTCAGGGTATCTCTGTCTCAGTTATTAAGTAACTGTTTCTCAGCTCTAAACGCATCCTTTCATATCTTCCTGTTTTGCCACCTGGACTCGGTGGGAGAGACAGAAGTGAGGGATGGCTGCGAGTCTGGGGGAGGAGGAAGAACAGACCTGCTCTTTCCTCTCTGCCTTCTATTCCTCTGAGCAGTTCTTTCTTGTGGCAGCAGCTGAACCCAACTGGTAGTTTTCCCAACACGTGAAGAACCAAGTTTCAAGTCCCACCCTGTCTGGAGACCCCAGCAATGGGCATGCCAGGACCTCTTCCTCAGGCCTCTTCTCTGAGCTCGAGACACCAGCCCCAGCTGAGCAGAACTTCTGGGACCCTCTATGTTAGAAATTCCAGCCCACTCCCCGTGCCTTCAACCCTAGCTGCTGTTGGCAACTGCTCCCTCCAGAACACCTTAAAATCCTCTTTTGGCCCACTCAGTTATCTAGTTCACAAGCTTCTACCTAGTTAACAATTTTCATATTGAATTTAGGTGTCCCAATTCCTTGGTCTCTGACTGGCAGAATTGAAAGCTCCCCCCTTTTATTAATCCATGGTGTTAAACATACACACCACAGAGCTAATACACTGGTGCCTCAATCTGGAAAAGGACTGTTTTGTATTGTTTTTTGAGAAACTCTGGAGCTTAGTGGGGCTAGGAAGAGGGGTGGAAAAGGACCCCATATGGGACTCTGGGCCCTTTCACAGTGACTCTACACCGGCCCAAATTTGCATGAGCAAAGCCAAATCCCTCCAGTCACCTGGGGCCTTTCCTGAAAAAGGTGACCTATCCTTACATAAACATGCCCCTTGGGGTTTCTCACTCCCCCAACCCAAGTGTCTTCTTAAAGTCCCCTTCCATTAAAAGGAATAGCCCCTCAAAAGCAATCCTAGTAATCACATTTCTCTCCCTCTGCCTCCAATTCCAATGATGTTTTACCATCCCTGTAAGTCTGGTGCCCCAGGGAGCTACTCTGATTCTCTGCTCCCCGACTCAGCCTTGTGGACAAGTCACATGAGAGAAATGGTTCTGCACAAAGTAGAAAATCAACTTTTAATATTTCTGAGGGTTTTACCTAAAAACGACCTTCTACAAACAGCACATCAGATTATAACCAACACTGAGCTCTAGGCTTGGATGCGAGCAATAAGCACAGGTTATCTTATATAACACAGTAAGGAGGAAGAGACTCTTTATCCTCGCTTTTTGGGTAAGGAAGCTGAGGCATACAGAGGTCATATGATTTCCTCAGGATTTTCACCCCAGACCTGGAGGGTAGAGCAGGCCTGACCTAGTGTCCTCACCATTCTCTGGAAAGCAAATGCAGTCCAAGGCTTCCATTTCTGTAATTGTCTTTCAGGCATGGTATGTGAGTATGCAATAAACCAGAATATGAAATGCTTTCAAGAAAACTTCGTTCAGCAACAGCCTAAGAGTTGGACTTTTAAATTAGACCCGCATGATTTGGCTTTAACCAGCTAGCTTCTTGGGATGTATATGACAGATTTTTAAGACCCAGTGCCAATTCTTAAGGAAACTGACACAAGATTAGACAAATAAAACAAGTAACTGCGCATGGCGAAGACAGAAAGTAAGTGCAACAGAGTCCATGAAGACACTTCCCTGAGGCATGAATGCACAAACGCTTCATGAAGGAACCAAGACTGGAGGTTGCCCATTAACAGATATAAGTTATTAAAGATTTTAATTATTTATTTATTTTTGGAGAAAGAGAGCGAGCAGGGGGAGGGGCAGAGAGAGTGGGAGATAATTTCCAGCAGACGCCCCACTGAGCATAGAACCCAACATGGGGCTCGATCTCAGGAGCATGAGACCATGACCTGAGCCAAAACCAAGAGTCAGACACTCAAATGACTCAGCTGCCCAGGCGCCCCTAACTGATATAAGTTATTAACTGATATAAGAAGGTGAATAAGTGCAGAGTCAAAGTTCTTTGACTTATACCAAGCTGGTCTCTGAGTGGAGAATTTTACCTGAGTCTATCTTTAGAAGGACAAGAAAAAATAAAGAATTGAGGCAATAATCTGACACTGCAGTGTCAGACAAAGCAGTCTGGAGATTTATTATCTAGGAGTGTTACAGAGGATGTTTGCCAGAACTTTAAAGATGGGCCAAATTGTATATTGATTTTTCAACTTCCTTCAGTTTACTTCCATAGACAGTGTCTCTAAGCAATGTTAAAAATCATACCATCGAAAAGAATATTTTGATCCACATAGTCCAAAGAAGTCATAAGCAGAGTAGTACGAAATAGATGTTTAAGTGCGTGTGAATGAATGTGTGTGTGTGTGTGTGTGTGTGTGTGTGTGTGTGCGTGCGCACGCACGCGCACATATGGAGGTCCTGGCCCTCTTTGCATACAGATCAATCCCTTGTCCTTCCCCTCTCTGCTTTATAGAGCAATGGGGCTAACCCGGCAGCCCCTGTTTCCCAGGCTCCTGTCAACTGGCTGGCTGCGGAGGGCAGCCAAGGAGACACACCAGATAGAGATGGGAGGGCTGGGGCAGGGAGAAGCCGGGGTATTTCTCTCCCTGCCTCTCCACCTCAGTCAGTATTTCTGTGGCTCCAGCTCCTCCTACCCAGACCCATCAGGATTCCGGCTTCTGCTGGGTTTTCCAGCCCCTAGATCAAGTAAGGGCACCTCCTCCCTTTGTTGATATCTTCCTGCTGCTATGAATCTCTGAGTTGTCTCACCATCTCCCGTTGGGCCTCTCAGCTCCTTCCTGACCCGAGTAAATTACATGTCCTCTGTTAAAAACAACAGAAGTAGTTTCTGCATTATTGAACAGTGATACGGAGGGGAAGGCTATTCTTTCCCCTATGATTCCCTACCACATGCGAGGAGCTCCAGTCTGGCTACTCTCTGTCATGGACCCACTCGCCCAATGACAGAGGAGGGAATGAATTTAACCATGAGTGTGCACGGAGAAGCCAGGCACAGAGATCCTGGCCTGTCTCCCCTTCCCCTTTTCTCTGCACCCCCATTCCTCTGGATGTCAGCCCACCCTACTCATTGTGTGCTCTGCTCTTGTCTCAGGCCTATGGTGAGAGGGTTTGGCCCTAAAGAATTTTCATGCAGGTTTCCAGAGCCTCCTATGGCTGGGGAAATCTGCCTGGTTTTAAATTTCTAGATTAGGAAGTCCAGTTGCCTACAGATGTGAGCAGACTATGCTACATCAACATTATCAGTATTAAAGGAAATATTTTATTTCTCTCGTCTCCATCACTCTTCCTTCTTATATCTCAATTAGTTCAAAACTCAAACAGGCAAGAAAGTCCTTATGAGGACTCCTCAGAAACCCAGCCTCCTCAGAAATCCAGAAACCCATATACATATATGTATATGTATATATAATATTCTAATTAATTGTATCCCTAAATCATTCAGCCAATTAAAAATATAAGCTGACCCTACAGCTTGCATTGCACCAAGAATCATTCTAAGTGTTTTACATAGAGCTCATTTAATCCTCAAGTCAATATAATATGAAAATTCCTGTTTCACAGCCAAAGAAACTGAGACACAGAGATGTTACATAACCTGCCCAAGGTCACACAGATAGTGAGGGTAGATTCTATAATCAAATTCCAAAGCTGGGCAGTGGAAGAAGTCCCACACTATCCTGCCTACACTCACACTTCAACAAATGATTCTATATTTCATTTAATGTGATTTCATTTTCAGTCCTAGATATATTATTTTCAAATACCTCACGTAAGCAAGCATATAGTCTCAGTTTTTGCCCGCCTCAACTTTAACATAAAACTCCATACTATTTTCCTCTCTAAAAAGAATCCATTTCCCCTAAAGATATTACTAAGCAATGTAGATTTTTACCAAAGATTTCCTATAAGAAATGAAAGAAAAGATTTGCTTCCAATGCCCAATGACAAACTACCCTGTTTTACACAGTAGATGCATTCCTAAAGACTTCAGTCATTCTATTCTGGCAACATGGAAGATAATTTTTCCATAGAAATAAATGTAATATCAGATATAATATTTTAAAGTATTTTGACAGAAGAGGCTATTTTTAGCACTTTCAAATTCGAGTAGTTCAGGATTATGTAAAATAAATAAAAAGTATTTAATGAGGCCTTCTCAATAAGAAGAGAGAGTTTTCTTCTCCATCCTTCTACCAGAGAGCAAGCTAACTCTTGCCTCCAGTCCCCTGTAATCTCAGCATCCACCCACTCAACACACACAAGCTTGCCTCCTTTATTATACTTTATTATACTCTGCAATTTACTCTTGCTTCTGCCTCCAGACTTGCTTACCTAAACTCCCACCAGATAAAGTTCAACAAAGATCTCCCCAGCCCCAGGGCCCACTCTACTTAGAAAAGGGAAAGAAGTGGATAGAAGCAAAGAGATTAATTCAGCATTGTATTGGATCTGCTTTACACCAGCTTCCAAAGCCAACTGCTAAATTCTCAAGAATTCTGCAAGAGTTCTTAAACACAATCATTATTAAAAATCAAGTTATATAAACTTATGATTAAATAAATTGCATTAAAATGAAGGTAATAAACAATCAAAACTGACCACTTCCTTATTTTACTCTAGCTTACCATTACATATGATCTTGAAGTTATTTACATTTATTGTATCTTAATGGTGAAAATGTTACAGAAATGCTACAGTGTTCTGTTGTGCAATTGTTGTCCCAATTCTGGGCTCAGTATCATCATATTGAAATGAGCCATGGTGGAGTTATTTATGCTGCCAAAATTGGCAAAAGTTAGAAACTTTTCATGCATCATGAAGGAGACATCATTCTCTCCTGGAGAGCCTACAGTGAAACATTTAGCATACCACTAACTACATAGTTGGTCGATAGATAAAAATAAGTAGATAGATGCATTATGTATATATACATACATAAGTAGGTATATAGATAGATCGACACTATTTTCCTTAAAAAGCACCTCTATATTTTCTTTAACAAAAATTCTTACACATTTCAGCTAAAACTACTGTATATTATATGTACTTCCCATTGGAATATAGAGCACATGGTTTCATACGGGACAAGAAAAGTAAAACTCAAGCCATCCCCCTTTCCCATAAACAGACAAAAATAGGGAGGGGAACTAAAAATATGAACCGTAGAGATCTGGCACAAAAGTCTCTTTGAAGAGTTTGGGGGAAAATGCTGAACCAACAAGTCCCGGGGAGAGCATTTATATATTCTAAATTATAGATGGTCAGCATAAACATTCTCCAAGAGGAGGGTGCACTTAGAAACTTCAACTCTAAATAAGAAAAATGATATTTTAAATTGCAACGAAGGGTAACCAATTTCTGTGTAAGAAAGCAAGACCAAGCAAATTTGCAGACCTCGTCAACTGAAAACTGGGGACTGATTTTGTGGTACAATCCTCTTCAGTGCCAACCTACATAGACAAAATCATTTTATTTATTTATTTATTTATTTATTTATTTATTATTTATTTATTTATTTATTTTTAAAGACTTTATTTATTTGACAAAAAGAGATCATACGTAGGCAGAGAGGCAGGCAGGAGGAGGGGGAAACAGGCTCCCTGCTGAGCAGAGAGCCCGATTCGAGGCTCAATCCCAGGACCCTGAGATCATGACCTGAGCCAAAGCCAGAGACTTAACCCACTGAGCCACCCAGGCGCCCCAACAAAATCATTTTTAAAAAATGTAATGACACTGCATATCTCTGGGTTTTAATGACGACACACAGTACTACCTACAGCTTGAGACCCCAAGGAAGAGGGGCAGCTCTGCTTCCAGGCAGTGTGTATCTTCCACAAGAATATTTGCAAATCAAAAAACTTTTTATACAGAACTTTAAAATGTGACCTATGAGGACTGTAGTTACGAACATTAACATAAACATAGGGGTGAAGCAATTAAATACAAATATTTACAAAGTTCAAATAACTGTTCTTATCACCAAGGAGATCCACTTGACAGATATTTACCCTGTCATGAGAGAGACACAACTGAGTGTTACCTGGATAACCTGCCTAACCAGCTTGGAGTACAAACATGGTTACTCTTTCAATAATCCAATTACTCCATGCCTGAATTACCTGAGCTTTTTCTCCAACAGAAATCCCGAGGAGAGGGGTGGTTGTTAGTTTAGGGAGGAGCAGTTGAAGTTCACAAGATAAAATTGGAGAGTTTGATCAGAACACCGTGAGCCTCAATTTATTATTTTCATTACTTCTGTTGCAAATGAAATTGAAAATGCATCCTGGCTTCTGGCCTCTGGTACCTAAGTCATCTGCCTGAGCAAGATCCTTACCAGAAGCTGCAATGCTACCTTCTGCCTGGGTTCCTAAGGTTTTAGCTCCTTTAATTTGTACTCAGAAGCCCACCATGGATGGGGGCAGGAGCCAAGTCAGAATGTCAGGTCATTTTCCAGCCCAAACTCAAGCTCTGTCAGAAACAATCAAACCCCACAAATAGGGACAATCACGGTGAACCTGGGTCACTAATGAGGACCACCTTCCTTCACAGTAAGCTCCCCTTCGGGTCCTTCATAGGCTTTAGTGACTGAGGGCTATAAAATCCATCAGAACCTTCTCAAGCCATCCGAAAAGTTACCCCACTAAATCCTGGAAGGAAAGTAGATAGTTCCTGAACATGTCTTCTAGGATATACTTTGGCTCTTTGCAAACATACGTAAATCTTCCCCAAGGATGAGTTCTGCATTTTGAAGAGTCCTAGAGAGCTGGGGGGTGGGGGGATGAGACACTGTCCATGCTGTAGGTACAAACTCCTATCTTAGTTATACAACTAAGAGGGAATGCTGAAGTTATTCTCCCAAAACTAAGAAAATCTGCTGCGAGATCATGTTCTGTGCATACAAAGACAGATGGGCGACATTGGCCCCTCTGAAATATACAGTCTTACCAGATATACTGCATCTTAAATAATTGAGAAAGTAATCTGAGCTGTGATGAATGTGTACACGAATTCAATAGGAGCGCAGAGTACAGGGCAATTAAGTTTGACTGGATAGATAAGGAGAGCTTTCCAGAGCCAGTGATATTTGCTCTGGGAATTAAAGTGTGGATTATGAAAACAGAGTGAGGTGTTTATGGACAAAAGAGCCCACCATGTGGCTATTACAAAATAGACCAACAGAAAAGGATATTTAAATATTTCAATGTAAAGGTGAGCCATTTGCCAGGGTGACAGAAACACAACACTTGTGGGTGGCCAGGAATGAAGGGAGCTGAAAAAGTAAAGTTAGAAGGAGACCCATCTTTTGTTCAGCTTTGAATAGCCCAGTAACGAGTCTGAACTCTATTCTGAAGACAACAGGAAGCCATCCATGGATTAAGAGCAGAGGGAGTTGAGGGAAATTGGAAGGGGAGGTGAACCATGAAAGACTATGGACTCTGAAAAACAATCTGAGGGTTTTGAAGGGGTGGGTGGTGGGAGGTTGGGGGAACCAGGTGGTGGGTATTAGAGAGGGCACGGATTGCATGGAGCACTGGGTATGGTGCAAAAACAATGAATACTGTTACACTGAAAAGACATTTAAAAAAATTTAAAAAAAAAAAGAGCAGAGGGAGTAATGTGCTTGTATCTGTAATCTAGAGAGATACTGGTACCTGGGCCAAAGGCAGACACATGGGAGGCTTCAGGCAAGAACCTGAAGCTGTTCTCAGTGTCCAGCGGAGAGGTGGCCGAGCCCGGAGAGGAGAAGCAGTGACAGCCAAAGGGAAAAAATGATTCTAGTTTTCCAGAGTTAGAAAACACTAGGAAATAGTACAGAGGGTGAAATGCAGAAAGAAAAGTAAAAAATGGCGCCAGGCTATGTAGCGAGGGAATCTGGATGAAAGCTAAGCCATTAACTGCGTTAGGAACCATTAGAAAAAAGAGAGCAGTATTCGGGCTACCAATAATGGGTTTCTTCTGGATGTATTGAGTTTGAAGTGCCTGCAGGACATTCATGTGGAAAAGCACTTTCTAAATTCACATTAAAAAAAAAAAATGCTTTTATGGGTCTCTCAGCTCAAAATGGTAATAACTGCTGTAAGGACATCCAAACACTACAACAAAATTTCTCATCACGTACACACATTCTGCCACAAAAACATTTCTGGCACCAATAACACAGAAGAGATAGGTTGAAAATACATGTTATGTTTTGCGTATTTATATAATATTTAAGATACTACAAATCAATGCAAATGAAAAAGATTCTTTAATAAACAGCAGAAATTCACTACCAGCTATTTGGGGAAAATATATAGGTTTAGAGACTGACCTCATTCCATATACCAAACTAAATTTAAAAAAAAAATAGAAGAAAATAAATGTATTTATGCAATTCTGAATGTCAAGATGGTAAACATCTTGTATACTTAGAAACAGTAAAAAGAAAATCACAATGTTCATGATCAATAAATCAAACTATGTATGCATTATATATCCCCTTTAATAAGAAAAATAAAAATTAAGTTCTTACTAAATTCTTCAATAAGAATTCAGAAGACTTACATATTTAAATTTTTAAGTATGAATATGATGGAAGAAATATTAGCATTACTTAAATATAAATATCTAATATGATTCCTTAAGAAAAAAAAATGGAAAAAGCTAGGAATAGATGATAAATATTTATCTTCACTTAGAATGAAGATATTTTACATATTTCTTAAAACTGTATGAGAGGGGCGCCTAGGTGGCTCAGTGGGTTAAGCCGCTGCCTTTGGCTCAGGTCATGATCTCAGGGTCCTGGGATCGAGTCCCGCATCGGGCTCTCTGCTCAGCCTCTCTGTCTACTTGTGATCTCTCTCTGTCAAATCAATAAATAAAATCTTTAAAAAAAAAAAAAACTGTATGAGAAAACTTAATGCTAGGAAGTTTTCAATAAACACTCTCAAATATAGGAGCTAATAATGTAAATTTTAATTTTTTAAGTAAATTGGCAATATTTATAAAATCTGTTTGTCCCAGTTCTGATAACACAATCTAAAGATACCATTCAAAAGGCAGATAATAATTTATACCATGAAACAATTAAATACTTATCTTTACATACATTTAGAGATTTATACATTTCAAAATATGTATGCTGCTTTTATAATGAAAAATAACAAACAATGTTAAAGGCTAAAAGACTTAGAGGTTATCAGATTTAATCAATATAAAAGTCTGAGTGGGAGATAGGTAGATCTATCTGTGTAATGTGTGCAAATTTCAGATTCTGCCAGTAAAGGGAAGGCGTGTGCTCTTCTCCTCCGCCAATTCCCTTCCTGTTGGCTAGAATGTGGGAGTGAAGGTGGAAAATGGAAGCCCCACATTCATGATAGCAAATCTACAAGGGAGAGCCTTCATCTCCTATACAGAAACCTCCCATACTGCCCTTGATTTCTGTACCTGCTGTATACAGCCTCTGGGCACCTACTCAGTTCAGTGTTCTAAATGACAACATAGCATATCTACATACATAATCAGCTACAAAAATTAATACATTTTGCTCACTGATCAAAATCTAGCAAAACAGCTGTAAAGGTTTGGGTATATCTGTATGCCAGAGCTGATGGATGAGAAACAGTGTATAGATCTGTGCCCCATTCCTACACCATTTAAGAAAGATCAGTCTCCCTCTCTTATAATTTAAAACAGTGTCATTAACAAAATGCATTGAACTATTCCAGAAAACAGGTCAAGTTCTTAAGAATTTAACAACTGCCCCTAGAAAATAATTCATACATAAAGCCTCTAAAGCAAACAATTAAAAGGTACAGCAGAGATTGCTAACTGTACCCCAATATTCATTTTCCTCTACTCCTTTGGTGATAGAACCATTAAGTTTAAACTGGGAACAGGGCTGCCTAGAATGAAATTTACATTTCACAGTCTTCCTTATAGCCAGACATGGCAATGCAACTAGATCCTGGCCAAGAGGATTAACTAAAAATGGTCTATGAAAACTCAAGTCTGTGAAAACACTTACTTGAGTTGAGGTATCCTTCCTTATCCATGCTGGCTAAGAGCAGACGTGAGATTTGTATCTGGAGCAGTCATCTTGGACTGTGAGTTACAAGCTATCGTTAAGATGGCAGAGACACCTGATGGAAGCAACCTGAGGCCCTCATGTTTGTGGACTTTGCTTATTAGTTTTGGATTGTCTACTTCTGCTTCCTGTTTGTGAGAAAGAGAAATAAATCTCTGCCTCTTTTTAAGTCACTCACACTTTGGGCTTCCTATTAATCCTACTAAATATTACAAAGGTCAGAAACATATCATTATTCTGTGCTCCCAAAAGTATCAGAAGGGTATGAAGACAATACAAACTCTACTACTATGGAAAAATCAATGCATAATTAAAGGATTTTAACATGGAAGTCATTATCGAAGGTCAGCAACACTTCACAATACCTCAAGAACATTAGTTAGTTGTTTCTTTATCTCATCTTTTAGCTCTCCAAATTGTAAATCCTGTGATCCATAAAAGTTCCCCAGTCATAGCCTCTCTGCTGACTCATTAAAACAAAACAAAACAAAACGGTGAAATCACTGCTTTATTTTATAGTGTACTCTAGAGAATTAACTTATCCTCCTATGTTACAAGACAAAAATTAAAAATATAGCCACTTTCAAAAATCAATTGTAGAGCTCTATGGTGCCATCGCAAATCTGGTAATTGGCCCAGATTAAAATGTATTGAATATTTTGTTGAAACCAGGAAAAACATGCCCCAGCTGGACAGTGTGAGAAGAGAAGGAGCTGTTGTATGTATTTCCTAGTCTTTCCATGCTTGAGTTCTAGAGAGAAATTGCTTGCTGAAAAACTAATTTCAAACAGTGACTGTTCGTTAATCTAACACTTGCTTCAGGTATAGGAGCCATGGGAAAATAGAAAGAATGACAGAATTTAGGCATGTCTCCAGAGTAGCATATTCAGAGTAAAGAGAAACAAGCCATCTGGTCCATCTGGTGTGGTAGTGAGGCATTTGGTGGGGGTGACGGACAAAATGGATCAGACACAATTACTGGAGAATACAAAGAATTCAGAAGATTGAAGGAACTTGATTAGCTATAAATGCCCTATACCTACAAATATTGCCACTCACATATAAATTGTTTTAATTTTTTAATTTTTTTTATAAACATATAATGTATTATTAGCCCCAGGGGTACAGGTCTGTGAATCGCTAGGTTTACAGACTTCTCAGCACTCACCATAGCACATACCCTCCCCAATGTCCATAACCCCACCACCCTCTCCCGACCCCCCCTCCCCCTAGCAACCCTCAGTTTGTTTTGTGAGATTGAGAGTCTCTTGTGGTTTGTTTCCCTCCCGATCCCATCTTGTTTCATTTATTCTTTTCCTACCCCCAAACCCCCCACGTTGCATCTCTACTTCCTCATATCAGGGAGATCATATGATAGTTGTCTTTCTCTGATTCACTTATTTCGCTAAGCATAATACCCTCTAGTTCCATCCACGTCATCGCAAATCACATACACGTTTTTTTTTTTTTTTAAAGTTCAACAGGTATGTCTCAAAAGAAAAAAAAAAATGTGGAATGACAATTTTCAGTAAACCACCACCGTTTCCCAATTTCCCAGATTTCTCCTTAATAGGTACAAAGACAACTAACTTCAGTGCAATTCAAAGATTGCTAAACGTTGGTAATCACTAGAGAGTAACAGTAATGGCAATATTAATTTATATAAAAATTGCTTAATTGTTAAAATATGAGAGTCTGATAAAGATATAGACTACTTAATCGTTGCTTTGCCTTGCTTCTTTCCATTAAGTTACAGTGAGAATCAGCCACATGCGTAACAAACAAATAGTAATGTGTGAAACTAAAGATACCTTATTTAAAGTGGAATCAGGAGGCCAAAAGGGAGCCCTCTCATATATCACCACTTGTCATCAATCACAGGCCCAATTGAACAGGCACAACTTACATTCCCAAAAGGAAAAAGCTTTACTACCACAGCAGGAAGAAGGAAGATTTTTTTCCATTGTCTGGCAACAGCCCAACCAATAAGAAACCTCCATAACTCAGCCAATGGGAAGCCACTACACTTTCAACTCCCAGTTTACTCCAATGGACTTTTTGTTTATAACAGCACTTTCAGACTACCCACTCTCTATAAAATTATATCCCTTTCCTTTCTTCTTCCAGACTTGCCTATGGCTTTTGCTATATGCTTGGCCTAAATTGTAATTCCTGTGCTATTCCTGAATAAGCGCAGTTTGCTGATTTAAAAACTAGCTGTTTTACTTTTAAGGTTGACAAATTGAATGAGGAAAAAAATGGTAATAAATGCTTCTTTTAAGGTCTTTCTTTTAAAATCCCATAACCTTTTGTGGGTAAGATTTTATGGTCCCTCAAAAGCCACTGATTTTTAGACGATATCTTAATATGATTACAGAGAGTGAATATAGAGAATAAAAAATCTTAAAGTAGTTTAAAAACTTCCATAAACAGTATTTTTAAATGATTTTCTTCTGAAATTCTAATATTTGGGAACTAAAAATGAAAGTAGACGTACCCCAAACTAAGATTCCATTAATAATGTGTTGCTCACTCCGAACACCAGAAATAGTTTTTTAAGCATAATCACTGCTTTTCATCACAAAGGAATTTGAAAGATCACTTTCCCCTTCCAGAGAGATCAGGAAAGATTAAAAATGATAATCACTACCTGTCATTTTAACCAAGGAGTATAGCCTTTAGACCTTTACTTTCCCCTTCATACATCTCCTTCTGACACAGTCATCTAGAACAGCATTTAGGGGCGCCTGGGTGGCTCAGTGGGTTAAGCCGCTGCCTTCGGCTCAGGTCATGATCTCAGAGTCCTGGGATCGAGCCCCGCATCGGGTTCTCTGCTCGGCAGGGAGCCTGCTTCCCCCTCTCTCTTTCTGCCTGCCTCTCCATCTACTTGTGATCTCTCTCTCTGTCAAATAAATAAATAAATAAATAATCTTTAGAACAGCATTTAAAAGAGAATTATTTTTAAAAAGAGAGAGATAGAATTATTTCTAAATTTCGCCAATATTGTGGCCAGGTTTAACCTAGCCCATATGCATCCTTTGTGCATATTACAGAAAGGCACTCTTTCTTCCAGACCGAAGTCTCTTGATCTCTGTCAAGGTGCATAGCTTGTCAGTCAGAGCATGACCCTTCTCTCCTCCTGGCCAGGAGCCCTAGTACAGACAGGGACAGCCTGTCCAACATCCATGGCAGCCCTGTTTGCACCTGAAAGATTGAGATTTTTTACTTCAAATTCTTTTCTCCAAAAAATCTGAGAAATTTCCTCCCCCTGCATGGTTATCCTGTGCTTATACAGTCTTTAATGGAAGAATCAGGAGAAAAGGTAAAGAAATAGATTCCTGGAAGCTTTATTTAAAGCTTTTTTTTTTTTTTCATTTTTATTTTTTAGAAGATTTTATTTATCTATTTGACAGAGAACAAGAGAGAGGGAGAGTGCAAGCTGGGGGAGCTGCAGAGAGAAAAGGAAAAGCAGACTCTCCGCTGAGCAGGGAGCCCAATGCAGGGCTCAATGCCAGGACCCTGGGATCATGACCTGAGCCGAAGGCAGATGCTTAACTGACTGAGCCACACAGGCGCCCCAGAAAATCAGATCTAAAGGATTCTCTCTGGCCATTCTTCCTCCCTCCACTCTGCCCCAAATATGTCAACAAAGTCCTAAAGAGTTACAGAGACTACAAGAGTAAGGGGCTGACCCATCCCATTGGCTGCATAGATCCTCAAATCTCTTCTATTTCTTCTATCTAGGTACAAACTCAGTGACCATATATTTAGTATCATTCATTAAAAATTATGATGTTTATTTGTGCTTCAAAAAATAATAGAAATGATAATAGATTAATCTCAGACTTAAAGAAAAAGATAATGTTAAGAATAATGTAATCAGGGGCGCCTGGGTGGCTCAGTGGGTTAAGCCTCTGCCTTCAGCTCAGGTCATGATCTCAGGGTCCTGGGGATCCAGCCCCGCATCAGGCTCTCTGCTCAGCAGGAAGCCTGCTTCTCCCTCTCTCTCTGCCTGCCTCTGTCTACTTGTGATCTCTCTCTCTCTGTCTCTGTCAAATAAATAAATAAAATTTTAAAAAAATCTTTTAAAAAATGTAATCAAAGTAAATGGTGATAATACATACACATACATAATATTCACATTCATACCTACATTGTTATGCACATACATAATATGTTAAAAACAAAGGGGAGAGAAAAAGAGGGGAAATGACGGAGAAGAATGCCAGTTAACAAATACAGAAATAAGAGAATTAGAAAAATCATGCTTTTACAACCCCCTCTGTGATACTGAGGCTAACACCAGTATCACCAGTGTTCTTCAACTTTTCACCAAGTGAAAAGTTGAAGAACAGGTTTCAGAGCATCATCTCACAAATCAATTTTCATTTACAGGAGGAAGCAGTCCCTTTATGCTACAGACAACTAGGCAGATATCAAGTAACTAAATAACCAAATTGTTCATAATCTAGAATGCCACAAACAGACATCATGTGCCTCCTAACATGATGCAACAGGGCGTACAAAAATGGGAAGTGGGACATTCTTAGACAACGAGCCCACAGTTCCAAAATGTCAAGGGCATGAAAGCAACCAAAAAGAACAGAGGGACTATTGTAGAGGAAGGAGATTAAAAAGACATGACAGCAAAATGCATTGCATGATTTCTGTTAAATCTTGAATTTAAAAAAAAAAAAAACAAAACAAAAACTGCAAGGGGCAGCACCTGGGTGGTGCAGTAGGCTTAGCATCTGATTCTTGGTTTTAGCTCAGATCATGATCTCAGGGTTGTGGGATCCAGCCCCAAGTCATTATGGGCTTGTGCTCAGCACAGAGTCTGCTTAAGACTCTCTCTCTCTCTCTCCTTTTGCCCTTCCCCACCACACTTGCGCAAGCTTGCTCTCTCTCTCTCTCTAAAATAAATAAATCAGTCTTTCAAAAAAAAAACTATAAGGGACTTTTTCTTTAATAATTGAAGAAGTTAAAATATGGTCTGTATATTTATATTATGAGCAACTGTTGAATCTATTCAGTGTACTAGTAGTACTAAGGTGTGTAAGGAAAGTTCTACAGGGAGACACATACTAAATAATTTAGAGGTGAATTGTTACAACATCTGCAACTTATTTTGAAAGAGCTCAGAAAAATGTGTGTGTATGATTCAAAACATATATACACATGGATGTATATACACAGGATGACAGTTATATCTGGAAAAATGTCAACTGATAACTCTAGCAAAGAATGTAGGATTGCTTATTGGATTATTCTTTTAACTGTCCTAGCACTGAGATTTTAAAAATAAATTGTGGTTGAAAAAGAGCTAAAGGGGAAAGGAAGAAAAGTTAATTGATCTGGCAGTGTTTCCAGGGAATTCCATATAGAAGGTAGTTCCTATTATATCACTGAAATGCTAAGTTAGCGGCAACATAAATATATATGATATTATATGATATGATATGAAAGTATAATCACCTCTGAAGAAAATGTCCAAACAGATTAACTCAAAGATGAAATTCAGTTAACAGTTAAAATTACCCCGAATCAGTGTGGCACCTAAACTCTACAACCACATAAGAGTGAATTTTAATCTCGGTTTTGCTATTTACTAGATGGGCATGACATCCAGCATTAACTGGACATTTCTTGGATTTCTTTTCTGTAGAACAAAGATAATAATACTTAACCCATATGGCTGTTGTGACAATTAAATATTGTAATGCTGCTGGTCAGTGGGTCTCAAACGTTAGCTGCACTGGTCACCTGGATCTCTAAGACCTGTCCCCACTCCAAGTTTTCCAATTCAGTAAGTCTGACATGAAGCCAGAGAACATGCATTTCCAATACTTACTAGGTGATTCTGGTGCTGCTGGCCTGGAGACCATATTCTGAGAATTGAGACTGTATATATTCTAATCAAAAAATGTGCATACTCCCCCAGCAACAGTACAGAGAGAAAGCTGGTCAACCACCCCTCAGGGTGACCTTTATGACCTTGAATGTGCTTCTTCAACACCCTATTGTGACTTGCACATTGTTTTCCTTCGTTGGAAGATCCTCACCCTTCCCATCCCTGCCCTGATCCTAAATACACATAAACCTCTCACTTGCCAAGAATGGAATTACAGCATGTTAACTGCACTTAGTTCCACCTCTGATTCTTCTCTGGAAATAGATGTCATATGTAAAACAAAAGAAGACAGCCTGATTATATTGGATTCTCCTTACCCCACCCCTGGGGCATAACCTCCAGGATGGTTAGACAGATCAAAATCTTTAGTACTGGACACAGAAAACTCTTTGCCATAGGCCTCATGTGCACTAGCTTGGAGCCTCCTTTTTCATACCACTGTCCAGATCAATTCCAAGCCTACTCTGTACTCTGATTTGGGATTGGGGGCCTTGACCCCTCATGGATTCTTGTCAGAGGAATTAAATAATAGACTGTACACAGTATGGCTCCAGGGACCCAGAAAATCCTAGCATGATTACTAGCTAGGAGGCTCTCAAGATCTCTTGAGCCTTAGTTAATTGGTACAATGGGGGAAAACATAACTTGATTCAGAAGATGAAAGGAGACAATGTATATATAAAAGCACTGAGCTCAGTATCAGACTACAGTAAGCATAAAATAGGTTAGATCTAAAAAGAAATTTTAGTCTGACGATGAAGAGGACAATGACAATTGATAAAAGAAGGAAAAGAAAAACCTTCGTGTTGGTGAAATTAAACCTTTGGCTATTCCCTGGCCAGCTTCTGCTCGACATTTATCCCTCTACCTTAAACTTCCACCCCGCCTCATAGCCCAGTAACAGGACTTTGAAAACCAAATTAAAAATCTTTCCAATGGCTGTTTTAAATCCCAAGATCAATGAATGGACATTCTGTTCTTCCATTGGTAGAAAGAATTTTTAAAGGGTAATGGGAACAATTACTAAGCTTCATGGAATTTCTTAATGGTGGAGATGTTTCCAAGGCCCTCTTTATGCAGGGCCCTGAGTATGGAGCTTGGAAACATTGCCCCAAATAGAGCTAGAACACAGAGCTCTATTCTGCAATCTCATGAGACGGAATCCTGAGTGAGAGACAATATGCAATGGACGTCGGCGCCACGGACTGAGTTAGCACAGCTGGATTTCAGTTAGGGGCTCTCAGCAACACCCAGCTGTATGGCCTTGGACATATTCGGGAGTCCTCACTTTCCCTGTGTGTAAGATAAACACTCATTCTGTAGGATCTCTTCTACCTTTCACAAATGACGGTTATGTCTGTTTCAACTTTGGCTCTGGATTAGCCTTCTAACCTAGAAGAAGAATCATATGGTTGACATAGAGGCCTGTTCAGTTCATGAGACTCCTGACACTCACCCAGTAGCTGGTCTCGAGAGCTAGATCACAACTGTCATGAATCACCTTGAATAGAGAACAGAAGAAAATACTACTCTGTTAAAGTACATTTTATGGAAAGGTAGTCAAAACCCTCAGGGGTATATATTTACTGTATTGACATTTCTATGCCCTTTTTTTGCCCTAAGGAATGAAAATAAATGCTTTTAACCTTTAAAAAAGCTATAATCAGGTAACAAAACAGGTTGAACAGCATGATTTGATTTTTAAAGAATAGACAGTTGTATACACCAAGGTAATGATGGTATTTATCACTCAGTGATAGTTATAGATTTTTAACTTTTTCTTTTCTTTGTCAATATTTTCTTGTTTTCTACCACGTGCATGTATTGCTTTTGTAATACTAAGCAATATATAATATTTGGAATCCTGCTTCTCTGTCTTGCATTCTTTTAGTTTCTCTGACTGCAAAATAATCCAGAATACTTTACTTCTAATCTTTTCATGGATAAAAAGAAAAGCCATTCGTAGTTCCTTAGCATGTCTTCCAAAGAGAACAAAATTTTTTTTTCTATTAAACTCTACCCTGATCTTTATTGAGGTCCTTTAGGTTAATATCCTTAATTGTGACTGCTTCTCATTAAAAATAATAATAAGTACGTGCTCAGTCTGCCATAAAAAGGTGCTGCAGGTTTCAGAACTCAGATTCACCTGTTTGTCCTAAAACTAATTATGGAGGTTTTTACATTGAGTCCCCTTAACAGCTTGAAGGAGGTGAAAAAGCAGAGAAATGATAATGTGGATTCAAATTCTACTCTAGGTTGAATCATGACTCTGCCATTCTCAAGCTATGCAAACCTTGAGCTTTTTACCTACCTTCCCATATCTTGTTTTCTCATTTGCAAAACTAGCATACAATGTTGCTAGGGGTAAATGAAATCCTACTTGTAAAGAAGATAGTTCAGTTCTTGAAAAACAACAGGTGCTTATTAGAGCATTTGATGGTTCAATAAATTCAACTATAATTAATTCTAAAATAAAAATTAGCCTCCTTCTCAAATAACTTCAGAAACTAAGCTTCTACAGTCCGATCCCATATCTGATCCCGTCCTCAGCTTTTCTCTATTTCTGAGAGAAATAAATACACTCGAATAATATTTGGGGCATTTTTTCCTGCTTTGATTTTAATATATAAAAACTCTACCTACAGTTTCTCAATTTGAAGCTCTTTTAAATGCGCAAATGAGCAATTTCTATTTCTTAATAAAAAGATTATTATTTCTCAAAAGTAGAATTAGTATCTAATCAATCTAACTATACACACACAAAATTTTTTGAGCTGGAGGAAAATTTAGACATAGGCATGTCTTTTCCATTCAGACAGATGCCTGTTAGTATAAACTCATGTTTACATATTCAATAAATTAGTTTTTGAGGTACTAACAATGAAATAAAAAGACTGTTAAATAGAATATTCAAAAGGGATGGCCTGAGTCTATTAAAGTTAGTAGTACATAAGTTCACTCTTCCTAAGGTTAATTATCACTAGCAACTGATGGGGCAGTCCACTATAAAATGAGAGTGGAGTGATGCTGGAAGGACCATCTCCACTACCTTAAATATTTCATTAATTTACTTATTAACTTGTTTTTCTCACCAAGTAAATGATTCTAACGGTTACTCTTGCTAGTAAGGTACTAGCTTTGCTTTGTGAATAGAGAAAATATTTAGTCCATCTTTCAAAGTGGTTTATAATAATACCTGCATCACAGAGACCCTGTGAGAATTTGATGATAAAATAAATAATTTAGCAGAATCTGAATATAGTAAATGCTTATTAAATGTTATGCAATATTATCTTTTTTTTTAAGATTTTTATTTATTTATTTGTCAGAGAGAAAGAGAGAGCAAGCAAGCACAAGTGCACAAGCAGGCAGAGGCAGAGAGAGAAACGGGCTCCTTGTCCGATGTGGAACTCGATCCCAGGACCCTGGGATCATGACCTGAGCCGAAGGCAGTGGCTTAACTGACTGAGCTACCCAGGCGTCCCACCATTATTTTTTATTACTAAGAAAATAAAGGCACTGGAGAAGTTAAGTCCTCAAGATTATTTTTTTAAAGATTTTATTTATGTACTTATTTATTTGACAGAGAGAGAGACCATGAGAGAGGAGGGAGAGGGAGCATAAGCAGGAGGAAAGGGAGAAGGAGAAGCAGGCTCCCTGCCCACCAGGGTGCTTGACTTGGGGCCCTATCCCAGGGACCCTGGGATCATGACCTGAGCTGAAGGCAGGTGCTTAACAACTGAGCCACCCAGGGACCCCTCCTCAAGATCTTTTAAAAGAGGACTGTATCAGAATAATTTCCCACGAAAATAACAATGTATCTTGGTCTACTTTCAAAAGTCATTCCTTGACAAATTATTCCTCTTGCTACTTCCTTGGCCAGTTTAAGAGAAAACCTCTTTAATTCCCATACTTTGATGATACTTCTATGGAAGCACATTCACCTGGTTGAAGTCAGCCCTTTACAGTGGGGAATTAGAAATTATTTTTTTTATGACTATGAAACCACTTAAACATAAGAGTTCAAAAGACAATGTGAAAAACACCTATGAGTGAAACAATGCTAAAATACCAAGTTAAATACCAAGTTTAACATATGTTAATAGTTTGCTTTCTTTACTTCAGTTCTCTCACTTTGCTTTCTAAAAATGAAATGTTATAGGTATCTTTATACCCTCAATCTGCCATTTTCTTCCCTAGCAGTAACCACTATCCTAATGTTGGTGTGTATTATTTTCATGATGTTTTTCTACTTTTATTAGGCATGTAGAATCCATAAATAGTACTATTTCTAAATTTTATATAAATTATACTTTAAGTATCCTTTACAACTGATTTTTTTTTTTTTACTCACCTTTGAATTTTTGAAATTAACTCTCTAATCATGTAGGCCTGGACCATTCATTATAAATCTTGCATACTAATTGTTTGAATAATCCATGACTTATGTGTTTATTCACTGCTAAGTGGATTATTTCCTATATTACAAACTTGCTCAAAGAATCTCCCTTTGTACAAGTGCCTGGGTTGTTCTAGGGTAGAGAAGTATCTTGGCAAGGTAGATGCATCTTCAACTTTACAAAATATTCCCAAATTGCTCTCCAAAGTCATCAAACCAGCTTATACTTCAACCAAAATGGACATGATTTCATCTTCCCCACACCCTTACTATTTGGTGTCATTATATCCATTGAATTTTTCCAATTTGCTATTAACATATATTTTCATATTTGCCTGAATTAACTTGCCAATCCAATCATTTGCCAGGAATCTCATAATGTCATTTTCTGGAAAAAGTCTATAATAAGACAAAGGAGCAAATGAACGCATGAGTCTTTTAAATGAAAAGACCAAATCAAGGAAAGAAGGGGATGGATCAACATATGAAAGTATAAATATGAATAAAAAATCATGTTCTTCTTACAAGGTAGCCACAGGTAAACCAACACAAAAGAAATCTTAAAGTTTACTTCCTGATCAGCAGTTTAGGACCAACTAGATTATACTAAAGCCTAAAGAAACCACAAAAGCTGTAATTTCCTCTTTGTATCTTTCAGAAGCAGGGTAGAAGTATATAAAGCCCAATGTAAAAATTAATAAATTTTGCTTGTTGAGATCTCATATTCTATTTAGTTGGTAAATCAAGATTAGTTTGATCATTTATATATCAGTTGAGGATATATTAATAAGCTCTGTGCAGTAGGGTGCTTTTAGGCAAAGGGAAATGAATACAAATCTTTCATTTCACAAGTGTGCTTGCTACTTGACCTTCATAAAAATAAAAACTACAGTGGTCCTATGACTATGAATGCCAATAATTTTATACAAAAGAATATTAAACACATTAAACTATTATGTGTTCTTGCCTACCAGTATTGTACACAAATCCAGAAAAAAATTTACAATGAGTAACCCTGGCCTTGATATATGTAATTTTTAATTTGTTTTTCATTGTCACTTCTGTCATTCTTGACTTAGTTATTCTATTTTCATTGATGCTTTCTACCACTGAAAAATTGATAATATTCAGCTGTGTAAACTGTGTCTTTATCTGGTTAATTCTTTGGGATGTATTCTAGGTAAATACCCTCACCACAAGGAATAGAGGAACTTCTAGAAATAAAGTCTTTACAGAAACATAGAAAAATAAAGTCGATACATGGTACTGGGCCATTACCAGCTAAGAAGCCATGAAGCTGCTTTGATCTTGATTACAATAAGGCTCTCTGCAGAATATTAAAAATAATTTTCTAGTGATTTATTAATTTCACATTAGCCAAATTGTATGTCCTTCCATTTTTATAACTTGTTTCAAAGAGGGAGGAGGAAAAAGACTGCTTTGATTTAATGGCCTTTTAAAACTGGCAAAGTTTGATTACTTGGTATTCAGTGGAGTCAATGATTTGACTAAAGCTATATTTTTAAGTGTAATCAGTTACTAAGAAATTATCTTTTAAAAAGCCAATATGTACATACCACTAACAAAGCAATGCAGTGATTTTATGTTTTCATTTTGAAAATAATGTAGTTATATTTCTTTTATAAATGCTATTTGTGAAAAAAAATCACACAAAAAATTGCTATTAAGTCTTTCTCAGGTGAAATCTTATAATGAGGAAAAGAAAACAAAATCAATACCATAAATTATATTCCTGGGTGCGTGTGGCTCACACAATAACTAAACAGCATGGAGTATTTTATGGCATTATTGAACACATTCTGTGCTTAAAGAAAGGAAATAAATACAAAAACTTTCCATAAATATAAAATTTTTCATATTTAGCTTGAAATTATTCTATTTTCAAATCCTTAAAAAAATTCATTGGTTATATCCTGGAATAAATGCCACTTGATTGTGGAATGTAATTCTCTTTATATATTGATGAATTCTACTGGTTAATATTTTATTAAGGATTTCTATATCTATATACATGAGGAATATTGTATATGATTTCCTTTCTTTGTTTGGTCTTTGCCTAATTTTGGCATCAGGGTAATACCAGCTTCAAAATGAATTGAGAAGTGCTCCCTCTCTTCTACTTTCTAGAAGAGATTATGTAAAATTAGTATTAATTCTTCTTTAAACGGTCAATGGAATTCTCTGGTGCAACCATCTGGGTTTCAAGTTTTCTTTGGGGGGAATGTTTTTCATTATAAATTCAATTTATTTAATAGTAATAGGACTATTCAAATTATTTCACATTGGATGAGTGTGGTGGTTTGTGTTTTTTGAGAATTGGTCTATTTCATCTAAGTTGTCAAATGTACGTGTGTACAATTGTTTAGAGTAGTCTATTGTCATTTTGATATCTGCCTGGTCTGTAGTGATATCCTCTTCCTTCCTGATATTGGTTGTGTCCCCTCCTTTTAACTTTGAGTCTTGCTGGAGGGTTATCAATCTTATTGATCTTTTTCAAAGCTCAAGCTCTTTGTTTTATTGATTTTCTCTACTTGTCTGTTTTCTTTTGTTGTTGTTGTTGTTTTGTTTTGTTTTGTTTTTTGTTGTTGTTTTTTTTAGCGAGAGTACAGGGGGTATGGGGGGTGGGAGGGGCAGAGGGAGAGGAAGAGAGAGAATCTTAAACAAGTTCCATGTCCGGCGCAGAGCCCCACTTGGGGCTAAATCTCACAACCCTGAGATCATGACCTGCTGATCCACCAAGGTGCCCATATTGGTCTACTAATTACATCTCATATTGTTTCCTTCCTTCTGTTTGATTTGGGTTTATTTTGCTCTTCTTTTTCTAGGTTCTTTAGGTGGGACTTTAGCTTATTGAGATTTTTTCCTCACTTCTAAAGTGTGCGATCAGTGCTATAAATCTCCCCAAAGTAGCCATGCCCCCCACATATTTTTATACTGCAACTTCACTTGCATTTAGTTCAATATACTTTTGTCATTTCCTCTGAGACTTCCTAGGAGTGTGTTGTTTAATCAGCACGTGTTGTGTAGTTTCTGAGAGTTTTGAGAAATTCCTGTGTAAATGTCCCTTTTCTTATAGGGATACCAGCCAAACTGTATTTAGGGCCCACTCCAATCTGGGATAATCTCAATTTAATTTGATTACATCTGCGAAGAGCCTATTTCCACATAAGATTACATTCTCGGGTTCCAGGGATTAGGACCTAGATATCTTTGGAGGGCTATTTTTCAATCTACTACAGAGACTTTGTTTTAACTCTAGAACAAAGTATTGGGAAAATGATTGTCCTCCTTTTAGGCTAGTCACAACCCATCTCAGAAAACATGCAGCACCTTTTACTCACAATTGTATACAGGATTATGATGGGTGCAACTGGAGATTAGAGGCAATAAATTGATAACTGCCAAAGAACTAATTTCAAATATAAAGTGTTTTCTTCAATTAATTTGACGATCAATATAGAAAATACTAAATCCCACACAAGTATAACTAGCTTTCTTTTGTAGCAAGATCAAATTTTGTCATGATATATGGATCTAAATAATCTTTATTTTAAAGAATGCCTTTCCCACTAGAGATTAATCTTCAGAGCAAGGCTCTTATCCTGTACTGTTGAATCCTCAGGGCATAGCCTAGTGTCTAACATATGTTAGGTACTCAATAAATATATGTTCAATAGATTGAATAAATGAAAGCATACAATTTGATGATAGCATCTGCATGAATTCCTTTAACAAGACCAACGCTTCTATTTTGACCCCAGTCCAGATCCTCTGCTCTGTCTACTTATAGATCCCACCATGGTGGCCCAGTCTTTTCTGATATAAATGTTGACATGATATGTGTAGGGTACTCTAAATCTTCTTGTGTGAGTGTCCTAAAAAAATTCAGTCCTAAAAATAAGACATCTTCATTAATTGCAGAGCTGTCATTTTCTTTTTCTACACTTCGAGCTTGTGAAATTTTCAAAACACAAAAATACAATGACTAAGGTAGCAAACATCCATGCTCCAGCTATCCATGGGTGTGACCCAGTCTTTAGAAAAAGAAATCCACCCGGACATAACCAAAGTCCATTTTAACTTTTCCAGTTCCATTTTACTCTCCTGCCCACACTCCATCTCATTATCATGACCTTGAGCTATACACTTTCAGTTCTTTCTGCAAACATTTATATCTAGATCTTCTATTTACCTTTACTCTTTCTTATAGAGATTGAATACAGAAATATTTTAATTTGTAAATACAGATAGCCAATTATTTATTTATCCTTCATGCATTGATTTGTAATGTCATTTTTAAAATTTTTTGTTAATATTTATTTATTTATTTATTTAAGTAACCTCTACACTCAACATGGAGCTTGAACTCACGACCTTGAGATCAAGAGTCACCTGGTCTTCTGACTGGGCCAGTCCGGCACCTTTTCCTTTTTTTCGATGTAATTTTCTATTTTTGTTAGTGTCTCCTAAATTCCCTTTTCTTTTTCTTTTTTTTTAAAGATTTTATTTATTTATTTGACAGAGAGAGATCACAAGCAGGCAGAGAGAAAGGAGGAAGGAGGCTCCCTGCTGAGCAGAGAGCCCAATGCGGGGCTCGATCCCAGGACCCTGAGATCATGACCTGAGCCGAAGGCAGTGGCTTAACCCACTGAGCCACCCAGGCGCCCCCTAAATTCCCTTTTCTATACCACTAGCCTTTTAGTTTATCCCTGGCCAATAGCACACTGCTTAATTACTACAGCTTTATGAGGAACATTGATACCTAGTAAGGCAATTCCTCCAGTTTTGTTCTTCATCTTGATTATTCTTGCATCTTTACTATTCCAGTAAGTTTTTGGATCAGTTTATCAGATTTCATAAAAAAAAAAAAAAATAGAAAGACAAACCTAATTAGTATTTTGCCTGAAAATGAATTAATTTATAATTTTATTTAGGGGATTTTACCTCATTATGATACGGGAATCTTGGAATCTACAAACATAACATTTCTCCATTTTCAGGCCTTACATTTAATGTATATAAAATATCTAATATAAAACATTTTTTATGTTCTATATTTTCTACATAAAGATCTTTGACAGACGCCAGCCATCTAATAGCTTTTGCCAGTATTGGAGAATTGTATTTTTAATATGTTTTCTAAATAATTATTGGGATAATAGTACTTAGTGTTTACTGAGTACCTATTGGGCCAGGTACTGTTCTAAGGATTTCACATACATTAACTAATCTAATCTTCATAACTACTGTGAGAGATAAATAATATTGTTAGCTCCCATTTTATAGGTAAGGAAACTGAGACACAGAGAGACTAAGTATCTTGCCCTAAGTCACACACAAACACACACACACACATACACAGTCATATATATACACACATGTGTGTATATATATACGTGTGTATATATATACATACTTAGGATTATATGTGTGTATGTAGATAATATATATAGGATTAGAAAAGAATTAGGATGTCTTGCCATCAGGTTGTCAGGGAGTAGGGTGCCTCATAGAAGTCCTTAGATACTTAAAGTAACTGGTTAATCTATAAATGGGGCAAAGGTAAGGACTTTTTCCTGCCCAAATACTCTGTGACAAAATCAAATCTGATTTGCTCTTTCACTGTTATGGATTAAAATTACAAGCTCATACTAAAATTTATAAAATGAAATTATAAAATGGGAAGCAAAAAATAGGTAAATATCCCTTTAAGGGTTGTGCTGCTGTAGAATATTAAATCATTCTGTAGCTGCCTGGCCATCTGACAAGAATTGAAAAATAAGAAAATGAGTTTTGGAAAGGACAAAGTATTCCTAAATTCTATAGGCACATAGGAATGGGAAAGGACACATCTTATACTGAATATGCCAATGAAGCTCTTGAAGGAAGTTACACAGACTGCTACCACAAGCCAGGAACGATGGAAAAAATCATCTCTTTATAAGGCAAAAATTGATTATTGTTAATTCTGTCTTGAGTGATAGCTGGATGGACCATGCCTATTTTTTTCCAGTCGATGTCTCCAAAATAAATATACATCATTTATTATTGTCTGGTTTGTAATTTTGCTCTGATAGGTCTACCTGATTTATTCATGTTCTATTTACCTAGTTCTACTCATGTGTAAATATTTTGTAAAAGTTATCTTCTAATCACAATACTGCAGGGTCCCTGTGTTTTTTTTGTCTGTTTGTTTGTTTTATTTTAAGCCAGCCAGCCCTTATGGCTTTGAGGTTGCCAGATTCCACTCATCAAAACAAACCCCTAAAGTTTTTGAGCTCCTGCTCTCTGAGGACTGAGCAGCATCCTACAAAATTAAGAATCATCTCAAACCTTCACCTCAAAAATAAATAATAACTAGGAAGTCACACTAGCCTACTTTCATTCTTAGCTTCTCATTTTCAGATATTTGTAGCAATGCACCTGCCTTAGAATGGAATTATTCTCCAAAGAGCTCAAGTTATTCAAAGGCAAAGTGAAAGTAAGTCCTCCATATGGGCTGTCTCATAGCATATCTTTAATATTATTTTAAAAACAAAAACAACAAAAAAAAATAAAAATAAAAAAATAAAAACAAAATTCCATGGGTCACCTGGGTGGCTCAGTTGGTTAAGCCACTGCCTTCAGCTCAGGTCGTGATCCCAGAGTCCAGGGATCGAGTCCCGCATTGGGCTCCCAGCTCCTCGGGGAGTCTGCTTCTCCCTCTTGACCTTCTTCCCTCTCGTGCTCTCTCTCTCTCTCTCTCTCTCTCAAATAAGTAAATAAAATATTTAAAAATAAAAACAAAATTCATTTTTTAACTACACATTTATCTCTCTTAGGCTGAAGTTCATCATCCTATATTATTCTTATGATTATATAATAATCATTTCCCAATTAAATTAACTTATCCAAATGAAAACTAATTTTGGTTCCTGTATATCAGAATATCCAAAATCTCCCTAAGGACCATTCTCTCCTAAGCAGTCCAAGAATCCATGAATGTGACTCAGGCCAAAGAGACCAATCCTACTTCAGTGGTAGACATTGTCAGTTGCTATACCAGCAATTCCTCTTCTCCTTCTAACAGAACCTTGATTTTATTAGTTGCTCTCCATGTAGCTATTTTCTTCAGGGAAGACAGGGCCCACCACCCTCCCCAGCAGGTGACTCTAGATTGACTAGAACCAGTCATAGCTGTTTTATCCCTCTTGGCAAACGTTTTGTTTGGCAGAGCATGGGACACAGGGAGAAGTCTGCTGAGGGACTTTGGGGGAAATGTTTTCCTTTTCCTAAAAAGAGACCCAAGATAGAAAGATTTCTTTTTTCCCTTCCTCTTAATATTGATATGAAAGTATGTGATGTCTGGCGCTGCTGAAGTCATGAAGCAACCACAAGGTAATCTGCTGTCATGAGGAGAATGAAAGAATAGAAAGGATGGAAAGGTCCTTGGCTTCTGTTGACTTTTTTTGAGCCACTGAATCAACCAACTCTAGAAGAGCCCTACTTTACAGAATTCTGATTATATGAGAAAAATCAATTAAGGAATGCATTCAGTTAAAAGTAATGGAAATCTCAATTTACAGGGGTTTAAGAAAATAATTATTCTTTTTCCATTTCAGCATGAGGTCCAGAGGTGGGCATGGGGGGGGGGGGGGGGAGGTTGGAAGATGACTGCCATACAGCAAAGTAGAAGGGGCCTATATTAAAAGTATTTCACAATATAGAAATTAAAATATGGGCTTATAAGGTGAAAGTAAATATGAGGGAACATGAATTATCCAGAGCACAGAGTATGGTCTAAAATGAGGACTTGGGCTACAGCTAAGGTTGTGTTTACTTCAGTTTACTACTAAACAGCCCAAAAAAAGGAATGCAAAAAATAAACACGCCATCAGGGGAAAAGTGAGCCAACTTTGCTTTCTATTATGACCCAATTTCTCATAGAAGTGCACTCCAAGTTATCTATACTTCAGCAGCATGAGGAACCCACCACTTCAGAGGAGGCCAGACTTCTGGTGAAGGTGAGCTTCCTACCTCTTATACTGTTAAGCTCAGGAAAAGCAGCCCGGAGATCAAGGATCTACTTGTTATCAAAGAGAAAAAAAGTTCTACCAAGAACAAAATCATGCTCCACCTAATTCTGTGACCATTCCATGGCTTACACAGGATTAGAAATATATGGATAGAAGCTAAAACGAGGGGTATCTGGATGGTTCAGTCATTAAGCAGCTCCCTTCAGCTCAGGTCATGATCCCAGGGTCCTGGGATCAAGCCCCGTATCAGACTCAAAGAAACAGAGAGAAAACAAAAAGGTAGACGCAAAAACCCCAGGTCCTTGGAGCGTGAAGGCTCCTGAGTTGAGGAGGCTAAAAACCCAAGTCTGCAATGTGCTTGACTGTGCAACACTGTATCAGAGAATAGCCCTCGACGTGGAGAAAAGAAAGGTGGCACGTGATGGACATTTTAAATCTACTGAGCTTTATCCATCAACACTTTTCTTACAGTGAAATAAAAAGAAGCAATATGCAAAGAAGTCAGTGGAGCTCCTAGCAGAGTTAATGAACCAGATGCTCCAGGGAGCTGAGCGGTGAGAGAAAAGGAACCTCCAATGCCAGGTGCTGCCATAAAATCCACACATTCAAGGCCACTGGACGTGAGCTGCTGAGAGTTTTAGAACAGCTTAATGTGTATATAATAGGGCTTGAGAGCAAGAGCACACACAGCTAGCTTCAAGTGGCAGCTAACAGTAATGGGACCGTAAAAAAATAATGGGAGGGGCGCCTGGGTGGTTCAGTTGTTAAGAGTCTGCCTTCCGCTCAGGTCATGATCCTGGGGTTCTGGATGGAGCCCCTCATTGGGCTCCCTGCTCAGCAGGAAGCCTGTTTCCCCCTCTCCCACTCCCCCTGCTTGGGTTCCCTCTCTCCCTGCATCTTTCTCAAACAAATAAAAATCTTAAAAAATATAATAATAATGGGAATTAATAACAGTCTGGCATCATTCCATGCAGGATAGCAGTTTTCAAAGCGTAATGTCTGGAACAGCAGCATCAACAGCACCTAGCAACCTAGCACCAAGTACTCACCCTCCTCGCCAAGACTACCGCGTCTAAGCTTGGGTAAGGAGGCCAGCAATCAGTGAGTGTTCTAACACAAGGCCTCCAGGAGATTCTAATGCATGCCCAAGTTTGAGAATCACCAGCACCTGGACAAGAAGGCCAAGGCACCAGGAAGCGTGGTGAGGGGTCCAAGGACACCAGCTCTGAAGTCACTCAGCCTCCAGATTTGCATCTCAGATCTTTACGTCTGGTGGTGTGAAACTGGGCAAGTACTGAAATCCTCTTAACCTATTTATAAGTGTACTTGTCTTAGAGGTTTATTGTAGGGATTACCAGCAATACGCATGAAACCTGCTCATTATACATATTAGCTATCATTTCACCATCGACATCATAGCACGACCTGAAGGCATGACTATGTTAATTTCTCTGGGTAGGAAAGCACCAGGTACTCAATGTTCAATGTATTTTATAAAATAAAACAAGAAGGTAGGTACAATTACTAGCAAGATTTGCATATGAATGGTTGAATTAATAATAACTCTTCTAGGACTCAACATATTTAGCACTGTTTTAATGCTTTACACATATTAATTCATCTAATCCTCTTTAATTCTTATAGTAACTGTACATAGTCTGGGGGCCCCTGGGTGGCTCAGTTGGTTGAGCACCTGACTCTCTGGGTTTCAGCTCATGATCTCAGGGTTGTGGAACTGTGCCCCAAGTCAGGACTCTGGGCTCAGCATGGAGTCCCTCCCTTTTTCCTCTCTCTCCCTCTCTGCCCCTCTTTCCACTTGGTGCAGGCAAGCACATGCTTTCTCTCTCTAAAAACAAACAAACAAAACCAATAACTCTACACAGTCTATTATTACCCTTACTTTACGGAGGAAGAAAATGAGGCAAGAGAGGTTAAGTACAGTCCTGAAATTTACAAAGCTAGAAAGTGGTAGAGTCAGGACTTAAACACAGCTAATCTGCCTCGAAGTTTATGTGCTTAGCCACTATGTTATAGTGCTTCTCAAAGTTAAAAACAAATTTTAATGTTAAAGGCAGAAGTTTCAGTTATCCAGAAAAGAGACTTATATGGAATATCTCATTCTCTGAGGGATCAGAAAAAGAAAACACTCTATCCTTCTTTCTGCTCCCTACTCTAGAAGCATCTCTTCCGGATGCATTCAATGCCCCAACTGATTCCACAGATAAACTGGAAGCCTGCAAAGTGGGGAGGCTGTTCCCTCTAAAATGGCAGAATCAGAGGCAGGAAGAGCTAGTGGGAATGCACACAGTGGGAAAATTCATTGATTTCCCCAGCTTCTAATTTTCTCAGTGCAAGGGCATTCCAGGATAGCCCAAATAACTACTACCCTCGGGCAGCAACAGTATCTCTGCTGTGAGTCAGAAGCTCAGACAGTTGAATGTACTAAGAGGAAAGAAGAGAACAGAGCTCAAGGGGGAACAGGCTGCCTTGCTCCAGGATGCACTTTCCATGCCTCCACCAGCAGCCTAGGTGCCTGTGCCTGGAAGGAAGGAAGGAAGCAGCTTCCTTGACCTTGGCTGGTAGCTTTTACTGGGTATTTGTCAGGGCTTTCAAAACTTCTCAGTGTTCCAAAAAAGATCAGTCACCAAAGCTGCAACAGAAGGAGGCAGTCATTTGGACAGAAAGCTGGAAGGCAGATCAATTTTACCCTTAACTTGTGCAATGTCTCTGGCTTTTGAATGTCTGCCAAAATCTTCAGGCTTCTTCAAGGTAACCAGTCCAAACAATTCACTCACTGTTTCAACGCTCTGATTGCCAGTAGTTCCAACACATACTGTGTTGTGGTAAGAGAAAACAAAAACGAAAACAGAAGTCTCCCTATTTCTTTCCCGATGGCAGAAAACAATCTAAAATGAAATCGAGAGAATGTAAGATCCTCCCATTATTTAGAATGAAATATCTGCTGGAGCAGGTTTTTGGCAGAATGGAAATTTCAATAAGCATGCTAATCCTTTTATTACCTCTCAGGGAAAGTGGCATCTCATTTCTCATACACACACACTCCCTCAACATCTTATCTCATCTGTTATGGAAACAGACATTGAAAAGGAAATACCTATGTTTCACCCTATGAGTTTTCCCACTATCTAATATGTAAAGGCAAACCAGAAGCAACAAGGTATATCATATAGGTCAGAGTAAAATGTTTCTTTCACTATGACTGTTCATTATGCTAACATTGAGAGTTTTTCTATTATAAGCACATTTTCCCTGGCTTTATATTCAATTTATCTGCAAAGAATTGCCCAAAGTGAAAGAATTCTGAGCCTTTACTGGATGTATAATAATAATAGCCTATTATTATTAACTTTTAGGTAGGGGAGTAGTACTTTTGAAGTTCAGTGACTTTGATCTCAGGCAGGAACTGAGCTTCCTACATAACAGGAGGAATATGTTAGGTCTACAGAACACATTGCCTCAGTGTCTTTTCTAAGAAAGGTATTCAGAAAACTACTCAGCAGAAGAAGCTTTCTTAAAAGCTTTTAAGATAAGAGACTCTTAACTTTTCATAGAGCGAAACAAGAATATCCTCTTATTTTCCATTTGATAGAATCCCTTTCAGAAACTCCCAAAACTCACTTCATGTCATTTTTACAGCTGTGTTCTGGGAATTGAAGAGATGAAGAAGTGATGGGCATTGTGGACTCTCTTCCACCCCTCAAACTCTGCTACGGCAGTGTGGACAGGCTCAGACCAGAGATGCAAGGCTGAGTCCCAGTGGCACAGCTGAGAGCAGGAGAGTGGACAACTAAGGAGTGGATGTGGGAGAAAAAGAAAAAGAAACAAAACTTCCTTTCCAAATATGTGGAGTAGAATTATACTTCACAATTGATAAGAATGTTTTTAAAACTGGAAAACTAGTCTCCCCAACAGATAACTAACTAATTACAAAAGGATAAAGAGTAAGCTTACAGTGGAGCAATGAGGGAGTCTCCACCTTAACCAGGGAGTCAAAGTTAAGATCCACAGTACTGGGGTGCCCACATCTTGCATCTCCTGATAAGATGTGTGGAGAAGAACACAGCCTCACTTCTGCAATAATCCTGTCAAAACCACAAGGAGACTTCAGACATATCCAGACAGGAGGATATTGCAGAAAACAACTGGCCTGTACTCTTCAAAAATGTCAAGGTCATGAAGATCCATGAAGTACAAAGACCGAAGAACTGGTCCAGATTATGGAAGACAGAAGGAACATGACCACTGAAGGTAACACTCTAGAGAATAAACATTACTGGGACCCCAATGCTCCAATATGGAAAAGGTCTAGAGACTAGAGACCAGTATCATTTTAATGTCAAACTCTTGATTTTAATCATTGTGTTGTAGTTACATAAAAGAATACACTTACTTTAAGAAACCACACTCTGAATTACTTAGGAAAAAGGGGTATCATGTCAGTAAATTACTCTAAAACTATTGGAAAAAAGAAACAAGATGGGCCAGAGGAGGGAGACACACCATAAGAAACTCTTAATCTCAGGAAACAAACTGAGAGTTGTCGGAGGGGAGGAGGGTAAAACTGATAAGGTGGCCAGGTGATGGACCCTTGGGAGGGTATGTGCTATGGTGAGTGCTGTGAAATGTGTAAGACTGATGATTCACAGATGTGTACCCCTGAAACAAATAATACATTGTATGTTAATAAAAAAAAGGAATACAAAAATAAAATCTTTTTAAAGAAAAAAAAAAACAATAGAGAAGGATAAAGCAAATACGGTAAAAATATCTTTGTTATATTTTAACAGCTTTCTACAAATCTCAAACATCAAAGTTACATTTAAAATTTATAACATAAAAAATGAAGATATGTTTCCACATAAGGGGAAAGGAAAAACAAACAAACAAACAAACAAACAGCTTAATCCACTCACAGGGAAGCTCTTTGAGGGAATACTGTAGTTTCTAGACTTGCTTCCCTGTCCTGCTGTCCCTTCTTTTCTCTCACAAACGCTTAAACCTTCATTGTCAACTTCCATTTCTACTTAAGAAAACCCCATTCTCTTGGAACCAGTGTAATACATTGGACTCGGTAGCTTACTTCCCAAATACTGAATAACTCAGTCCAGAATGACATAAACAGGGAGGGTTGTAGATGGATGAATAGTGGGGCTTCGAGGACCCGCCCAGTAGGGCATCCTTCCACTGGTTCGAGGCAACAACATGCCTCGTCATTCTTCCTACTCATTTACAAATTCAAAACTGTATCAGATTTGCACATCTCTCTCTTTCTCTCTCTCTCTCACACATACACCCTAAGAACAAAGAGTGATTTTCTGAGACAACACAGAACAGGTTCATGCTGAAGAAGAGAGCGCGCCCTCGTAAATTAAGTAATCTTCCCACAGCCCCTCTTTCAGCAAGAAGATGGCACTTGTCATTATTGAAGTGCATTCCAACTACTGCTCTCATGTTCGTCCTCCAGTTTCCCAAACACAGATCGGGGCCTGTGGATAAGGAACAAAAATCCATTGCTTCAAACAACAGTTATCTGTCCTTGCTTGCCAAATTATGGCTACCAAAAGGCCCAGGAAAAACTCTGGAGTTACAGCTTTTCCATAACTTAAGTCTAGATAAATATTCTAGATAGTGGGTTCTCATGGGGGTCAGTAGGAGAGCATATCAGCATCTAACCACAAGAATGCAGGGGATTTGTAGGGGCAGAGGCTTATGGAGTGAGCATTTGGAACTACCTGTCTCCACTTTACCACTGGGATCTTTGCTCAGTGTTTTCTAAGACTCCATCCCTAATCTTAATGTGTACTCTCATTCTCCTTTTAGGACATGTCGCCATTTCTCCCTTTGCTTCCATTCTAATTGCACCACCCTCATTCAAGGTTCCTGGACTGTAAACTTGGGCCTTAAAACTAAAAGGAACCAATCAGGGGCGCCTGAGTGGCTCAGTTGGTTAAGCAAATGCCTTTGGCTCAGGTCATGAACTCAGAGTCCTGGGATGGAGTCCCATGCTCCTCGCTCAACGGGGAGCCTGCTTCTAACCTCTCCTCTCCACTTGTACTCTCTCTTGCTATCTCTGCCTCTCTCTCTCTCAAATAAATAAAATCTTAAAAAAAAAAAATAAAAGGAACCAATTAGAAAAAGCCTTGAAAGAGAAATAAAACCCAATCCAATGTGATTAAGAATGATACACATTAATTCTATCAGGAAAAAATATGAAAATAATTTAAAGTAGAACAATACAGGAATAGATTAGCTGAAACCAATCAAATGGACCAAACGTAAACTCCCATATATGAAGAGAAGGATGAAGTTAACAGACAACTTGAATCTGGAGGACTGAGGCTCACTGACAGCCAAAGATGTTAAGACAAATTTTAAGGGCATCTGTAGTTCCAGAGCTCAGATGTTCCAGAGGATATCTCTGGTTAATATTCAGCTTCAGCTAATTTAAAATGTAATGTACAGAAGTGCTTATAATGTTAACCCCAAAACTATTTGGATGACATAATTGTTTCCAAGAGAATTAGTAGCTTTAAACTTGGAGAATTTTGTGTGTGTGTGTGTGTGTGTGTGTGTGTGTGTGTGTTTACATATATGCTTAAGTAAATCAAACCTATAAGTCAAGTAAGTCAAACCTATTTCTTAGTAAAGTTTAGAAATAATCGAGAAAATCTGACCCGTTACAAAACATGTCATGCTTGTGATTCCAAATTAAATTGATGGAGCTAGAAAACTGATTTATAGCAAAGATTTTATGCTGAAATCCATCAGTTTTTTTTTTTTCCTTGCGAGCATTATTTTATTATTTTCTAGGTGAGAGAAGAGCAGTATGTAGTCTATGGCTAATCATTCTCCATTTCTTTTTTTTTTCTTTTTTTTTATTAATAAATTTTATTTTTTAAAACATATATTTTTATCCCCAGGGGTACAGGTCTGTGAATCGCCAGGTTTACACATTTCACAGCACTCACCATAGCACATACCCTCCCCAATGTCCATAACACCACCCCCCCTCTCCCAATCCCCCTCCCCCCATCAACCCTCAGTTTGTTTTGTGAGATTAAGAGTCACTTATGGTTTGTCTCCCTCCCAATCCCATCTTGTTTCATGAAATCCATCAGTTTTAGAAAATTTAAGAAAACCCAAGAGTTATTTTTATAGGTTACATTTATCCTATTAAAATAGTTACTTAAATACTGGAAAGGCTCTCACAACTGACTAAGTGACTTAGAAAGAAAATAAAATTCAATTTCATTAAGTGTAGTATAAAATGTGTAAGTGAGCTTTAGTTTATGAATGGAATCAAACATTAATCAACCGCATGCCTAAAATTCCAAAAATGTGCCAGATTTTTAAATAAAATAAAATGATCAAATTAAATTTTAAGCTCAAGGAAGGACTATATTTTTAACATATATATTTGGTACATTAAGTATTGATTTAAAAAAAAGTTTTTAAAAAATTTTTTAAAATTTAAAAAAATAAACATAGTCTTTTCAGGATCCAAAGCCATCGTCAAGAATCCAGAAAACTCCTATTGATGAGAGGACCACCATGGCTTCCTAACATGGTGTGGGTCTTTCCCCTCAAAGTACAGTCTGCATACAGCTAACAGACTGAAGTTCCCAAAATGACACTAGGTAATGTGTCTCTTCAGAAACCTCTAATTCTTTTATCTTTCCCTTTTCTGTTTAAACACAGAAAAAAACTGAAACAGAACATCTACGTTTCTACTCTATGCATTGCTTTGTCTCTTTTTCACCTCTACGATTCTATTTGTTTTTAACCAGGATGTCACCGTAATAACTAAGTTATTACCTCATTAAATTAATTTCCCTCTCTTCTACTGTACTCAATTCAATATTATTTCCAATTATCATTTAGTAAATTTTCTGTTAAGCCCCAGCAATTAAAAACCTGTTTCATCAAGACTGTTTCTTAAAATAAAGCAAGTTCTTTTTCTTCTTTCTTATAAGTACTTAAAAACACAATTTGAACAAAACATAGTTTCATTATGATGTCCATCAAGAACTGCAGGATTTTAATAATGCAACCTTGAGAATGATTTCTGAGATTTAATCGTAAGTGTAGCAGAGAATGTTAGCTGCCTACCCTCAACACCATTCTCTCCTTCCTCATTGGTAACAGAATGCCGAGTTTTTTCCAGGTGCATTGCCAACTGAATAAAAAACTAAATTTCAGCCTCCTGTTCAGTTGTGGCCATGTGACTAAGTTCTAGCCAATAAGATATGAGCATAACTTCCATGTAAGATTTCAGTAACAGATGCTTAAAGCATGCTCGGGTCCCTTTGTATCCTTATTCTATTCCTCATTTTTCAAGGTGGATATTATGGCTGGCACAACAGAAGCTACCCAGGACCCTGAGATGACCTTGAGGATGGAAACCACTTGTTAGCATGGCAGAACAGAAAGGGAGGATGCCAGATATCTGATGACAGTAGATAGCCTATCATCAGAACTCTTTTATATGACAAGAAATAAACTTCAACCTCGGGATGCCTCGGTGGGGGTCAGGGGTTTAAAGCCTCTGCCTTCAACTCAGGTCATAATCCCAGAGTCCTGGGATTGAGCCCCACATCAGGCTCTCTGCTCAGCAGGGAGGCTGCTTCCCTCTCTCCCTCTCTGCCTGCCTCTCTGCCTTCTTGTGATATCTGTCTGTTAAATAAATAAATAAAATCTTAAAAAAAAAAAAGGAAGTAAACTTCAACTTTGTATAAACCACTGCTATTTTGGGGTTTTCTATTAGGTGCAATTAAACCTTTTTCTAAATGACATATAGAGGTACATTTTTTAACATGTTAATAAATACTAATGAGCATTCTAAATACTAATGAGCATTCTTGCAACAAGTCTCTTGAAATCAATAAGTAGCATTAAAAGATTAAATGAAACACTTCCATTAATTAAACAAATACTCAAATATAACATTCACATAGCATCTTTCAAAGAAAGTAGCAAAGGTGATCTCCCCTCTTCAAATGTCAGAAATTGATTCAATAAGAAATCGACTCGATATCTAAAAAGTTCAAATATAGCCTTTATCTATGTCTATAACTATACAGAGAAGTTTATCTATTTTTTCAGGTAAACATGTCCTTTACTCTCTATAGTCCCGTAAATATTACTAAAAATGTCTCATGATATATTCAAGCTTTTCTTTAAAAAAAAAAAATTACCTTTTCCTCTGCTAATTGAACAGATCTTTGGCTTCTCCAAAATTGGTATCTCTGCTTCTAATTCATGCCCCACATTCTGTTATCACAAGAATCTTTTCGAAACACTAGTCTATCGTGTCCCCAAGTCTGTGCTGCCTCCCCTTCACTTTATGCATGCGTTCCATCACCTTTGCGGGTTTGCACAGTGCCCCCTCATTTGGTTCCTGTACTTAGTCAAATTTATTTCTCAGTATTTCCCAAACTATAAGTTTCCCTTTGCCTCCTGCACTCTCATTATAAATCAAGAACCAGTGAGAAGCCAAGAGGAGCCAGAGGTAGGAACAAGATTAAGCCAGTGGGCATTGGGACCCTGCTGATCTTGACCGTAATGGTAGATACATGGGCGTATACATTTGTCACACTCACCACCTTGTACTTTAAATGGCTGCATTTGATTTTATATAAGTGAATTTTCTATAAAGTTGATGGGGAGAAAAGTTAAGTAGGAGTCAGTAATCTTGTCAACTGAAAACCAAGGGGCTATGCAGGCAGCAGATTGAAGCAGCCCCAGGTAGAGGGTACCTGGCTTCTGAGAGCATGAGAGCCAGGGGGAGACAGAACAGCATGGATGCTGGAGGAGGAAAGAGGTTCCAATGTAGCAGGCTGAGGTCAGTTTTCAGAGTAAAACCAAATGAGGGGGGAAAAAAGAAAAGAAAAGACAGTATAGGCAGGGAAGGGGAGCCCACATTTGAAGTCTGGCATACGCAAGCCCACCTATACAAAATGTCCGAGCATCTGCTCTCCTACTCGCCCCTAGTTCGCTGTGCTCCTATCTCCAGTCTCCAGTGTCCCACAAACCTTGAATCTGCAGAGAGCTTACCTTCTTTGTATCTTTTCTTCACAGTGTTCCCCCATTTTTTCTTCGGGGAATTACTAAAATGTAATCCTGAATTGGTTTGCTTTCTCCATTTAGTGGATTTCCTCAGAGTTCAATGTTGGCAAGAAACTACAGTAATAAATAATTCCTCTTTCCAGCAGATGTTGTTTCTGGTTTTTCGGATCAGAGGGAAAAAAAAAAAAAAACCCACTGTGATTTTCCAATAAATCTGCTAAACACTGCAATGAATTATGAACTTGCGCAGAGGCTATATCATCCAAGAGGCCAAAATGCAAGTGGCAAATATTTCATATTTGAAAGTTATGGCTTATTTCAATCCATCAGGAAACTATTTTTGGGGGGCTTGGCATTCTTTCTCAATTAAAAGTCATGGAATTATAAAATTATATTGGTAATGATAATTATTCATCTCATTTACTGTTATACACAAATTCTAATGAAAATTCTGAGATTTTCATCTCTTTCAATACATTTTTCCACAGTACTGCCATCTTTCCTTCCTGAAACAGCATCTAATTAACATGGCAAGAAAAAAAAGTGAGATTTCCTTGGATGTTTCTTTTTGTTTCCAATATTGGATTTCTGGGCAACACCAAAGAAATGAATTATAATACAATTTATTTTCTTCACTGGCTATCTTTTCCATATAACAAATATTATACAGTTTTCAAGATAAAAGCCATAGCATCCAGTAGAAACACAATTTTTGTACATCTTTAGATCTATGACAAAAACACATATAAACAAATTTAAAGAGTTCTAGATATAATGTGAAAGCCTAGAAATACTTTGTAGTATGATCACTATATGTAGGTGTAGACTATCTTTCCTTAGAGTGTGCTATATAGTTCTGATTTTATATTTATTTACATCATTATTTGATCAATGTCATGAGTTCTGGAAGGGCCTGGAACCTATTTGTTTTAACTCAATCTCCAATACCCAGCTCAGTGTCTAGAACCTGGTGGGCACTCAATAAATTGTATTGCATGCATGGAGAAAAGGTATCTCAAGTTATATAAAACAACCATACCAAGGGGCAAGAGGAAACTTTTGGAAGTGATAGATACATGTTCATTATCTTAAATGTGGTGATGGCTTCATAGGGGATACCTATGTCCAAACTTCTCAAATTTAAATTTAAGCAGATGAAGTTTATTGTATGTCAATTATATCTCAATAAAGCTGCTTTTTAAAATCTCAAAATCCGTGACAATACCATGCTAAATGTATTACCTATAAAGTTCACAGAATATATTACAATAATATTTTACAGAGGATCAGTACTACTAGAATGTTGTTTGTTAATTTGAGGGGGGCGGGGAATTGTACTTCTGATTAGGTACTAATTTACAATTCCTGGCTATGATAGGAAAGAATCGTTTAAAGTAAAAATCTTACCATTTAATTAGTCTCTTATCAGTTTGAGCTAAGAGGTATGAATTTTAGATCTCAACCCTAAGACTGTTTTCCCTTAACTGTTCATTTACTTTCTGAGTAAAATATTCAGTAACTTTTTTCCTAAAAGATTGTCTGTGAACTGAATGCTATTTTAAATAGACTGGACGATAGTTTTTAAATTTTCTATTAAAAGTCCTTTCATATGGGGCACCTGGGTGTCTCAGTGGGTTAAGCCTCTGCCTTCTCAGGTCATGATCTCAGGGTCCTGGGACCGAGCCCCACATGGGGCTCTCTGCTCAGCAGCAAGCCTGCTTCCCACCCTCCCTCCACCTGCCTCTCTGCCTACTTGTGATCTCTGTCAAATAAATAAATAAAATATTTAAAAAAATGTTTTAAAAGTCCTTTCATATAATACAAATCCACATTTTAAAATTCTAGTTTCATTTAAACAAGAGTAAAGTATTTTCAATTACAGTGAAGAAAATATCATTGTACTTTTTTGTTGGAGATTCCAAGTATATGAAGACGATAATAATGTTTAAAAACATTATAATTTTGAATTAAAACCTTGCTAAGGTGTTGGAATAGAAAATGATGATACAGTCATGAGAAATGAATCATAGGCATGAGAGAAAGTATTGATTTTATCATTGAGTAAGAGTAAGTGCCTGAATTATTCAATGACAATGGATTTAGAGCTTTTAGTTGAAATTGGTTTGTTTTTAAAATTTTATCACTTAATTTTGACAAAAGCCAATATGATATTCATAAGATTTTTCTGATCTCAAGTACTTCATGACAAATATGCTCTAAATTATTTCATGTAAATAATTCTGACAAAGTAATACATTCCAGTATACATGTTGATGAAGGGCATAACTTGTTATCATTTCAAATAGAATGCTACCTATTCCGCTACTGATGTCCACTGTCCAATCTTAGGGAACCAGATCATTCGCAGTACACACAATTTTCAATTCATTCATTCATTCTACAAATATGTATTGATACTGTGCCATACGACAGACACTAATTGGAATTGAGACAAATGTAGCAAGACCTATTTCTCATAAACATGTAAACAAGCAAATAAGAAAACTTCAGATAGAGATAAGTGCTAGGAGAAGGATGGAATAAGACAAGTTGGTGGGGGCCAGCACTCCGGGAAACGGGGCAATCTAAGTTGGGGTTGGGTATGGGATAATCCGAGCCCAGTGACCAAATGAGGGGGCAGAAGATGAATCTGAGAGAAAGGCAAGGAGAAAAATCATAAAGGGTATGAGTTTCATTCCCAGTGCTATAGGAAGCCACTGAAGAGTCTTGAGAAATAAACGAATTTGTGTTTGAAAATAATAACCATGGCTTCCTAGAATTTGAATGGGTGACAAAAATAAAAGCAGACAGATCCGTGAGGAGGTTATTATAGGTGAGAGATCATGGTATACAAGAGTGGCAAAGATGAAGGGAAGTGGATAGAATTAAGATATATTTTGGAAACAGAGCCTAAAGAATTTTCTGGTTTGTTGGAGGGATGTGCATGTAAGGGATGGTGACAGAAAGAGAGCAATTAAGATGGGAAGACTTGGGAAATACGCCTTACAAATCTAATAATATAATATGTTAACCCTACTCTATCTGCTGAATCAGTGTAATACCATCTATGCACCAAAGGTAATAAGCATCTTTTCTTACAATAACCAGGTAGCTTTGCAATTTGATAGAATGTTATGTCATATTTTAACCTCAATTTTCAACTAAAATTGTAATTATCGATAATTTAACATTAATGTATCCAGTTATTCTGTGCATCTACAGAAGAATTTAGAGTATAGTGGCCAGCACTATTCAGCATCTGTAATTTATGGGAGTATGGAAATAGGTTTTCCACACCTCAGTCCTAACTGGATGCCCGGTTCTCAGGCATGAGAACACCTTCAGGCCACAAGTTCACAAAGCATTTTTGGCTGTAATATAAATCAGCAAATCAGCATTCCTCTCTCACATACATGACTATGAGTTCCTCCCAAAGGAGACCAAAGTCTTAATCCTTGGTGGCCCCAAACAACAACCAACTCAGGCAACATCAGGTAAGTGAAAACCCACCAAGGTAGGAATATCCTCTAACATCTCTTTTTGAATTTCTGGACTTGGTAATTTTTTGGCTGACAATGGCAAAGACATATTTTTAACATCTTTATTTAGCTCTAATTCACATAGCATATAAGTCACCCGTTTAAAGTGTACATATTTCCAAGGAGAAGCTGTGTCATAGTCAAACTGATCTCTCTGATTCCTCCCAAGGATATAGGTTTTTCGATCATTGTTTCCCTTAAACATTCACTAAACAATCACTGTTGAGTATTTACTATATGCTAAGCATTCCTACCTGAAATAATGTCTGTGTTTCATTTCTACAGCCTTAACCCTGACTTGAAGACCCAGTTCAATCATGTTGATCACCTCAGCTCTTGAACTCTCTCCTTTTGTCAATGTCTGTGGGCTACTGGACATTAAGTATCAGCCACTTTGTTACATAACATTGCTGGTTACATTTGTTACATTGCTCTCACGGGATTTAGGTGTCTTTGTCACCTAGCACTCTGGCTTGGCACCTCACACATTTTATGCATTAAATGTATATCTTGTGGAGGATGATAAAACCTGGTCCTTGGAGAAGATGTCCTTGAATAACCCTCTTCCTTCTAAATCTACCAGTAGTGTAGTCATAGGACCTGAAAGCTTTGAAATGATCTTGCTGACATCTGAATGGTACTACAGATTTTGTGACAAGGTCATGGTGCTGGAACCAGAGTCCCGTGCCAGGGACTGGCACACTGCACTTTGCTCACCAAAGGAAGATGAAATTATCTGAGATGGCTTTGAAATCAAGCCGATGTAGATTAGTGCAATATTCTTTGTCAATCAGGTTTCTGACCTCATAAAAATGTGTGTGATTTCTAGCAATCAGGAATGAGTGGTTTTTCAGAAATGAGTTTGTTGGGATACTCTTACCATTATAGATATAGTGATAGAATAATCTGGGAGTCAACACACAGCAAGATACAGTCTATATCATGCAATGATCTTCTCTGTATGAAAGGTAGTTGTCATTTCCTGTACGAGTGGCCTATGTTGTCATTTTCACTGATGGGTTGTTAATGGGACACACAAACACAGAGAAACATATAAACTGGATTGCTGTCTGGAAAACAGAGGTAATCTCTGGAACTCCCTTCAGTTAATTATTATTTGTAAATAAGCAGAACTGAGCTTCATTAGAGGGCTTGTTAGGAATTACAAAGGTAACTGTTCATAAATCGAATACTGGCATGCTGCTCTGCACTGGTTTTGAATAAAAACTGGCACGGGCTTTGCATAAAATTACACCTAAAATGTTAGTCATAAAAGCTCAGCATTATCTCTAGTTTCTGTTCACTAACTTTTAAAGCTGTTTTTCTGTTGTTGTTGTTATTGTTGTCGTTGTTTACTGTCTCCAAGTTGTACTTACCCTTTTAATTTTGTTCCAGACTCATATTTATCAAGTCAGAGGACGCCTGCTTTATACAGGAGGTCCTGGACCTGGAAGAAATAAAAATGGCCAGTGACAACTTCCATTTCTTGTTTTTTTTTATAAGAACATAACGTACAAATCATGACCATCACTAGAACACAGTTATCTTGAGCCCTGCTCTACCCTTGCTGATGTTCCATGAATCCTGGAAATACATTTTCTTTGTTCTAATCCCAGCCTCTGACTCAGAGCCAAGTGGAGTGGGCTCTTCATAAATATGCATTGATCGCCTGGCAAGAATATTCCTGTAGGGCAGGGCCCTGATTAGCAAATGTTACCTGCAGGAGGCAAAGGAAATACCACAAATGGAGATAAGATGCTACTAGTAGATTTCACTTTTTCTTGAGGTTTGGGAATAATCACTTATCTCTGTGGTCAAGCCTCCTCAGATCTCTCCCTGCAGGATCTGAAAGCAGCTCACGTGAAAGGCCTCCATGTAAAGTCTCTCTTCCACTGCGAGCTGGACCAAGAGCACAAGATGAGGGAAGAAGCAATTTGCTTCTAACTTAATTTATTCCTTTCTTACCATTTCAGCAGCTCACCAGAATGTACATAAAACCTCACATCCTAACTCGATGATAAGATCAGCAAATATATATATACCTCTACCATAGTGGTCTCCATTCTTGTTACCATAGACCTCGGTATAAAAAATAAGAGGTAATGAGGTTGTGACGATCTCTAGGATACGAAGGAAATTAAAATCTCGTCTATATTTATGGATTTTTATATTAGGACATTTCCTAATATATTTCAGGTAAAACTACTTCACCCAACTTCCTGCAGGTTTGAGTAAAAGCAAAAACCCGAAACAAACCAAACCAAAAGTGATTTTTGAACCACCTGGCCCAATAGTTAAATTTATTGCAATTCCCGAGCTTTGTTGGGCTACAGAGCACGCGCTGGCGGGACGCACCGGCCCACTCGCAGGGGTTCCAGACGCACCCAGGCACCAGCGGCAGGAGGAGCACTAGCTCCGGGGTAAGCCCGGCCTCAGAGCCTGTTGCTCCTGGGCCAGACAAGGGAGCAAGTGCAGCTCAGGCGGCGGGGGCTGGTGGCCGCCCGGAGAGGCTAGAATTCCACCCAGGCGGCAAACTCGCGCTTCCCTTCCATTGCCGGGGCTGGAACTTAACCCTTGGCGTCCCAACCCCTCTCGCCCTTCGCCGGCCCACTCAGCCCAACACTGCTTTCCAGACCGCGGGCAACTCCATTGTTATTACAAGCCAGAGGGTAGCGGGAAGGGACACGGGGAGATGCACGCGCCGAAGCACCCCTTCCCCTCTGGTCAACATTTAGGAGAGTCAGAGTGGTGTTGACGAAGGACAAGCCAAGCCGCAGCTGCGAGGCGGAGCGAGGGCGCCCAGCCGGGAAGAGGAGGCTGGGAGCTGCCCACCCTACCCCCTCAGGAATGGTACGGCCCAGAGCGGGGCGGGGAAGAGGAGGTTCTCCCGGGTCTCTCCCCGCTCCTCTCCCGACTCCGCCGCCCGGCTGCCGCGGGAGCGAGTAAGCGCGCGCCCCGGCGACCCCTCCCCCGGCGCCGGCACCCCAGCTCCTCCCCTCGCCCAGCGGCCCCCTCCGCGGCTGCTTGGGAAGCTCGCCTAGCTCTGCGGACGCTGCCACCTTCGTAGCCTCTTCCTCCTGCCCCGGCGCGCGGGGGCCGTCCAGCGGCGGCGCTGCCCTTGGTGGGCGACGGGGCCCGCTCGGCGGCTGAGCACTCGGCGCGGCGCAGCCAGGTCTCCAGCCTGCGCGGCGCCGTGACAGGTGCAGAGTCCCGGCTGAGGCTCCACCTGCGGCGGTCGCCGCGATGCCCACCATGCGGAGGACAGTGTCGGAAATCCGCTCCCGCGCGGAGGGTGAGTGGCCGCCGCAGCGCGGGGCTGTGCGCGCAGCGCGCACGGGGGTGGCCCGGGGCCAGCTTGGGGTCGGGCCGTATGTGTATTAGGGAAAAGATGTGCCGTCCCACCTCTTCCCCTAGGTAAGTCTGGCGGTTGCGCCTGGTCCGCGGCAGACCCTTCTCTCTGCGTCGCCTCCAGCGCACTGGCAGACCCCTTTCCGGCTCTAGATCCCCGGATTTGATGTCCTCGGCCGGAGCCCCAAGGCTTGCTTTACACCGCAGCGTGACCATTCGGTTCCTGTCACCGAGCGCTCTCGTCCGGCCCACCGCCCTTCCCGCTGGCGCACAAGCCTCCGGGTCTCCGCTCGGCTTCTTCACCCTAGAGAACAGATCCCCAGCCCGCCTCCCCCGCCTCCAGCACCCACCTCTTTACAGCCCCCACACCAGGGCTCGCCGAGGAGCGGAGTATCTTTCCCAGATGCAGGAGCCTTTGATCCACAGCCCCTTGCCTCTTGGAGCGTGAGGAGCCTTAACTGGGGCTGGGTGCCCAGCGGGTTCTGTGCATTACAGTCTCTGCAGTGGAGTCTTACCCAGCTTCCATCGGAGATTTTGTTTTTGTTTTTGTTTTCCTTTTACCTGAGATCCTCACTTTGGCCAGCTGAGCTGACTTTTTAGCAAGGTGGAAGCTGTCTCCTTTGCTCCACCCGGGGCCAGCTGTTGAATGGCTACACCTGTCAGCGCTGAGCAACAGATGTCCGAGGGTATAGTAAGTAAGCTTTGGGAGGGCCGAGGCACCCTCTTCGGCTTCTCTGAGAAGCCCTTGGCATTCTTGCTGGCAAGTGATGGTCACTCGGAAATTATTTCTTGATGTTGCTTATGGCAAAGCCAAGATTGTATATATCTAGATATTTGTTTTCTTGTTTTGCTGTCCCACAGACCAGCACTTGAATCCTGCAGAGTGGAATAACATGTTTTCGAGAAAATAGCCTATCTTGCCATCATCCCTGGTCTGCGCCCTCCCCCCACCCCATCCTTTAATGTGAGGCAGGTGGGAAAGTGGTTTTAGTAAAAAGATAGAGCAGTTAGGAGAATAGAACTCCCGGGCTTGCGACAGGCCATTTTATTGTTTTTCCTCCTTAGAGTCTTGATGTAAAAATACGGGGGCATTGAGTTCTAATATCTATGGTTTACTGATTACAGCAACTAAATGAAACTGCTATGAGTAGGTGTCTCCACAAGTCACAACTGACCTGTGGCCTACACAGGAATTCAGTACATATTTCTTCTTTGTACTGTAATGAAAAAAGTATATAAGACATTACAGTTTTAGGTAAAAGGTGAATAAATGATAGTGTTATTTTTGAAATGTACACAGTAAACAATTCATTCTGTTTTGTTTTATAACTCTTAGTGAAATGGATAGACTGTTTCTAATCAATACCTAAGTAAGCCATACGGGTGATGAAAATATAGTAGTAATAATTGGAATTGTTTTTTCAAATAGCAGTCATTGATGAATCCTATATTGTGAGAAATGAGGAAGAGAGAAAAGACCAGAAAACAATGCAAAACCTGTGACACAGGAGAGGACTTTTTTAGTATTAAAAGGCTACGGTATTGTTTTTGATTGTCCCATGTATTTTTCAAAACATTTTCTGAAAGCCTGACTTATGGAATCTTACCACACTCCTGCAGATAAGTGAAGGTGGTCTCATCTAATCGTTGAAGGAACTGTGGCCCAGGTGGTTGAGGTACTTGCCCAAGGTCAAGTAGCTAGTTCAGTGACACGTTTTGGATGTAGTGCTCTGGCAAAATAAGGACTGTTTTTATTTAATCTTTGTATTCTCTGTGCATCCAGCACAGTGTCAGGGCCATAGTGGAGCTTGGTGAATGACCCTTGCCTCCCATATTGGTTAATTTCAGTTTATTATGTGCTCAGTATTTTGCTCAGGACTACGGTGAAGACAACATAAATAATGACTTTGTGAGCTGGAGATATGGCTCACTGCCCACCCTGCCCACACTTTTTTTTCTGAAGAAATATTCTCCTTGGACAGCTCCTGCTGCCTAAAGGGCCTTTTTCTGAACTGCAACCCCTTTGGCTCGGCTGATGAGGGAGTAGGCTGGGCTCATGACTCAGGGGCAGACACTCCATAGTGGCACAGACACTTGTAACCTTGTGGTTTGGCTCAAAAAGCTTCTCTGTGGTGATCCTCTGTCTTGTGGAAAGAGTTAAGCTTAGAGTGGGAGGGTGAAAATTGAAGCAGAAAGGGGCAGAGGTGAGTAAGGTAGTAGAGAAGAGAGGAGCCGGCTCTAATGGGTCACGTGATTGCTGACATGAGGAAGCAGGAACTATGGTGAAGAGAGAAAAATAGGGGAGAGAATGCATTAGATGGAGAGAATGGGGCAGAGACACAGATGCTGAGAAGGGGTAGCCCGACCTTGGAAACCCTCCCTCCCTGAGTTTGCTAGTCCCTATTCCCAAGTACTGTTAGAATAAGCTCTTTTTTCCCTTGAAGTGACTTGAATGGGTTTCTCTTCCCTGCAGCCAAATTGGCCAAATGCGTGGCTGTCCTGTATGCAAGTTACTTACATCCAAATGGGGGCTAAAGAACTTACATGAAATAAAGGAATAAATAATCTAGGAGAGGATATTATTAATATAACATTGTGCTTGCTATGGGTGACATAGGTCCCATTGAGGTCAGGACATAGAGCATGAGGCCTGGTCAGGGAACACTTCACTGAGAAATTATTTGGGATGAATGCTTCCCAAACTTTAAGGTGCACACAATTTATCTGGGTATCTTGTTAGGTATAGATTCTAAATCAGTAGGTCTGGGGCTCAGCTAATGCTAGATGGCTCTGGTCTTCAGGTGTGAATAGCACACAATATCACACAATATCCAAAGGATATTGTCTTTTTTTCTCTCTTCTTCTTCTTCTTTTTTTTTTTTTTTTCAGTAGTTGGGAGGGTATTGAAGGTAAAGAGTAACCAATTGAAAAAAATGGTGAATGTTAACATGACTTATTTGAGAGATCTTAAGGAAATTGGCCAGGAGCAGAGGGAAACTTGGAAGGAGTAGAATATGAATTTGGATAGGTAGATTGCTGCTAGATTACAGGCCATTTCAAATGCCAAGATGAGTCATTTGGATATAGAATCAAGTATTTGAAGATCTTAGAGTTTGTCTAATCCATTTCTCATTCAAGCATGATGACAGTGCATAGTATCTAACAGGCCCAGTTAGGAGCCAAATCATCATAGGGGAATGACGTCCCCAAAGAAGTATCTTAGATACATTCTGGATGTTGGATGTTTTGGACAGCATGGCACTGTAGATAGACTCCGTCATTAAGGAAAAAAAAAGAAAAAGAAAAGTCTAGTAATGATAAAGGCCAGGAGTAGTTTTGGAGTGGAGCAGTGAAAATGGGAAGGGAGGAATCACAGATTATTTCTAAGTAAAATGTAAACTCGGGTGAGCAGTATCCCTTGAGCTCCTGTAAGTACTCTTCCTAGTACTTGGGATTCATCAGTGAATAGAATAGAAAAGGCCCAGCTCTGGAGGTCCTTACATTTTAGTGAGGCAAGAGACCAAACACAATACATTAACAAATACAGAATTTGTTATGTGGTAAGTACTATGGGAAATATAACAAGAAGGTAGTGCGTTAAGGTTGGTGGATGGATTCCAACTTTAAATAGATTGGTTAGGTTGGCCTTCACTGAAAAAAGACATGGAGGAAATGAAGGAGTTAGCCTTGTGAGGATCTAGGGAAAGAGTGTTCCAGGCAGAGGTAACAGTTACAGCAGAGATCCCCAAGCCAAGAGAGTCAGGAGGGTTAAAGGAAGAGTATAGGAGAGAATAGGAAAGGAGGTTACAAAGGTCATACCATAGGACATAGCAATATAGGACAGGAGACAAATGGATAAAATGAAAGGAGGTTCTCAAGGAGTAATTTTAAATTTTGATGTTTGTAAGATCTCAGGTATCTCATTAAAACTGTAATTTCCTGAGTTACTCATAAAGATTTTCTTCATTTAGGACTAGGAATCTACATTCTTAATGAACTTGTTAGGATGTTCTGGTATAGATGAAACAGATTTTGAGGAACTCTGCTTTAGTCTTAAAACTGATTGGGAAAAATCTATTAAAAGATAAGGAAATTGAGAAGGAGGGTCAATACAATAAGAAGTAGGAATTGTGGGATATCCAAAAGGACGTGTTTTGATGATACTTAAACTTGGAGGTTCGATGTGGGCAAAATCAAAGGGGAATCTTTAGTTCAGAAGTAATAGTTGAAACCCTGATAGTAGATGTATTTTCCAGAAAGCAAAACAGGATAAAGCAGAAAGCTAAGAATTCTGAATTTCTTCATTTTTACCCTGGCTGAATCAAATGGATCTCTCAGTACATTAGGAGTGCTAAAAAGAGGGACTGAAATTACGGTGGTTTACACACAGTTTTTTCACCCTAGTATGGAGGTAAGCAGTCTACGTCAGCAATGCTCAATTTATGAAGTCAGAAGGGACATTGTCTCTCTGCCTTTCCGCTTCAGCATCTTCCATGAAGTCATAAGATGGTTGCTGGACTTCCAGTCATCATGGAAAAGCTCCATATAGGGAAAGATAACACACACAAAAAAACCAAAACCAAAACCAAACCTAGAAAGATGAAAGACCAAAGGATTTTCCTGGAAGTACCACACAAAGACTCATCCTAATTTTACTTTGGCTTCCATCTGCAAGGGAAGCTGGGAAATGGAATTTTCTAGCTGGGCACATTACTCAATGTTTTATTACTTAGGGAAAAAGAAAGAATGGCTGGTGGATGGGCAGCTAACAGACACAATCGCCATCAGGTATTCAGATTGTTAAAGGCTCTTGCTTGCAATAAAGGAATGTTCTAGAACTTATAATTTACAAAATAGTAAGCATTAAATTGTTCAAAACTAAGGAAATGTACACATACATGTCCCAAAGTTTACATTTTCTTCTGCCTAATATTATAATGCTGAAATGTAAGACCTTCATTTGATTGTGTAAAATATGTGCTAAGTAATACATTTAGTTGTTTCAGGTATTGTTTTTCTAAACCAGTCTGTATAAATGACAACTTTAAAATGTTTGTAATTTTACAGAATGTTATGTTTTATTTACTTAAAAGATAACAAAAGGAGCATTCAGGTAGTTTCTGTAAGAACTGTTAAAGGGAAATAAGGGGGAGTTGGTTTCATTTGTCCAGGTAAAAGATGACTAAGATTATTTGTTCCTTTAACAAGCATGTTTTATTCACCGGCTGTGTGCCAGCTAATTTTGGTGACAGGACAGAAAGGTGTGAATGAAGGAGATCCCCAAGGAAATCTAGAGATGGGTTAGGGATTTATAACTGACATGGCATTGTGAGAGAGAGGGTTTATGAGCATAGTGATACTTTGTGTAATTAATATTTGAGAATCCCCAATACATGTCATTTCACTTAGTGTAATTCTGGAGATATGAAGTGTGGCAGAACCAAACTGTTTTAGCGTTTTCTAATCTATAGACTGTCATTCACGTTTTCATTGTATTATTTCAAAACCAGTGAGAATTGAATCATGAGCCTACTTTACAACCACAGAAGTTTGCATGATCAGAGTATACTTTTGAAGTCAGTGAAATGTTTGCTGTCTGGGTTTCTAGTCACAGAGTTTCATTAGAATGTAAATATTATAAAGGCAACAGTTTCATTCTTCATTAGTAACTGGAGCCCGCATCTTTCAAAGCTATTATTCTGTGGATTGTAAACTCCCTAAACTAAATACAGGGATTTTTGTCTGTTTTATACATGGCCCCCACTGAGAACATTGCCTGGAATGTAGTAGAAGCTCAGATACTATTGAATGAATAAATGAATCTTGTGATTTAAGAGGTAATAGGATCTAGAGATGCCTCACAGTCACACCTACAAGACACCGTCCTCCTGGAACCTGAGCACCACAATAGGAGCAATTTACAAAAACAAAAAACAAACAATGTGAACAACGATCTGTTTACTGCTGTACTCCGCACTGACAGCTTGCCTGACATGGTGGCCCTCCATGTTTGTCAGAAAAATGGCTAACTCTGAACTTTGCTCTCTTGATTGCAGAAGGGTAACATTGCTCATTGGAAAAAAACGCATACTGCAAAAGGTGTCAAGAAGACAGTAACAATCACCCCAAACTATGCCATCCAAATAAAACTACTGTTAACATTTTAGCATATATCCTTTCCAACTTTTTCTTAGGAGATGAGAAATAAGTTTATTAAGTGAAATGAGATCATACTCTATATAATTTTTAATATTTTTTTTCCACTTAGCATTTCATGGGCATCCTTCTATCAGATACAGATTTTTGTAAACTGCATGAAGAATGGAATTTTGCTGCCACTGTTTATAGCTTCTGCCTAGAGTCGAGCCTGGAACTTAGTAGGGGCTCAATACAGTTTGTTGAATACATAGACCATTAATTTTATGAAAGCTTAGCATTTTTATGTTAGTATATAATTTTAAGGATTCTTATGTGACATTTAAGGCATGTAAATCATTTCAAGGTTTTAAAAAACGATTCTTGGATAAGCATTTTTAGAGCTATCTGTATACTTTTCTGATTATTTCTTTGTAAAAGGCCCCCAGGAAAGGGATTTCTGGATCAAAAGTATGTACATTTTAAATGGCTGTGATACATATTTCAGAATTGCTGGAAAGACTATTTATACTAATTTATACAACCACTGAAAGTGAACAAGAGTACCTATTTCTATATCTCTTCTTCAACATTGGATTGCCATCTTTTTTCATCCTTTTAAATGTACAATGCCAAAAATGAATCTCTAAGTTTACATTGCTTGCTTCCAGTTATTAGGTTGAATATATTTTTGGTAAGTTTAATGAGTTTTAATATTTTCCAAATAGTTTATTCATGTTCCTTTATGAAGTTTGATTTGTATTGAATTTTAAGAGTTTCTGATATGTTAAATTCTCTGTTTATAGCTTACCTTTTAACTTCTGTGTTGTCTCGTGTATAAACTAATTTTCATAAACATTTTTAAATTAAATTTTTTTGAAGGATAGTTGACATACAATGTTAAATTAGTTTCAGGTGTGCATCATACTGGTTCAACTTCTCTGTATGTTATACTCTGCTCACCACAAGAGTAGCTACCGTCTGTCACCATACAGTTCTGTTACTAACACAATTGACTATATTTCCTATGCTGTACCTTTCATCCCTGTGATTCATTTATTCCATAACTGGAAGCCTGAATCTCCCACTTACCCTCACCCATTTTGCCCATTCTCCCACTGCACCCCTCACCCCGTGCCCTCTATAACCATGAGTTTGTTCTTTGTGAGTCTGTTTCTGTTTTTTGTTTCTTTGTTCATTTGTTTATTAGACTCCACATTTAAGTGAAATCATATGTTATTTGTCTTGGACTTTTTTTACTTAGCATAATACCCTGCAGTTTCATCCATATTGTCTCAAATAGCAGATTTTCCTGATCTTAGAGGAGAATACTTCGACTTTTCCCCATTGAGTATGATGTTAGCTGTGGGTTTGTCATATATGGCCTTTATTATGTTAAGGTATTTTCCTTCTAAACCCACTTCGTAAAGAGTTTTTATCATCAATGGATGTTGAATTTTTTCAGATGCTTTTTCTGCATCTTTTGAGATGATATGGGTTTTATCCTTCATTTTGTTAATGTGATGCATCGTGCTGATTGATTTATGAATATTGAACCATTCTTGCATGCCTGGGATAAACATCACTTGATCATGGCAAATGATTCTTTTAATGTATTACTGAATGTGGTTTGGGAATATTTTGTTGAGGGTTTTTGCATCTTTGTTCATCAGGGATATTGGCCTGCAGTTCTCATTTTTTAGTGTCTTTGGTTTGCGTGTAAAGGTAATGCAGGCCTTGAAGAATGAATTTGGAACCTTTCCTTTCTCTCTTTTGGAATTGTTTGAAAATAGGTGTTAACTCTTCTTTGAATGTTTGGTAGAATTCACCTGTGAATCCTTTAGGTCCTAGAGTTTTGTCGAGAGATTTTTGATTACCAATTCAATTTCATTATTAGTAGTAAGTCAGTTCAGATTTTCTATTTCTTCCTGATTCAGTCTTGGAATATTCTATGTTTTTAGGAATTTACCCACTTCTTTTAGGTTGTCCAATTTGTTAGCATATAACTTTTTGTAGTAGCCTCTTATTCTTTGTATTTCAGTGAAGTTGGTTATTTTCTTTCATTTCTGATTTTATTTGAGCCCTCTCTTGATGAGTCTGCCTAAAGATTTATCAATTTTGTTTATCATTTGAAAGAACCATCTCTTGCTTTCATTGAAATAGAGACTAAAAATGTAGAAAAACTTATTTATTTCCACTCTGATTTTTATTATTTCCTTTCCTCTAACTCTGGGCTTTAGTTGTTCTTTTTCTCATTTCTTTAGGTATAAAGTTAGATAGTTTGGAGATTTTTCTTGTATCTTGAAGTAAGGCTGTAAGATTATAAACTTCCCTCTTTCGACTGCTTTTGCTGAATTCCAAAGATTTGAGACTGTTGTGTTTTCATTTGTCTCCATGTATTTTTTTTTTATTTTCTATTCAATTTCTTCATTGACATATTGGTTATTTAGTAACATGTTATTTATCCTCCACTTGTTTGCATTCTTTTCTCATTTTTTTTTCTTGTAATTGATTTCTAGTTTTATATGGTTGCAGTCAGAAAAGATACTTGATATGATTTCAGTGTCCTTAAGTTTATTGAGACCTGTTTTGTGGCCTAACATGTTATCTATCTTGGAGAATGTTCCATGTGCACTTGAAAAGAATGTATATTCTGTTTGTGAATGGAATGTTTTATATATATATATATATATATATATATATATATATATATATTTGTTAAATCCATCCTGCCTAGTGTATCACTCAAAGCCATTGTTTCCTTATTAATTTTCTGTCTGGATGATCTATCCATTGATATCAATGGACTATTAAAGTCCCCTACTATTATTGTACAACTGTCAGTTCTCCCTTTATTTCTCCCTTTATGCCTGTCAGTATTTGCTTTATGTCTTTAGGTGTTCCTGTTTTGGGTACTTAGATACTTGTAATTGTTATAGCCTCTTGTTTGACTGTTTCCTGTATCATTACATATGCCCTTCTTTGTCTTTTGTATCCTCATTTTAATGTCTATTTTGTCTGATATAGGTATTGCTACCTTGGCTTTTTTTTTTTTTTTTTTTTTTTTTTTTTCTTCTTCCAGTTGCATGGACTATCTTTCCCATCGCTTCACTTTCAGTCTGTATGTGTTTTAGGTCTGGAGTGAGTGAGTCTCTCATAAGCAGCATACATATAGGTCTAATTTTTTTTATCTATTCTATCACCCTTTTTCTTTTGATTGGAGCATATAGACCATTTACATTTAAAGTAATTATTGATAGATGTGTACTTATTGCCATTTTATTAATTGTTTTCTGGTTATCTTTGTAGTTTTTCTCCTTTCCTTTCTTCTCTTGCTGTCTTGCCTTGTGATTGATGACTTTCTTTAGTGTTTTGCTTGGCTTCCTTTCTCTTTGTGTGTGTGTGTGTATCTGTCATAGGTTTTGGCTTCTGGTTACCATAAGGTTCATACATTCTGAGTATATAGCAGAGTATATTAAGTTCATGGTTACTTAAGTTTGAACATATTCTGAAAGAACTCCATTTTTACTGCTATCTCCACGTGTTATAAATATGTTGTCATATTTTACATCTTTTTTTATTTTGAGAATCCCCTTAACTAATCTTTTAGATATAATTGATTTTACTACTTTTGTCTTCTAACCTTCATTCTGGCCCTAAAAGTGGTTGCTCTACTACCTTTGCTGTGTATTTGCTTTTACTTGAAAAATTTTTCCCTTTTGTAATTTTCTTCAAATTATGGCCTTTACCTTTCCATTTAAAGAAATCACTTTACTATTCCTTCTAAGGCCAGTTTAGTGGTGATGAACTTTAACTGCTGCTTCTCTGGGAAACCATCTCTCCTTCAATTCTGAATGATAGATAACCTTGCTGTGTAGCGTATTCTTGGTTGTGGATTTTTTTCCTTTTAGCATTTTGAATAGATCATGCTACGCTCTTCTGACCTTCAGAGTTTCTGCTAAATAATCAGCTGATAGCCTCTTGGAGTTTCCCTTCTACCTAATTGGCTCTCTCTTGCTGCTTTTAAGATTCTCTCTTTATCTTTAATCTTTGACATTTTAATTATTGTGTGTCTTGGTGTGGACTTCCTTAGGCTCATCTTGTATGGGGCCTTCTGAACGTCCTTGGACCTAGATGCCTGTTGCCCTTCCCAGTTTAGAGAAGTTTTCAATTATTATTTCTTCAAGTAAGTTTTCTGCCCTTTTCTCGCCTCCTTCTGAGACTCTTATAATGTTAATATTAGTACTCTTGATGTTGTCTCAGAGATCCCTTAACCTATCTTCATTTTTAAAAACCTTTTTTGCTCTTTGGCTTGTGTGCTTCCCATTACCCTGTCTTACAGATCACAGATCTGTTCTTCTGCATCCTCTAATCTACTCATGATTCCCTCTGGTGTGTTTTTCATTTCCGTTATTGTATTCTTTAACTCTGATTGGTTCTTTTTATGTTTTTTCTCTCTCTGTTAAAGTTCTTACTGAGTTCATCCACACTTCTCTCCATTCTGGTCATACTTTATGACCATTATTTGAACTCTTTATCAGGTAGGTTGCTTATATCCTTTTTACCCCCAAGATTTTATTGATTTGTTTGACAGAGAGAGAGAAGGAGAGCACAAGCAGGGAGAATGGCAGACAGAAGGAGAAGTGGGGAGCCCAATGCAAGGCTCAGTCCCAGGACCCCAGAATCATGACCCAAGCCAAAAGCAGATACTCAAACCACTGAGCCACCCAGGTGCTCCACTTAGCTCCTTTTCATTTAAATTTTTTCCTAAGGTTTTTTTCTTGTTCTTTCATTTGAAGCATGTTTCTGTCTCCTTATTTTGTTTGACTTTGTATATCTGTTTCTATGAATTAGGCAGAACAACTACTTCTCCTAAATCTGAAGGAACTGCCTTGTGTGGGGATGTCCCCGCTGTGGACTCAGTGTGCCTGGTGGCTTTGGTTGGCTGACTGGACCTATAGCAGGTGTGGGCTGGGGATCCTGGGGCATTCTGTGCAGGGGTTGCTCTGGTGAGGTAACTAGAGCTGAAGTGGGTGTGGGTCAGGGTGGTCTAAGGGTTTCCTGTGCAGAGGGCACCCTGGCATGATGGTTGGAGCCCAAAGCAGGTGTGGGCTGGAAAGTCTCAGGGTGCTCTGAATAGGGAGGACCTTGGTGAGACAGCTAGAGCTGAAGTGGGTGTGGGTTGAAGAGTCCTGCAGTGCTCCATGTAGCTCATGCCCTAGTGAGGAGCTGGAGCTGGATCTGTGTGGGCCTGGAGTGTTCTGGGATGCTTTGCCCCTTTGTGTGTCCTTGGCAAGATGGCTGGAGTTGTAGTGGGGGCTGTCCAGGGGTGTCCCAGGGTGCACCACATCGGAACCCCCTTTGGTGGGATGCTGGGGCTAGTCAGCCAGGGGCCCAGGTTTGCTGAGGCAACAGGCCAGCCAGGGTGCCCAGACCCTGCTTCTATCTGCCCTAACAAGGTGGAGGGGAACATAAACAGTGGCACTCCCCAGACCCTCTGACTCTGGAAAGTATTGCACACAGCTGCCTTGTGGTTTAACACATTTCTGGGGCCAGGTCCTTTATGTTCTAGTTGCTCTGTTAAACTGTGGCTGGAGGAAGTTAGTGGCCCGTGCTTGCTGAGGCAGCAGGCCAGCCAGGGTGCCCAGACCTAGGGCTTGTCCACACTATCAAGATGATGGGGGAATATAAATAGGGCTGGTGGTTGCCAGCCCCACCGACCTAGAGAGAGTTCCAGCAGATCCCCTCGTGAGTGCTTAGTAGATCTACTGGTTCTCTTAAAGGCAGCTCTTTTCTGTACCCTAGGACAGATGAATCTGCCTATGGTCCCTCAGTACTGCAGTTTGCTGTGTTAGAGGTGGGGTTCCCAGTTGTTACCATGTGTCTGTCCCTCCTGCCACCTTCTATATTGTTTCTCTATCATTTATCACACAGAAGCTGTTTGGTCCATCTCTCATTTCCTCAGGAGGAATTATTCCATAGGTAGGTGTAGATTCAGTGTGTCCATGGGGGAGTTGAGTTCAAGGTCTTCCCACGTTGCCATCTTGAACTCTTCTCTGTATCCAAGTTAATTTTTATGATGTGTAATCTTTCAGTTTTGTCATTAAAATTTCTGCTTTAATGTAATATTTCTCATTTCGAGGTAATGATAATTTTTCACTTACATTTTTCTTCCAGAATTTTGAGGGTTCAATGTAAACCCAGTTACATGGGTAATTCCTGTGGGGTTTATTTTGTTGTGAGATGTGAGGTAGGGATCTAATTTTATTTTCTCTCAAACTATAATCCACCTGAAATGATAATCATATATTTAATACTATGTTCTTCTTGTACTGCTTTGGGGTATTTCTTTTATAGATTAAATTGATCTATATAGTCGAGTCATTTCTGGAAGCAATCTCTTTCCCCTTTCTCTGCCCTCCCCTCTCTATTTTCTTCTGTCTTTTTTGGCCCCTAGTATCAAATTCCATTACTTCAATTAAGAGCTATCCTCTTAGCTATCCTATTCTCGCTGCTCTTTTATCTAAATTTTTTTTTGTTTATTTTTCATGTTCATTTCTCCACTTGAACCAATGAATGAATCACTTAATGAAACTTAAAAAAATATGTTGAGATATTTATTGGGATTACATTAAGTTTATGAATTTAATGAAAGAATGAATTGACATCTTTCCTATGTTAAGTCATTGAAGCTTAGTTTCTTTTCTGCATTTATTGGCATTTCTTTCCTGAGCTGGGTAGAGATTTCTTAAAATAAATCCTGTCTACTTTACTTATTTTTTCATAGATGATTTAAATTTTATGATGATATTGTGAATAGAACCTTTCTACGTTATATGCTCTTGTTTGGCTATTAGCACATGTGAGGTGTTTCATTTTTGACACTGTCCACCAGTCTGAATTCTTTCCTTTAACATAGTTTTTCAGTTAATTATCATCTTTGTAAGTTTTCAAATTATACCATGTCATGAAACAGGGTGTTTTTATTTTTATTATTTTTTAAAGATTTTATTTATTAGAGAGAGCGTGCACATGTGGGGGGAGGGTCAGAGGAAGAAGCAGATTCTCAAAGTGGGACTTGATCCTGGGACCCCAGGATCATGACCTGAGCCAAAGGCAGTCGCTTAACCAACTGAGCCACCCAGGCGCCTGAAACAAAATATTTTTAAATGAGGTTTTCGATTAATTAGACTTAACCAGATATATTTCAATTATGCTATTTTTTCAGCAAGATTGGTTCATTTTTATCTGCTGAAGTATTGTAGACTCTGTTCCAACATACAACTTTTAAGATTTCATACAGGAGCCCATAAAAAATAGCTGAGATGATACTCATCTGCTGAGAGTATAGATCAGAATTTAGACCAACCAGAATTTAACTAATGATTCCATGGAATCTGTTCACATCAAATTGGCATTCCTATCAGAAATCAACTCCAAGAGAAATAGAATGTGGGCTGCAAATGCTAGAAAAATATGAAGTTTTAAATATTCTGGTAGCCACCTGAAAAAAATGAAAAGAAACTCTCATCAGTTTCTTTTTTTAATTAATTAAAATTTTAATTAATTAATTTAATTAATTAAATTTTTAAATTTAATTAAATTTTTAATTAATTAATTAATTTTAATAATATATTCTTTCAATATATCCAAAATGGTCTTACCATATTGCTGATATTAAAAGTTAATGAGATACTTTGCTTTCATTTTTTTGTAGTATGTTTCTAACTACTGTATATTTCATATTTACAGCACATCTCAATTTGGACTAGAATCATTTTATGTTCTCAGTTGCTACACGTGGCTAGTGGCTGCTGTTCTGGACACCGTAGGTGTAAATTATCCCTCCACCATGTGTTTACATGTTAGGATTTACTAGCATTAAAAATATATGTGTGGCTATGCCTTTCTCTTAAATAGAGATTTAAGCCTTCAGCTTCCTTCCTTACAATGACGGGCTGTCACGGATGTCCTCATAAAACCTTGTTAGTGACCCTGCTTTTGACATGGCCCTTGTGGCCATTCAGAGATTTTATGTAAGTACATCGTGGCATCTTTTGGAGCTGTCGTTTTTGTTTATTTGTTTGTTTGCTTGCTTTTTAAGTTCTCTTTTTAAGTAAATTTGATAAATAAAAACCATCCTGCCTTGCCTTCCTATTAGTTTGCACTTAAATGTGAACATGTAATGTGGGCACATAGCAACTTTGAGTTGTATGCTTTTACATACAACGTTACCATCACTTGTGTTGATCTAAGGGGACTGTAGAACTTGGCTTTGTTGTCACTGACACAACTAACTGGGCAAAAGGAAATGTCTGTTTTAAATCGAGCCTCTGTTCATTATTTCGCGTGAACCATTGTTGAAGATGACTGCTCTTGATCCATCTGGGGTTGTGCTGAATGGGATCGTATTAGTCAACTAACAGTTTAGGTACAGAATGTTACTAAGTAGGCCAAAGCTAGCTTCCATTATAGACCAGGAAACCACTCTAGTGGACCATACTGACTTAGAATACGAGATTGGTTTTAATGAGGAAAGTAAACAAACAGTGAATGCAAGGGTGAATCTGAGAGTTGGTTTCTTTCGACACCAATCTAGATTAATTTCTGTAATTTGCTTGGATCCCCATGCTTAACTGTGATCCTCAGAGAAATCCAACTTGGTATAAAGGAAGTCCCCCTCCAGCATCTACAGCCCATCTTTCCCCCTCATCTCTCCCTCACCTCAGTGTCGACTCAGCCCTGCAAACCTTAAAGCTCATAGATATTTAAGGAGCTCTGACTTAGCACTCTAAGGATGTGGTATGAATCACCCCATCACTATTTCCTTGACCCTGAGAGTCACAGGACCTCAGAGCTCCTGAACAGGGGCTCTGCCTTGCTCTGGGAGAGGAAACCCTCTCCCTGACCGTAGCTTGGACTGAAGGGCTCTGCACTTGTGAGCAATTCTGATGCCAAGCCAGGCCTGCCAAGGTTTCTGAATATCATTTGCTTTCACTTTCCCCACTGTTGCTCTTGGCCAGCTGTCTGGACAAACTTGTTGCTCCATGTTGGGGCTCTTTGATTCTGGGTGTACCTATTGTTCATGACCAATTTTCCTGGATCTCTTGCTCTGCCACTGTATTGTCACCCTCATGTCTGTGACTGGTTGACCCTTTCCAGTTCCCCTTCTAGTCTGTCTTTATGCTGTTTTTCTTTTATCTTTTTTTTTTTTTTTTAACCGAGGCCATGTCCTATCTCTGACCAAAGAAGTAAATCAGATCCTAGAGTATAGATTTTACCCAAATTACTATGGTGCTCTATTCCTTAAGCTCGAGTTCATTCCACCATCAACACCAGAATGGTTGTGATAGGTGTTCTCAGGTGAACTTAACTTTTGTAACTTTATTTTCACTATTACAAATAATGATTAGGGAGAGGACATAAAGAAGAATGGTTTTGTCTGCCATCTTTTTTGCTAAGTGTGTCCAATGTGGTCAGACAGGGGGAAGCTTGTGTAATGTGGATTGTTTTATAACCCTGTTGTGTACGTCAGTGGTGCTCAGCCCAGGTTGCACAGTGAATCAAATTGGGAACTTCTGAATGATACCAATACCTGGACCTATCCCAGACCAGTGGAATAAGTCTGCTCCATTGGGCATAGGGACCAAGTACTGATACTTGGTATCTTCCGGGTAATTCTCAAGTACAGCAATACTGGAAAACACCAGTGTAGATTTTTGAATTTTTTACTTTGCAGAGAGGATGAGAAATAGAGTGAATAAAGCCATCTAGGTTGTCAGCCAGAAACCAAGTGCAAGTGGATATTTTGGTAAATCTTTTGTCCATTACTCAGTTACCTCATGGGTCTAATTATACTCCTCTTGCTTACCCTTCTCAAAAATGGTAAAGTTTCCAAGATGATACTCAATTATTAGATTTTGAAGGCTTTCTTTAAAATTCTAAACACTTGAAATAAGTCAAGCAGAGAGTCAATTATCACATGGTTTCACTTACTTGTGGAGCATAAGGAATAACACGGAGGACGTTGGGAGATGGAGAGAAGGGAATTGGGGGAAATCAGAGGGGGAGACAAACCATGAGAGACTGTGGACTCTGAGAAACTCAGGGTTTTGGAGGGGAGGAAGGTGGGGGCCTGGGTGAACCTGGTGGTGGATATTAAGGAAGGCACATATTGCATGGAGCATTGGGTGTGGTGCATAAACAATAAATTTTGGAACACTGAAAAAAAATAAGATTTTTAAAAAACTCTAAACACTTAATTCAGTATAACCAAATGACGAGTAAACACATTTAGTGTATTTTTAGCTGGTGTTATATCTACTCTGGGAGCATGATGAATTTGAGACATTCTGCAGTGTCATTACTTGTTTTTTTGCTAACCTACTTGCTTTCTGTATGTGGTAGTAATTAATCGCTTTATTCAGCCTGTATTTGTAGGTATATATGTAATCATTTGCACCCAGAAGAAATACCTTAATGATCTGGTAAGTCTCTGAAACCTCTGTGGCAACTTTATGTTAAGGGGTTTGTTTTTCTCCCGTTTATAATTATTTTTTTCCTTTTTTGAAATATTTTTTTAATTTAAATTTCTGTCAGTAAACCTATAGTGCGATATCAGCTTCAGGTGTACAACATAGTGAATCAGCGCTTCCATACAGCTCGTGGTGTCCATCACGACAAATGTACTCCTTAATCCCCTGTTTAACCCATCCCTCATCCACCTGCCCTCTGGTAACTCTCAGTGTTTCCTCTATAGTTAAGAGTCTGTTTCTTGGTTTGCCCCTCTTTTTCTTTTTCCCTTTGCTTGTTTGTTTTGTTTCTTAAATTCCACATATGAGTGAAATCATATGGTATTTGTCTTTCTCTGACTGACTTATTTTGCTTAGCATAACACTCTCCAACTCCATCCGTGTCGTTGCAAGTGGCAAGATGCCATCCCTTTTATGGCTGAATAATATTGCGTTGTGTGTATACACCACATCTTCTTTACGCACCTTCAGCTGGTGGACACTTGGGCTGTTTCCACAATTTAGCTATTGTATGTAATGCTGCTATAAGCATCAGGGTACATGTAATCTTTTGGATTCATATTTTTGTATTTTTTGATTTATCCCACCATGATGTGAAGTTTTTTATAGGTTAAGGTACAGAAAATGAAAACTCACCACAAGTCCTAATTTACCTGCTTTCTCTGGTTGCTGAGAGGAAACTCATTTTTGAGACTCAAGTTAGCCTGTGGGGTTTCTCTGTGACCACATGCATGGGGCTGAGTGGCTGCAGGATGTGATTCTTTCAGATTCTGAGGATTAGAAACAAAGCTCCACGTGACTTGGAGCCTGTCCGTTGTGTCCAACCAACAATTGTGTGATTGTTTTTTTGTTTTCTTGTTTTTTTTTGTTTTTTTTTTTAATATATATATCTCTCTTCTATCCTTACTGTTTCTACATTTAGACTTGGCTTTTTTTTTTTTTTTTTTAGGGTGATAATGTGACTTGTGCTCCACAGATGGAAATCTTTTTTAAAAGCCAGAATTGAACCTAGGAGGCCAGGGAAAGTTCTGAATTATTGGCTCAATTTAACCCTAGATGGCTTCTTATTCTTGTCTTTTTGTTTAAAGTTCAATGGAAGAATCATTACATGACTTGGCCTTTCCTTGACTTCTTAGTGAATATGATTAGGAAAGAAAGGAAAAAATTCTCTTAATTTTCCCAAATGCCAAGGGGAATCTTCCTTGATCTTATTAAGTGAATTTCCCTGTGGAATTTATCCTTATGGTGGGTGAACTACTTCCTTCCGTGTTTTAATTTTGACTAAGTCTGAGTACCAAGATTTAGGCCTATATAACAGTTTTCTTTATAAGATATCAAACATTTTTTCCGAATGTTCAGTTGGAATTGTCCTTTTTTAAAAATCCTATTGACTCAAACTAGAATCACTATCTTTACTGTTTCTGTTTCACATGTTTTTAGTCTACTTGGTACCAGACTATTTGACATGATAGCTACTTAAAAAGTAGAGTGCTTTTGTTTTCAGTGGCACAACACCACAATTTGAGACTACAACATTCTTAGGGCTGTCCCTGCTCTCCTCAGCATCTTAAACTATCGCCTTATAATAAAAGTTGACTTAAGTGAAAATGAAATGAGGCATTTGGGCTCCCAGTTAGCCTGGAGTGATAACTGATCTCTGACTCTTCCAAGCTGTGTGGCCTTGGACAAGTCACATAACCTGAGACACCATTTTCCTTTGGCAGAATGGTACTAATTCCCACCAATAAATCATCTGCCTGTTGTGTAGAGAGTAGACCAGCTGCACACTGGACTTTCCCAAGGAAATTTAACCACAGTGATACCGGAGTCCCACCCCCAGAGATTCTGATTTCACCTTGGGGATAGGAGATAAAACAAGGAGCAGTGTCAGGGGTGTGGACTACCATGCAGCAGCAGAGGTGACAAGAAGAGGATATAGTTCTGAAGGTAGATCTAGCAGATTTTTTCAGGGATAGTATGGTGGAGCATTAAAGAAAGAAAGTTGTGGAGAATGAATAAAATTTGGGGCCCTGAGCCCAAAATGATGGTGCCATTTACTGAGATAGAAAACACTGGCATGAAGGACTGAAAACATTCTCGCATCTTAGAAAAGAGTGGGAAGGCCCGCATGTGCATAATAGGTATATTCGTGTGTATTTTTTGTTTTGTTTTGTTTTCTTAGAATATCACATTTATTTTAAAATCAGGATTTCCATCTCTTACTTCCCTCATCTTCTTTGTATAATCTTTAGAACTTTAGTAAACATAACTGTTAGTGTCTTAGCTGTTGCAGTGTGTTTTAGACATCTGGGAACTCTATGGATTTAATCTCTTTGGGATTGATATTTCTATTGCCAGGACTTTTCACCCCATCATCAGAGGAGAGAAGAACTTTCTTCCATGTCATCATCATGTTCTCTTGGCTCTTGAGGTGTTCCAAGCTGCCAGAACATCCTTCAGAATAGAGAAATTAAATGAAGGCACTTGCTGTAGAGTAGGTGCTAAGCAAATGTTACTTGAATCTGTGGCTGGTGAGTGACTGGGATCAGATCAAACTCTTCAGTTTTTGGAAGCTGAGATTTTAACATGTTGGAGTGGTTTTAAAATCTCATGGATGGGCCACCTGGGTGGCTCAGTGGGTTAAAGCCTCTGCCTTCGGCTCAAATCATGATCCCAGGGTCCTGGGATCGAGCCCCGCATCGGGCTCTCTGCTCAGCAGGGAGCCTGCTTCCCCTACTCCCCCACCCCTGCCTGCTGCTCTGTCTACTTGTGATCTCTGTCAAATAAATAAATAAAATCTTTGAAAAAAAAAAGATCTCATGGAGTTTCTTCACTGTGCTCACCCAAGGTGTCCCAGCAGGTCTGAAGGGCTGATTTTGTTGAATCACCCTTTCCAGTGGGTGATTTTTATTTCCGGTGTTAGAAGGTTCTCGAAGCATCTGTGCAACCCGTCATTGTACCATTCTTGTTCCACCTGCGAACTGGTAGGGTTGATGACAATCTCACACATCTGTAGGTGTCATCGCTTTAATGTCACTGAGCACTGTGCTGGATCGTCTACGTCTTTGCAGCCCACCAGCTGTCAGTCACACGTCCTGGTTAAATCTGCTCAGTGGAGGTTTCTGTCTTCTTCTTTAGCCACATTCTGACATACTGAAGGAAGCCAGCCGTGCCTTACTTGCTTTTGGGCAGGGGACTCCTAGATCTCTGAGGCTGTCTCGGCTAAGCAGTCTTGGTGGGTTCTTTAATACTGCCCACAGTGCTTATGGCAAAGAAGCCAACCCCAGGCCACAGCCATTCTCAAGGTTGTGTTGGGATGTGGTGGGGTTCTCTGGGGCTCCTTTATGGATTTCCCATTTTTCTAGCCCTTGTTTGGTGGACTTGTTCAATAGGTCTCATGCCAGATTGTGCACACTGCTGGTCTTCGACAGGCAGACGTGCGTGTCATCCCTGTTCTTATCCTGGGCTGTGTTCTGTGGTGTAAAATGGTCTTGCTTGTGGGCAATTTATGTTGCTGTGCGTGCTGCACTGACTTCTGTCCCAAAGTCATCATTAGCAGGTAGGCTTAGGCTCCTCACTAGGTGTTTTTGGTTGTTGAGACCTTGTTAAGAAACAAAGGAGAATTATTATTTCTCTCTTAAAAAGTCACAATGGAGGTAAGAAGCAGGTGTCTGTCAAACTCCTCTGACACATCCTGAGAATAATACAGCAGCAAAATGATGTTATTTGAGTGTTTCTGCTTCCTTAAATAACATGAGAACTAGCCTGTTGGAACCAGTCATGTGTTCACCTATTTTTACATTGTAAGATGCATAAATAGCTCTAAAAATGAAACTTGTAATAATTCAGATAATTTCCATGGTGGTTTACTTGTATTTTTTCTGTAGTGTGTTTTAAGGGCCGGCTCATTCAGAGCTATAATCCAGTTATATCTTCTATGAATGCATTGCTGCCAAAGTCCATAGGGTTAACTAGCCTGCAAGGATCTTTATCAATTCAAGAGTCCTTTTCTCCATGATTAAAGTGATTAAAACTTTGTTGTACATTAGCCCTGTATTTGTGGTTCCCTGATGACCTCATAATTGTCTTTTTTTTTTTTTTAATCTTTTCAAAAAGACAGCCTTGTAGAACCATAGTGTTGGAGGGAATATAGAGTTCACACAGTACAACATGGTCCGGACACTGCCTGCCTAGCCTTTGGTTACCCAGTTCCTGCTCGAGTACCTCTCAGTGATGGGAATCATGCATGTCCCCTTGTAAAACAGCTCGTTTCATTCTCAGCCAAGTCAAATTCTTAGCAAGTGCTTTCTTGCTAAGAAAGCAATAAAAGCAATGAAACCTTTTATTTGATCCACGTTTTGCTGGACCACATGTCACCCATGTTGTATTTGCATGGTTGGAGTTTTTGTTTGTTTTGTTGGTTTTTATTATTTTTTAAAGATTTTATTTATTTATTTATTTGACAGACAGAGATCACAAGTAGGCAGAGAGGGAGGCAGAGAGAGAGAAGAAAGCAGGCTCCCGGCTGAGCAGAGCCCGATGTGGTGCTCAATGCCAGAACCCTGGGATCATGACCCGAGCCGAAGGCAGAGGCTTTAACCCACTGAGCCACCCAGGTGCCCCTGTTTGTAGGTGTTAGTATAGAACCTTCAATTCATTCAAGCTTCCCAAACCGTCTTGAGTTCAGATTCTTTAATGTCATCTGTACATTTATTAGTGGTGCCCTGTATGTCCTCCAGAGCCCTCTGGAAGTTATGTATTTATTTTATCTGTCCGGGGGATCCTTTTGTATCACAGCAGAGACTCACGGGACTCAGTGTTTGGGGTCACTCACTCTGAACAATATTGTCCTGGTTTTTTTTCCCCTCTGTAATCAATTTCCTACTTCATACCTTTGGCATGCATATGGCTTCAAGGTGCCATGACCCCTCTCCAGCCTCATTCTCTGTGAAGATCTCTGCTAGTGCTGAGTCAGCCTGCCTAGATCTCTGGACCACAAGACCATATTCCTAGAAGGGAATCAGATTGGCCCAGCTGGTCAGGTGCCCCTTGTTAACCCTGACACCCCAGGCCAAGGTCATAGGTCAGGAGAGGATTAGAAGGGCAGGAGCCAGGGTTTCTCAGAGTAAGCTCCTTCAGATGGGCTTGCAGGCAAGGGGGGGCCAAAGGAAACCTCCAGTGTGAACCCTGTCTGTGTATGTTGGTCAACTGGTTAAGAATTCAGATCATTACATAATCATGGAATCGTGTCTCTGTTTTAAAGAATAGGGCTTATCTGAAAGCCTTGTTGAAAACCAGTGCTAAAGACTCTATTTTTATTTTTTAAGATTTCATTTATTTTTTTGAGAGGAAGAGTACATGCACAAATGGGGAGAGGGAAAGGGAAAAGCAGACTCCCCACGGAGGAGGGAGCCCAATGCAGGGCTTGATCCCAGGACCCCAAGATAATGACCTGAGCCAAAGGCAGATACTTAACCAACTGAGCCACTGAGATGCACCTAAAAGCTCTGTTTTTAAAAAGGAAAGAAAGTCTGTGGAGACTTGGGGTCCCTGATGATCACCTCCTTCCTTTAAATCATTCTTTTAATCATCTGCACTTGATTTTTGACTGACATGACCCCAATCTCTAGCCAGAACAGTATTGTTTAGACTTAGGTAACACACATACACAAAATCATTTTCAAAGGGGAAGTTTTTTTTTAATCTCTGGCCATACAACCTATGTTATGAGAAACACCACTTTTAAAACAGTGAAGTGCTATTCAGTGTTAACAGAATTCTCAATGCTAAAGGGAAATGTTTTTAAATTTAAGTTATTTTCAGATTTTTATCATAAATCCTTTAGGAATTGTAGTTCTCATTATATACATTTGTGCACTCTGAAAGACCTCTGTAGACTAGGTTCATAAACAGTTTCTAACATACAGGATTCCTTTTCTTTCCTGTTCAGAGCACTGGGACAGCAGTTTCTTACCTCCAACTTTTGGAACCTCTCATTCACCGTGGCTCTTCTATGATTAGTGACAATCCACTTAATGATTCTACAGGTTCTCACAGTTCTGTAGGTTCAAAAATATCTATGTGTCTGTCTGTTTGTATGTGTGTATTGATATAGACATAGATAAGCTACGAGATAGGTGTTCATTTAGAGCAGATAGGTGCTGGCTTTTCTTTTTTTTAGCAAGCCCGTCCTTTCATTTGTGCTTTCGTGCCTCCAACTAATGTTTGTTTTAACTTTTCTAAGAAAGTCTTAAGTTGATTACTGTTGAAAGAGGATGACGTGAAGTAGGAGTTGAGAAGTTCTGTTTTTATTTTATTCTCTCTTAACATTATACCATCAGTTGCAGGCAACAGACCTATCCCAGCAATTTCTTGTACTCCCAAATGGATGGGAGGAAACATCTCCGTCATCTCTGACATTTTTTCAAACACCTTTCCTTCATTCTCAGATGTCAGTGCATCTGTTATTATTCGCTTTTGAACGTGTGAGCCAGTTTCCAACCTTTTCCATGATCTTGTTTCTCTTCTTTTACTTGTGTGGCAGCACTGGTCTCTTTGAAGATGCCTCCCTTTCCCCTTCACGGGGACCTTTCATAGTCGGTCAGCATGTTGCCTTTTTTTTTTTTTTTAAGATTTTTTTTTTAATTTGACAGACAGAGATCACAAGTAGGCAGAGAGGCAGGCAGAGAGAGAGGAGGAAGCAGGCTCCCCACTGAGCAGAAAGCCTGATGCGGGGCTCGATCCCAGGACCCTGGGATCATGACCTGAGCCGAAGGCAGAGGCTTTAACCCACTGAGCCACCCAGGCGCCCCAGCACATTGCCTTTTTTAAAAAAGATTTTATTTATTTTATTATTATTATTATTATTTTATTTGGAGAGAGAGAGCACCTGTGTGTAAGCAGGCATATAAGTAGGGGAAGGGGCAGAGGGAGGGAGAGGAAGAAGCAGACTCCTCCCTGAGCAGAGAGCCCAATGCAGGGCTCTATCCTAGGACCCTGAGATCATGACCTGAGCCGTAGGCAGTTGCTTAACTGACTGAGCCACCCAGGCGCCCCAGCATGTTGCTTTAGACAGTCTTCTGGACTTCTGCCCTTTTTGGGTCTTGATGATAACTTGAAATGTGTCCTTCTAGAATACATGTCTGGTTTGGTCTGATATTTCTCTTTTTGCCTGTCAAAAGCTCTGGTGCAGTTATGTTTTCTACAGGTTTTATTTCTACTTTATCCCTTTTGTATCAATTAGAAGCCAGTCCATAGTAGCAATTGCTCCTCTTGTTTCCTGCGTCTTCTCAATTTGATGCCAAGACAAGTCAATGGTGCTTTTTAGCTAATTGTGACCCATAGGAGATGCCTGGTAGATATCTGGCAGTTGAAACCCCTCATTGCTAGTCCGGTCTGTTCCCTTGCCAATTTTTAAATCGATATTGGGAACATACCCTTTATTTCTTTTATTGTTCCTCTTCCTTTCCTGTTAAGCATGATTCAATTTTCATTATTATTAAAATTTATTTTATAATTTTAAAATAAATATTTTAAATATTTTAAAATTTAATAAATATTTTAAGTATTTTAAAGTTATTAACATTATTAAAACTTTCATTATTATTTCTAGCATGCCCAAGATGTTATTTTTCTAGGTTAATATCCAGGGCTGGTATCCAGGAAAACTGAATACTTACTATATGTGAGGTTCCACACTAGGCATGGCATAGATTTTCATGTGGTACTTCCTTAAGGATAGCCTGTCTTCCTAATGTCAGGAGCAATTTTTTTAGGGACCAGCCACTTAGGGTTCATAGTACTAACTCTTGGGACTCGCTGCAATCAGGCTGAGTTCAGGAAGTATTAAGCCATTTTTCTCCTCTTCTAGATAAGAAATGTTGTCTGTGTGGTTTCACACTTTTTTATTTTTAGGTCAGTTCCCACAAAGACACTTAAAGAAAAATATCATTTACCGTGTATTGTATGACAGGTCCTTAAAGAATATACTAGTGGGTATCAGGATAGGCACAGAACTTCTAGGAATTTTTGGATGCCTGATACTAAAATAGAAAATTTAGTGAATATTTATTACATGCAAAAGACTTTCCTGCTGTGTTCTTTGTTACTTCCCCATATTAGAGTAAAATACCTGATGGTTACATGTGTCCTTATGCCTGCCCTGTCTCATAAGTTAGGTATATCTCTAATATCTATCCTTATTATCTGTTGCTATGTATAAGTATACAGGTCAAAAGATTAATATTGGGGGGCGCCTGGGTGACTCAGTGGGTTAAAGCCTCTGCCTTCAGCTGAGGTCATGATCTCAGGATCCTGGGATCCAGCCCTGCATCAGGCTCTCTGCTCAGCAGGGAGCCTGCTTCCTCCTCTCTCTCTCTCTCTCTCTCTCTCTCTCTTTCTCTCTGCCTGCCTGCATACCTGTGATCTCTGTCTGTCAAATAAATAAAAATACAATCTTTAAAAAAAAAAAAAGATTAATATTGGAATGGTCAAAAGACCACAATCTATTAACAATTTCATAGGTGACACTTCAAGGAGTAATGGGGAAGGGTGCTTTAACATCGAAGTAGCATCTAACAAGGCCATGAGCATAGGAGAGATTTATGGTTGGAAAAACTACTGAGGTAGACTAGGGCAGGTAGAGGAGAAATAGAGTTAGGAGTCAGGCCAAGCTTTACTGTTGCATGAATGAACGCGTCCATCAGTGTTAGAGCTGTGGAGCCAGGCTGGACTTCAGTCTATTTCCATGTATTGTCCTGGTTGAGGTGTTCACTGGCTCTCTGAACCTGAGAAGTAGTTTCCTTACCATCATCATTTTGAGAAGAATTATTTTTAAAAAGAAGTTAACCTTTCTGTAGGATGAAAACAACCAATTTTTTGAAGCACATCACCATGTTTTACCCCCCTGAGGTAAGTGGATGTCCTTTGTTAACACCCTGTTGTTATAACAACTTGGGCTTGAGGGTTTGAGCTGCCCACACATTTGCATGAACAAGAAAGTAAAAGAGTGGAAGCTAGGGATGTAGAAAGATTTTGGCTGTTGTGTAAATTTCTTAGGGTGACAACCCCTAGTTATCCCAGAACATGCTATACTCAGGGCTTGGATAGGACAGCTGTTAACATCAGAGGAGATCTGATCTATCAAGTAGGGCCGGTTGGGGAAGGTCCTAGGCAGCCTGGTGATTTTGTGGGCAGGGTAGTTGCTTTATGGTTCCAGGTCATCATTCCATGCAGAGCAGGAAAGTCAGCTAGTGACTGGTGGCCTGGACCCAGCATGGTGTCAGTATCCTACATTAGATGGGCATTGGGAGAGAACTTCAAGCAAAGGACCGAAATGCCTCTGCTAAAATTCCATAATAAGGAAGCTGAGCATATTCTTTAAGTAGGTAGAGTATTTCCCAGAATCAAATGGAAGCTTTACAGGAAAGTCAAGGATGATCCAAGGCAGCTTGAGTAATAATAGATGGTTATTAGTTCAGGTGTCTTACCTGTGCCCAACCTTCTCATATGTCAAGAATGTAAATAGTGATTAGTTTACACATGGACCATGTGCCCACCTTTAAGTCAAAAAGGGACTAGTATCTTGATGTACTAGTCCCTAAAGACTGCCTACAGTTGGGGAAGGGGAGTTCTCCAAAGAAAGCCAAAGGATTTTTCCGGAGAAGCAGATGTCGAGCTGAAATGAGCAGCAGATGTCCACTGTACTAAGCCCAAATCAACAGTCTAGGAAGGTGTATTGATGCAATTAAAAATTTCATTTCCCTTCTGGCTATTGCAGTCATGGGCTAGAAATTCGAGATAGATTGCTGAATAGTTTCTATTTAATTTCCATACTTCTGAAGGTGTTTGATTTCTTCAGAGCCATCTTTGAAAATGTAGTATGAATCTTAACCTTTAAATCACCCAGTCCATTGTTTTCCCACGAGATGGTTTCTTCCCTTTGTACCCTCTCTGAGCAGCTGCTGTCAAGCTCACAATTGCACATTTGAATCACTGTTCTGTTCCAACAATGCAGGATATGGGATTTCAAATCTCTTTTGTAGCTCTAGTAACTGCTTTTATATTTCTAATTAAACAATTTATGTAGTAAGATACCATTAAAAACAAAATAAATACAAACTGTAAGTTATATTGAGCTGAAGATTGCTTTGTTCCAGAAACTTGAGCCCCAAAAAATCCCAAAAAACTGAAAACAAAAACAAAAACAAAAACAAACCTATTACATGAGGACTTCTAATTGCTATTTTTTTTTTCAGAAAACAAACCCAAAAACTATTAAAATTTTGGTAATACTCATGATTTCCTAATAAGTAGCCCTAATTTTGCTCACACCTAAATTCTGTAGTTTGTGCCTCTAAAGTCTCTGGCTAGTTTTCCAGTTAATCTTTTATTAGATTCCATGACTGTTGCAGGCATGACTGTCTGATGACCTCATTCTATGTCAAAAACCATAAACAATTACTGTAACCTCTTTAATATGTAATATTGGAGGCCACTGAGCTAAAGGATATACAATTGGACTCTCCTGAATATGTTAGGAGATAATATAATAGACACTCTGATTCCAGCTTTAGCCTTCCTGATAATTGCAATAAAGTTGAGTCTGCAAAAACTCAATGGTTCTATAACCATATAATCAGGCAACAGAATGACTTTGTATTTTGTTCTCTTCTCCCTCCTACCTACCCACCCCGTCTTTTCTGTTGAATAACCCCCCACACAGATGACATTTAGGGGGAAAACATTTACTGATTTTATATTAATTTATAAAATTGTAAGGTAAAGTCCATTATTGTACTGTCTAGAAGTAGTCACTGGTCATGGCCTTAATTAAATATTATCCCAAAATTTAAAAAAATATTAATACCTGCAAGTGTCTTTAAGACTTGTTTTCTCCATCTCAAGTATTTTGAAGGGGAGATTTACTTTATAATATCTAGCTGGAGGACAGGCTGACAGGAATTGTATGAGTGACAAGTATTGTGCTTATGTTGCTCACATAATGTCATTTGATCCCTTCAGTAACTATTTTACTCATGAGGACACTGAGACAGAACATAAAATAATTTGCAGTGTTAAGGTATCCAGATCTGACCATAAAGCCTATTCCTTTCCTCCACAGTCTGCCTTTCTCCTCATAGTAATAAAAATAATAGCTAGAATTTTTGTATGTGCATGGGGAGCAAGGCTCTGTCTGTCCTGCGTGCTTTACACACATGCATTATTGCATTTAATCCCCACAAAAACCCGTGAAACAAGGTAGGCAGCTAGAGTGAAGTAATTTGCCTAAGGCAGCCACAGATCACAGCTGGTGGCCTTGAACTGTATCTCTCACTCCATGGTCTGTGCTCCCAGTTATAATTCTGTAATGCCTTCCTTGAGAGTACGGGTGTTGTCAGTATCCTCGGGTATGTTATAAAAAGAAAAAGACGCTTGATTTTTAAGGATAGGATTGGTTGACTGTAAAGAGGATTCTGTTAAGTCATTAATCATTTGTTGCATTTAAAATCCTAAATTTCTCTCAAGTCTTGGGCTTTGGCTTGGAATAACTTCAGAGAGTGGGTAACAGTGGCCTCACACAGCGGGGGAAGGGTAGTGCTTGGCCTGGAGAAGCTGTGAGGGTCAGAGCAGCACCACTTCCCAAAAGAATGTCATGTATCCACCCATTTTGTTTCTGTCACCACTCAGGCCCCGTCATCTTTTTCCTGGATGATCACAGTAACCTCAAAATGATCTTCCCGTCTAAAACTTTTCAGTGGATTCCTACTGCATAAAGAACCTAAGTTCAAGTTCTTTATTGTTTTCCCAACCTGGCCTTGCCTCTGCCAATGTGATGCCCCTCCCCCACATTCACGGTCACTAATCCTCATGTCCCTGGAAATGCCAACCTGATTCTTACCTCGAGGGCTTCGGTTCTGCTCCTCCCCAGCTGGATTTACACTGTCCCTTCTTTAATTCCTCACTGAGCCCCCAGCTCAGCCTGTCCTCAGACAGGCCTTCCCTTCCCCTCAGTATGAAGCAGCACCGGCGGTGGAGGTGACAGCGGTGGAGGTGACAGCAACGACAGTGAGGCCAGCCAACATTTCGTGAGCTCTTATTCCACACGAGGCATTGTTTTCTACATTTACTACCTCATGGCCTCGTTACCTTCCTTTGAAGTAGGCACTGTTATCATCTCCACGATAGAGATGATGAAACTGAAGCACAGAGAGTTCTGTTATTCAATCAATGGCTTGTTTTCTTCACACTTACCATGATCTGTAATTATCCTGCTCTCCTCTAGAAACTAAGTTGCTGAGAGAAGGGACCTCATGTTATTTTCTGCTGTTCCTGAAGCTTTTTAAAAATTGCCTGGGACCTAGGAGGCACTTATGTGGAAATATGTTGAATGAGTGAAGGAACAATCTGACAGATTAGATCATGATATTTGTGATAAGAAATAGAACATTTCAAAGATGATACTTCTGCTATAATTGTACTGAAAGGACTCAGAGCCCTTCAGTTAAATAATTGTTGAGCATTTTTCTTTTCCGTTGCATTATAATGTGTGCATATAAGCATGTGATCATGAATCTGGGCAGAGAAAGAGAGACTGTATGTCAACATACTCATTAACCCAGTCGTTGCTGGTCAGTAGGTGGGTGCCAGGGAGTTGCTGGCGACCGATTACATCATACTTATCTTTTCAAACACGGAGCACCGTTTGTGCAACTGGGTTCTTCTGCAGATTAGGTAATGCAGCTGGTGCTGAGAAATATCTCGTTCAAGTAGGGAGATTCTTATTTTGCAAATTTCCTTGTTCTTTTGAACAAAGGATGTAGTGGCCTTTTTCTTCCTGGTGCGCAGCAAATACTAATTTCTCGGAATTTGGGAACTGAGAAAGAACTTCGGAGCATTAGCTCACATTCTTCATTTTACAAGGGAAGAGAAACAACCCCCAGGCATGAGTCGGTTTTCACAGGGTCACGGCATGAATCGGTTTTCACAGGGTCACAGCATGAATCGGTTTTCACAGGGTCACGGAGCTTGCCTCATAACCACCAAGCGAGTTTAATGATGAAACACTCTTAGGAGAAGAGGAACCTTGTTCACTTCAGGACCATGAACAGAATGTGGACCCGTCAGCATCTTCTGTTTCCTTGAGAAAGAAAACTGTGGCCACCAGGAGGATGTTGCTTCCCTGTCCCTCTTTAATAATACAGTGTAATACCTTCTTGTAGCACATGCAGGAGCTGAAAGTGATATGTCACTCTTTGTTTCCTTGTATTGAAAATCTTGGTCCTCCAGAAGCCTGGAAATAGCATTTGGTCAGTTTATAACTAAGAATGTGGAATTTGGCCTGGGAAAAATCCCTGCTTTGCTGTGTGTTCTAAGTAATTTTATCATTTAAATACTGAGTAATGTTATCATTAATTGAAATAGTTAACAACAGCTTTAGAAAACAAAAATGCTTTTCTGCTGGGAAAATGATAATCAAGCAGGATATTATAAACACTAAATACAGAATTTTCATAGTACCTGGAATTCTGCTTACTAAATCATGGTCTATTCTATTTTGCATAAATAAGGAAAAGCCTCCTCCTTATTCATTTCAATAAAAGCTAGTGCACAATAGTTTATTTTAGGAGACTGGGTTGCTTCTGGCTGGTTTTAAGACATTACGGACGTTGGAGAGTGCAACACCGAAAGAAGCTAAGGCAGTTCAGAAAACGTTATTGAGACCTGCTTCGCTTCTGTTCCCTACAGTGCTGGGTGTGTGACTGTGTCCACCAGGTTCTTCACTCTTGTAGAACTTTTAGTTTAAGAAGAGTAATGATGCCATTAGTGGATGTCCAATGCCCAAGTGAGCAGTGAGGACACTGGGCTGAATGCTTGAGTGATTTTCCTGCAGAATTCAAAATGAAGGAGTGTGGATCTGGTGTCACTATCATCCCTTTGTATGTCTGTACTTAGGGCTATATTGAAATGGCCAAGAACTTGAAAATGAGGGAAATGGGCTTCCTTCCTTATTTCTTTGTAAGCTCAACTCATGGGAGGAGCAAAGCCATCTGTAAGAGAGGCCGATCTGTTCCTAGGCCTGCAGGGTTTCACGGTCAAATCCCACTGGGCGGTTAAATGTCAGTTTCAATCTGGAGATGAATATGGTCAGAAAAGGATGAGTCTGGGAGTTAAACATTGGTAGCACTCTTCTCAGCTTTGTGGAAGGAAAGAGAACTGTGTCAAACAGATTTGTGGTATCATGGCCCCATTGCCAATGTATCCCAACAGACTGAAGATTCTGGTTCTACAGATGCATCTACCCCTGTTGGGGAACTGGGTCCATCAGGCTGTGCTAGCCCATAGACTTGTCATCTCCCAGTGAGTTAATTCATCAGATGTTGAGGGAATTTGGATTGATGTGTTACGCATATGTCCAGAACTAACCTGCCTATTTCTACAACAGAAGATAGGAGTTCGTTGAAGGCTCTCATCAGAATAGTCAACAAACTTTCCCATTCCAAATTAGTAAGAATGCTAGTCTTTTCCCCAGACACTTCATGGGTTATTCCTGAGGACCTGTGAGATGAGGTGCATTCACTTAGCTACTTCTCAGGTTGCTATGCCAGCTGCTGGGAATAAAAGCAATTCGGGGGCATACATAAGGTGGTACCTGTAATGTCCGGCCTTTGATGTCCTGGGAGTGGGCCTCAGGTTCCTGCAGTGTGTCTTTGTTACTGATGATGGAGGAGCCGGGCTCCCTGGAGCCCCGAGGGAAGCAGGGCAGAGGTGACTACCGGCTCCCACTGGCTGAGCACCTGGCCCCCTGCTTTCAGTGCCGATCTCCCTCCCTCCTTCAGTGTCATTCCTGCTCAGGGTATCCCGCTGCCTGGGTCCCACGGGTTCTGCTTCGTGTGCTCAGCTTCACGTGCACCATCTTTCCAAGGCTTTTCTTCTGTAGTGCCTGAAGGAAGAAGGCCTGTGGCATCCGTAACATTCTGTGCTTAGAACCATCCAGCCCCCCTACTGGATGAGAACAGGTCACCGTAGACTTCCCTCCTGACTTTGGTGAGTTTTTTCTTTAGAGGTCCCTTATTCAGACCTTGGTTAGGACGTTCCTAGTCCATTGGGATTATTTTAATTACTCTCCCATTCAAGGGTTGATTCCATTCCCTTTGTCCCAGGAGATTCCTTTGCTTCTTAGATACTCCTGAAAAGAAGTAATGTGCGAGGGGGAGAAGTGATGTCCAGTGCCACCTTTGGTAGCTTTTGAGACCCCAATATAAATGGATATGGAGTGACACCTAACTCTTCAGCTAAGAACATCCAAGGGCCAGGCCCTCAAAAGTCCAGCCACACAAAGTAAATGCAATCTGAGGGCCTCAGAACAGAGTTGAGAATTGGTGTTTCCTGAGGATCTCTGTCGGGTTGAGGTGCCAGAAACAGGACATTATGATTTTTGTGCTGTCATTAAGGAAAATCTCATAAAAGACTTTTAAGAATTTTTTAAAATGTATATCCTCCTATTTCGTGTTCCATATCTTAGTCTGTTCAGGCTGCTGTAACAATACCATAGACTGGGTGGTGTCTGGATGACAGGGATGTAGTACTCACAGTTCTGGAGCCTGGGAAGTCCAAGATCAAGGCACCAGCAGATTCACTGTCTGGTGAGGGCTCACTTCCTGGCTACTGACCGTCTTCTCGCCATGTCCTCACATGGTGAAAGGGACAAGCGATCTCTCTAGGTCCCTTTTGTAAGGACACTGGCCTTATTTATGAGGGCTCCACCTTCATGACCTAATCACCTTCCAAATGCCCCACCTCCTCATACCACCAATTTGGGGATTACATGTTTACCTATGGCTTTTGAGAAGACACAAATATCCAGTCTCTAGCACTCTATATAAAAAATTTTGATTCTAGGGGTGCCTGGGTGGCTCAGTGGGTTAAAGCCTCTGCCTTCAGCTCAGGTCATGATCTCAGGGTCCTGGGATCGAGCCCCGCGTCGGGCTCTCTGCTCAGCAGGGAGCCTGCTTCCCCCCACCCCTTGCCTACCTCTCTGCCTACTTGTGATCTCTGTCTGCCAAATAAATAAATAAAATCTTTGGGTAGGAGAAGAGTAAATGAAACAAGTTGGGATTGGGAGAGAGACAAACCATAAGTGACTCTTAATCTCACAAAACAAACTGAGGGTTGCTGGGGGGAAGGGGGTTGGGAGGGGGGGTGGGGTTATGGACATTGGGTAGGGTATGTGCTATGGTGAGTGCTGTGAAGTGTGTAAACCTGGAGATTCACAGACCTGTACCCCTGGGGGAAAAAAATATATGTTTATAAAAAATAAAATAAAATAAAATCTTTGAAAAATTTTTTTGATTCTATAAAACTAAAGGGAAAGTTTATATCTAAAACATGACATAGTGAGAGAGAATTATTCACCATGTGACCATAGGCAAAGCTGCTAATGTGCCTAAAACTGTAAAATGGATAGGACAGTACTTAATTTGGAGCCATGTGGCCTCCAGGGTGACCATTCTCACTCTGAGCCTCTCTGCTTGGAAAGCTCTCAGTGGCTGGCTCGCTGCCAACCAGAGGATGCGTTCCAGACTTCTGCACCAGCGTGAACATTCTCCTGAGATCTGGCCTGTGTGCTTTTCAGCACATCTCACCTGTCTTTACCTTGCCCTTTGTTGCCCCCTGTGAATTCCCCTGCACACACAACACTGGTCCCCATACTCATGTTCCCCACCTTTGTAGAAAGCCTGAATGATTTTCTGGTTTCATGTAGCAGCAAAATCCCACAGACCAAGCTTTCCTTGTACAGTTTGTTACCAGCACTTGGCTGACATTAGTGTCCTTATCAATGGGTGGAGAAAAATTTGCTTGCCCTCAGGGGAAAAAAAAAAACCAAATGGCCAAATAACCACTCCTTTGTCATTTGATATTCAGCAAACATTTATTGAGTACCTGCTGTTTGTTGGTACTGGTGTTGGGAAGATGAGTAACACAGCATCTATGGCCTCAGGGAATGCCCATTCTGGTAGGGAGAGACAGACTCATAAGCAGGCAGTCAGTAAGAAGTCCTTCAGATAAGTGTTTTGCTGGGGAGAAGGGCAAGTGCAGAGGGCTGTGGCAATAAAGAGAAAATTCACTGACTTAGCATTGTAGAACACTTCAGATGAAATGTTCAATAGTTCAGCAGGTTTTAGGGGAGGGGTTGGCTTGGCTAGATAAAAAAAGAGAAGAAAAATGGGTATCTAATACAGAGTACTGTTGGCGGCCCTTTCTAGGAAACGGGTAAAGACTAATCTAGTCTGATTTAATTCTCACTAGAAAGTAAAAATAAGCAGTTTACATTTTTTTTTCCTGTTCTTCTGGAACTTGTGTTTTGAAAAAAGTGTTCTCAATATGGTGACAAGATGTTACCACATTGAAATTGCCGGAATCTATTGCATTGTTAGAATGAACCTGAGGTGACTTGAAATGGTCTCAAGAAATTTAAAACTCACTGTGAACATAAATTGTCATTAGTGGAAAGAGTAAGACGATCACAGTGAGCTGTGATCGTACCATAGCACAGTGGTTGCCTACGTAAACCTTAATGTTTGTCTTTTTTTCTGTCTTCACCAAAAAGGGGGAGGCAGGGAGAAACACTAGAAGGGTATTAAATGTGTATACTTACATTTTTAAAAAATGTATTTTAAATTACCCCTCTCTTACTAGTCTTGTCTAAAACTGTAATGTCTAAAACTGTAATGTCACTTTCAGATGTATTCTCACATAATGGAAGGAAGGAAGTCAAACATTTATGGGGGAACGATGAGTAAAAATTGCAAAGTGATGTTACTGTTTTTGAAATGGTCAGTTTTTATGTGACTATTAAATGCTGCCTTTCAAATTTAGTAGAAATAGGAGATGTGGGGATTTTCCTCTTTTCATTATAAAAGAAGTGAGCACATCAATCGGGGAAGCATGTCGCTTTTAACATATTTTAGACTCTCAAGTAGTTATGAAGTATGTTTTTGTCTCGATAATAACATGAAACATTTCTTACTAAGAAGACTGTCTCTCTTTAAGGTTATGAGAAGACTGACGACGTCTCGGAGAAGACTTCACTGGCTGACCAGGAGGAAATACGGACTATATTCATCAACCACCCCCAGCTGACAAAATTCTGCAATAATCATGTCAGGTAGGAACTACCAAAGATCTCTGTGGGACCAGCTATCACAGCGGAACTCAATAGGCCATCTCCCCTCTCCGGCCAAAACAAAAATGCTTACAGAGAGCGTTCAGTTTAATCAGTTACTGTTTGAGAGTTTATTGAAGGTGGTGTGACTCGGCTGTTTTTTCGAACTTCTAGCCAATAAGGAGATGTGAATAAGAATCTGGAAGCTGGAAGGAGCAGAAAGGATAAACAGCCATACTCTACCAATTCTCTATGTAGTGTCTCAATAGTGAAAGTTGATTATAGATAAATACCTTTGTCTCGAACCTGTTGATAGAGTGATGAGTTACTATTTTTGGTCAACAAGTTTTAACATTTTGGAAGAGGTCTTTGCAGTTCTTCACCAAGAACTCCTTTTTGTTCAATAGTCTTTAAATGTTGGCTTTTGATAGTTGTAAAATTGAGTATGGTGTTGGGGAATGGAGGGCTCTGAGAATTGCTTGAGTGTTACCTTTTCCTTCCAACAATAGTATAAAAAGTGTCGCTGTTGCAAGCACTGTTCACTAAGTGGCCTCTGGACTGGAGTGAACATGGACACCTCTTACCCATTATGCTAGCCCAGTGTTTCTCCAGAGGCAGAATTCCTGGATTTGAGAAATGACCATTTAAAATTAATATTTACAACTTCACATTCTAGAGTAATTTTCTCAGTTTGGGAATGTGGTATGCGTTCCTATAATCTCCTATTTTTTTTTTAAAGCTTTTTGTGAAAAGCATTAAAAATAGCACAATAAATCCCCTTGTACCCATCACCCAGCTTCACAATTAGCAATTCATGTAATCTTCTATTTAAATTACAAGAAAAAGACTGGATGTTTTCAAGACCTGAGTGATGATATCTTATTGATTGTGGACATAGCTGGTATGTTTGGTGTAGAGTCCTAGCCTAGTTCCTGGAGGGACCTTGAAGAAAATTTGAAGAGAACCTAGAAAACTTCTCATTTTCCTGAAATTATCCAGTGAACCCATCTCTGTTTAAAGTTCCTGGTCTTACTCAAATTCAATTTTTTGTAAGATTTTTTAAATTTATGTATTACAAACTGTCCTAATTAAAGTTGCTCTTCTTTGTAAGCTACTCTTGGTATGTTAAAAAAGGATGGTTGGCCAAAGAGAACAAGATATTGTGCAGAAAATTAAACTCTTACTATTGAATTTGACAGTTCTTTTCACTCATTTCATTTAGGTTAATGACCATTTGCAATATTCTCCCAATTTGAAACAAAGGGCAGATGTTCATTTAATATTTTATATGATGATGATAGAATTTTGTAAATGTGGGTGCTAATTATGGGGTAATTAAGTTTTATGCTACTTTTCATTTTGTTTTCTAGCACTGCAAAATACAACATAATCACATTCCTTCCAAGATTTCTCTACTCTCAGTTCAGAAGAGCTGCTAACTCATTTTTTCTCTTTATTGCACTGCTTCAGGTAAAGTCACGTCATAAAACTTTAGCTCAAAGTCAAATGTTCAGATATTAATAAATGTTTTTGTTACGCCAGTGACCAATCTTGCAAAGCTTATCTAACCACAGAGAGACAAGCTGGTTTGGGTGGACATTTCCAGGTCCTGCTGCAAGCAATGTCAGAATTCCACTGACATTTGATTCACTTTTATCAGCTTATTTTAAACATTCGGTAAATTTGATATGACAGGAATGAAATTTGATGGTAAAGGGGGATGGAACTTCCCCCCATATTAATATCAACTTATTGATTTTATTAAATATTAATTAAAATATTAATTAAACATTAATTTATTTTAAGTAACTGTTCTGAACCTTAAGGTATAAGAATTTCCATTTTAAAACTGGTTTCTTCTTGTATTTGAGTTAGTAGTCATCAGGAAAAAAAAGTTTCATTTTATTAAAAAACACACATTCATTGTAAAAATCATTAGAAACACGACAAAGAGGCCTGAAGAAAAAAAATTAAAGCAACTATTTTTCTGCCACTCAGAGGCAACTACTCTTAACCTCTCAGTGACTATCTTCCTGGTCTCTCCCTTCCCCCCACATATTGTTTACTGATTTAGCTTACAAAAAGAAGATCAGAGAACACATATGTTTTTTATTCTGCTTTAACCATGTGATAATGTGTGGATATTTTCCCATGTGATTCGGTGTGTTTTTAGAATATCATTTTTAATGATTATATGGTATTTACCTAACTCCCCTCTGTAGGTGTTAGATGTGCACAGGACAGCTTGTCCTGAAGCGAGCTCCCACCCTCTTCCACAAACTGCCCCCCTCTGTGTTAGTCGGGCGTAGTAGTAAAAGCACCGAAGTGTAGTTTAAGAGGCACTAAGACTTGGTTGTTTTTATACGTATTATAAACTTACTAGTTCTCACTGGATTTCTTTTTTTTTTTTCTCCCCCCAAATAGCAAATACCTGATGTGTCCCCAACAGGTCGCTACACAACCCTGGTTCCTCTCTTATTTATTTTAGCTGTGGCAGCTATCAAAGAGATCATAGAAGATATTGTAAGTGCTTCATTTTTTCATAAATAAATATGACTTATTTTATATGCATATCTTAAAATATTAGTTTATCTTTAAGTTTAACGCTCGACACACGTTGTTTAAAATGCCCATTCAACTTAAAGACATATAGAATACGCTCTGGAGTCCATTGCTCTTAGTTAATACAGGATTACTGTGACAGAAAGCTTGGCAGAGTGTTCTATGCATTGGTAGTTTAGTAACAAAAGAATTTAATTTAAATGCAATAATTGGCTTGGAGAGAAAATGGTATTTGACCATTTTTGTCATTTATGCCCAATGTTCAATTTGAACATTATTTCAAGTTAAACATAGTAACGTCCAAATTATCTCAGTGTAAAGGGTCTTATAACGTAGGTTTTATTTTTAATTCATATGCACGTTTTTCACTTTAAATGCCATTGATTCATTTTCATCTTTAGTAGTTCTAAGCTTCCTTTTATTTTACTGAAAGAAAGTAATGACATTTGCTATTTTTATTACACTCTAGTAGCTGAGAAAAGAGGAAGTCAATTTCCTGTTCATAAAATAAGTTCCCCCAAATATATTCAGACCTTTCTTTTTCCTCTCTTTTACCGTTATTTTAACTCCCTTATTGAGGAAGCCAATTTTTTTCTTTCTATGCTCTTTAAATACTTGGCCTATCTGAAATGACCTTCTGTTGAGCCTTAGGCAAGTCAGACAGTAAGGCGAGGAAGGCCTGAGACATTCTTTAGGAAGCTCCAGTTTAAAGTTGCACAAATATTTATATTATTTCTGTAGAGAATCAAATTGAAAAGGGTCAAGTGTCCATTTAGATCATCCAAAACATTCAAGTGGCTAACAGACAGAGGTTGTATGTCCATGTGCTTTTGTGTAAAACATCATCATCCTCTTCATCGGAGCTGACATGCTTGATGGGGACCACAAGAGGAAAACTGAAGGGACCCTCTTTTTTACCTATATTGTTCCACACAGACTTACCATCCTTTAAATTGCACTTGGTTCTAGCACTCTAGCAATCCATAAGGATTGGTCTTTACTGTAATTTGTCTGTTTGCCTTATGTGCTCTCTTTTCTTTCTTTGACATAGTTTTGGTTAAGTACGTATTATTTACTAGACATTGTGCTGTGGTTTTACAAATATTTTTCTTCAGTAACATTATAAGTTGGATATTAATCCCATTTTAAAGGTAAGGAAGCTGGGGCTTAGAGAGGTCATGAAACGTGTCCGAGAAATGGTCGGGATCAGATTCCATCTCCTCCAGGGCTCTTTTTTTGTATCATGGCCACCAGCAATGGCATTAATCACATCTGTTGAGTTTCTGGGATCCATGTACTTGTTTTATATCCTTGACATCTACTTAGTCTTCCAGCCACTCTCTAAAGGATTACTGGTATTATCCCCATTTTACAGATAAGGGAGAGGAGGCACAGAGGAGCAAGGTAACTCGCCCAGGGTCACACAGTTAATAACTGCTGCTGTGAGAATTCAAAACAAGGCATTTTGGTTCTAGAACTCCATGTTATTATCACTGTTCTCAGCTGCCTGTCCTGTCTTTTTTCTTTTTCCCTAACAAAACTATAAACTCTCTAGCTATGGTTTTAATACCCCTCTTTATGAAAATAAATGGTAAATAAAGTGATATCCTAGACTTTGTTGTTGTTGTTGTTGTTTTTAAACAAACTCTTAGGGGCCCCTGGGTGGCTCAGTGGGTTAAGCCTCTGCCTTTGGCTCAGGTCATGATCTCAGGGTCCTGGGATCGAGCCCCATATTGGGCTCTCTGCTCAGCGGGGAGCCTGCTTCCCATTCTCTCTCTGCCTGCCTCTCTGCCTACTTGTGATCTCTCTCTCTCTGTCAAATAAATAAATAAAATCTATAAATAAATAAATAGATAGAATAAATGATTCATTGTTTGCATATAACACCCAGTACTCCATGCAGTACATGCCCTCCTTAATACCCATCACCAGGCTCACCCATCCCTCTCCCCTCCGCCCCTCTGAAACCTTCAGTTTATTTGCCATAGTCCATAATCTCTCATGGTTTGTCTTCCCCTCTGATTCCCCCCACTTCATTTTTCACTTCCTTCTCCTAATGTCCTCCATGTTATTCCTTATGTTCCACATATGAGTGAAACCATATGATAATTGTCTTTCTCTGCTTGACTTATTTCACTCAGCATAATCCCCTCCAGTTCCATCCATGTCGATGCAAAGGGTCGATATTCATCCTTTCTGATGGCTGAGTAATATTCCATTGTATATATGGACCATATCTTTATCCATTTGTCTGTTGAAGGACATCTTGGCTCCTTCTGCAGTTTGGCTATTGTGGACTTGGCTGCTATGAACATGAGGTACATGTGCCCCTTCTTTTCACTACATCTGTATCTTTGGGATAAATTTCCAGTAGTGCAATTGCTGTGTCATAGGATAGCTCTATTTTTGACTTTTTGAGGAAACTCCATACTGTTTTCCAAAGCGGCTGTACCAACTTGCATTCCCACCAACAGTGTAAGAGGGTTCTCCTTTCTCCACATCCTCTCCAACATTTGTTGTTTCCTGCCTTAATCGGTTTTGGCCATTCTAACCGGTGTAAGGCGGTATCTCAATGTGGTTTTGATTTGAATTTCCCTGATGGCTAATGATGTTGATCGTTTTTTTCATGTGATGCCAACTCTTATGGTAAGGTTCAAGATTGGTTGTTAAATTGATAATATTCACCATGAAAAACATGCCTTCTTTGCTATACACTTATTAACTTAAACCTGATAAACTTAATTCTTAAAAGAAAAAAAAAAAACCCATAATTTTTGAAAGTCCATGGTGTTCAGAGACCAAATATGAGGAAGAGATGAGTGAGTAAAAGAAGGCAGGTTGGAGCTTGAAGTCCAGTAGGGGAGACAGACATTAATCAAGTAACCACACTAGCTATTGTAAGAATTAAATAATTCACTGAAGTCCTTAGAACAGTACCTAGTTCTAGTAAGTGATGAATAAACGTTAACTGTATTATCATCATCCAAATGTCCTTTCGACTAAAATTTAGAAAATGGATTGGAAAGAAACAGGATATGGGTACACTAGTTAGAGGAATATTTTAGTAGCTGGTATTTTAAAAATGGGGAGATTTAGACTAGGTGGCATTGCAGATAAAGCAATATAGAGAAATGAATTCAATATCGCTTTAGGAGTAGAATTGATAAGACTTTTCACCATCCAACATGCTGCATACCCTACTTCTTTGACTCACACTCTTTCTCCAACCACTAGAATGTAAGTTCCATAAAGAACAAGAGTTCTGTCTCTTGTTCATGGCTGTATCCTCACCAACAGTAACAGGACCTGGCTCATGGTGTTCTGTAAATATTAGTGAATGAAGAAGGATTAGATGGGAGTGAGAGAGAGGAGAAGATGCCAGGATGACTCCTGAGTTCCTGGTTTGTGCAAGTAGATGGCATATGGCTCCATGTCTGAGAACAAGGACGAAGGCTTGGGGGTTAAAGTCCTAGATTGCCTTGTGGACCTAGTGGAGATGCCTTTGAGATTGCCAGAGGGAGATGTCAAGGAAGCTATAGAATGTAACTCTCTGGAGCTCAAATGAGAGCCTTGGCCGCTATCTATTGATGTATCCGTTACAAGTGAAACTGCAGGTCTGGATGAGCTGAGCTGGGAAGAGAGTACAGAGTAAGAAGCAAAGAGGGCCAGGGAGTAAGCCTTGAAGAATTCTATTCCTGTATAACGAGATAGGAGATGAAGAAGGGACAAGGTACAGTAGAACACCTGGGCAAGGATAAGATAAGAAACACTTAGAAGTGTGGGGGAAGGGTTCCCAGGAGGGAGTGGTCAACATTACATACCTCAGTATTCTAAAGTTCATGGCACTATTTACACAGGACACTTTATTGGTGCACCGTCAATTAAATATTGATAATACCAAGTAATTCACCAGGCCTCAGTGATAGGAAATGAATTCTCACTTTAGGACAGTGGAGATATTTGAACTCATGGAATAACTGTATTGTTTCCTGAAGTGTCCATTTTAGAAGGAATGAGAATTTGTTTGGGATTCAGAGATTTTTTTTTTTTTAATAGTTATAAGATTAGAATCTGCCTATCTGGATGGAACCTTATGTATATTCAACACAAGTGTTTCTCCACGAGCTACCTAATTTATTCTGTGGCGGGAAGGCTGAGGAAAGGGATGCTCCTGTACAAGAATTCTCTGTAGATGGAAAATAATGTTCAGCATCTCCTTGGGTTTCACAATGATTAAATTTCCTGATTAAGTGGAATGTTTCATTAATTCACTTTTATTTGCCTCCGTCAGTTGGAAGTCTTAACTATTTTCTGTCACAAATGTGCATTGTTTTCAAAATACTTGCACCTCTTTCAAATATCTAAATTTGCTTTGAACCATTATTTTGGAATCAAAATTTATGTTGGGTTACTTTCTAGTTTTCCATAGATCTTTATGAATAAAAAAGAGTTAAGTATTTGGGTTACTTTCTAGTTTTCCATAGATCTTTACGAATAAAAAAGAGTTAAGTATTTGAGAGTTTCATCAATTATAAAATATTCTCCACTGATGCTACAAATTTAAACTTTTAAAAATTCATTGAAGAACATTTGCTGGTAAATCATAAGCTTACTTTTGGGAGCAATGATTTGCCTAATGAAAGTGTACATTTTTCCAGTTTTATTAGTGAGTGCTTTGCTCTGAGAAAGAATTGTAGTGTGTCCCTGCTTCTGGGTGTGGCAAGAATTATTTTCTACAGGCCTGCCATAGAGGCATTTTGAATGCCCTATTTGCATTTTGTGCAGTTCAATGGCTGATTGTTTGTGGGAACTGAGTAGCGCTATTAAGACAATCGTCCTGAGTGGTGCTGTTCGGGGAGGAACGCTAATCCACAACTCCGGCCTTCGCTCTCGGAGAGTGTGGCCATATTTGCCCTGTGATTCCAAAAACCCTATTTCTTCTCAAATGGAAAAATTAGGAACTCGTTTGTTTCACATTCATTCCAACCTAACTTACAGTCAAGTCTATGCAGGTAAATCTGACCTTGAGCTTTAAGGATAGGATTTTTGAGTTCATAGTTAGTTATACTCAACACTTTTCTGTAATGTCAACAGAGGCTGATGTGTTACACTTGATGCTGTAAGGTTAGACAGAAGCCATGGAAAACCTCTAGTTGAACTGTAGACTAGATAGCTTCCCCTGGCCGCTCAAATTCTCTCCCTTCCTCTGACCTTTCGTTTCTTTTACTCTCTGCTCTAAAACCTTGGTTTATGTGACTCTTCAGATTCACCCATCTAGACTTAGGCCAACTCATCTGTTTAGCATTTAATTTTTTTGGCGCTTTTGGGTGGAAGGAGACTAGGATCATGTGATTCAGTGGTTTATGATGGGGAGAAGGGACCATTGAGAAGCAGTGGATGGAAGAGGCTTTATGCAAATGGTATATGTGTTTGTTTCTAGTCAGTGACAGACATCAACATGTCATTACATTATGGAGGATGTACTCACCCTAATTAGATAATGAATTTCATAAGAGCTGACAATATTTCAGCGCCACTATTAAATGGTAGTTGTTACAGATAATTCTCTTGGGCAGTCTTTTTTAAGTGAATTATTTAAGTAAAAATCTAAATCAACCTTTCCCATTACATTAAAATTTTAATCTTAATGTGTATAATAATGTATGATCTTCCGCGGACTGCACAGCTGTGCTCCCAGAAGAGGAGTATTGTATGACGATGCTATAGATCGTGTTTTTAATTTTAAAATTCCCACATACCCTCTAATTCTTCTTATCATCACACCACAGCATGCTTATAAAATTGATATGGATCTGAAAGGACAAAAGCCTTTGAGAAACATAAGTTGAAAGAAACCTTTCTTGTTGTAGCTGCTACTTTATTTCATTAATCTCATCCACTTTTTCACAGTTTCTATTTTTGCTTTTAAACTTTAGAAACGTCATAAAGCTGATAATGCAGTGAACAAGAAACAGACACAAGGTAGGATTTTTACATTTTATTTCTCCTGTCAGATACAGTAATATGTACCAATCATTTTAATTAAATGTAATGAAATTGAAAATACTGTGTATCTCTTAAGTTCTTGTTCCAGGGTAGACTTGTTTTTTTGTAGCATTTATTAGCATGACACTTAAATTCACATTAGAATGATTTACAGTGGTAATACTTTTGAAAGATAACGTTTTTAATACATTTAAATGCCTCATAGCAATGTGTTCTAAAATACTGACCATGAAATCAGCAGATGTTTTGACATGTTAAGTGCTGCAAGATGTCTGTATTTTGTTGGTGATCAATAGATGTTACTCTAGGTAAGATTGATAGACAACAATCAGATGTGGTGTTACTTGTTAAAAGGCATGTTGGAAGTACTTTGTGTTATACTGTACATACAGATGATATATGTCCAGAAATAAACAAAAACCAGGCCAGCTTCTGGGAAACACATAACATTTTGACATGGCTCTTTTGTTGTGGGTCTCTTTTTGACACAGCAAAAACCAAAATGACCTCTAGCACAAGAACATAACTAGACCATAATGCTCTTAGATTTAAAAAAAAAAAAAGGGGGGCACCTGGGCGGCTCAGTGGGTTAAATCTTCTGCCTTTGGCTCAGGTCACGATCCGAAGGTCCTGGGATCGAGCCCCGCATCGGGTTCTCTGCTCAGCAGGGAGCCTGCTTCTCCCTCTCTCTTTCTGCTTCCCTCTCTGCCTACTTGTGATCTCTGTCAAATAAATAAATAAAATCTTAAAAAAAAAAATAGCCAGGAACATGTGAAGTAGACATCTCATCCCATCCCTGAGTTTGCCTGCCCCATCTGAGAATCTCATCCCTCTCTGAAGTTCCCTGATATGATAAGGATCAGCCTTGTCTGCCAAAGTTAGCTGGTGATTAAAAACAGTATTTTTATACTGCTGTGATTTTTATGGGACCTGCCAAATACCCTGCTTTTCTTCCAAAAAGATCATCTGAGTATGCCGTCCACTAAAAGGATTTTCTGCTGATTTTTGATTAAAAAAAGGTACATTTATTTAAGTATCACTTAATAAATTAACAAAATATTTACTGAGATTCTTTATTATGGGACATGTGAGAAAGCATAAGATGGGAACTATATAAAGGCACAAGGGTAAGATGATCTTGTACGGATCAAAATGAAAGATTTGGATTACCTGATCTTAGTGTCTCTCTAGATTTTTCAAAGTGGTAAATAATGCTTCCTGTGTTAAGTCCTGCATGGATCTAAAAGGAGAGAAAATTTGGGGGTAATTTGAGGTTGATCTTCAATCTTAGGGAACACTTTGAATGAGCAGAGACGTCCAAATGGGAAGGCCTTACACATTTGTTAAGTGAGAAGGAGGGAAGAGAGGTTATCTTGAACAGAAATGAAGAAGGCTACGGGATTGCCTTGTTGAACCATTACCAGAGTGTCAGATGAAGAAAGGAGATTCATGTCAAAGGGAAGCAAACACATGATTAAAAAGGAAAGCCAAGGTCAAATTTTCCAGGGCCTGAATCCCAACTGAAGGAGATTCCAACTTTTCTTGAGTATGCTGAGTAGCTCTTGAAGGTTTACAAGCCAAAAAGAGACAGGATGACCATCCAGATTGAAGTTAAAGAACAGAGTAAGAGGCTATTCATAGCCAGGGGGACAAAGGAACTCTAGGAATTTGGGTGGGAAGAGACAACAATAGGAATTGAAAGGGTAAAAAATCCAGATGTTACTGGTACTGGTGTTTTGGACAGTATGCAAAAATACATTTACATTTGTTGCCATGTTGCTTAGAATATTTAATAACAGCTTTTGAACCAAAAATATGTAACTGTTTTTCTGATATGTAATGTATCCTGTAGCTATCTACAAAAGCTATCTTCAGGGACTAGCAGTTACCAATCTTCGAGCCTTGCCCCAAGAAACCAATAACGTATAATTGAAGAGCAACCATCATAGCTATGATATTAGGCTACTATACCTTGTACTGATGGGTTTCCCAATATTCCAGGTACTTACCTACTTCCCAAATATTCACTTTTTTCTCCTACTTAAAGAAAATACTCTTTCTTGGTTATCATTCTCTGTTCATCAGTTTATCCTGGATTAACCAGATTAGCTCTACAGCTAAAAATGAACAGGCAAGTAAGAGGGAAAAAGCTTCCCTAGTATATAAAACTCATGTCAAAAATAAAACGTTAGAACTTAATAGCTATAAAAACCATTTTAAAATCAACAGGAAACTTAAGAATTCTATATCCAAGAAATTCTTTTAGTTTGATACTTAAGTTTATTTTCTGAGGGAATCGTATTTTGTTTTCTTTGCCTCACTGAATGTTGGTTATCTTTTTGTTTTGCAGTTAATAGGAGATAACAGAAATGTTTGAGTCGGATACTGTTTGCTGTAAGATAACTGAAATTGCTTAATACAAAAGCCATCTGTTGTCATTAGACCAGAATGAAATTCAATTTGCTTTCCTGAATTGAGACAAGAATGGGTGTGTGGGGGGGGTATTTTTGACAGATAATTCATCATTTGGCAGGCATTTGAAGTATTTAACTTAAATTTTCATTTTATAAATGTTTACCAAGACCATATAATATGTGAGAGGTTACCTTTCTGTCAAATATTAATCCTCTTTCCTTAGAGAAATTAGTATTTGTCTCCTCATTTTACATCGAAGCACTAGAGTGACTTTTCTCTGTCACTCCCTAATGACTTCAAAAATATAAATTCATAATTTCATTTATAACATTTTCATCCACTTGACTGTAGACTATCTGATGCCTCATTTTCATGAACTAATGCAATTATGGATTTGGGACCTAACTCACTACTTCATAAACTTTACCTTTTGAGCCTATCATCAGCGCTTATGGGAACAAGCCATTTCTTGTCCTAGAGACAGAGAAGTTGCCTAGGTAGATGGTTCAGTGGGCTTACAAGGAGAAACTATATATTGCTCTCTGAGGACCTACCTGCTGAGGGAGAGCAAACTGATGGTCAGAAGCCCAGGGAGTATGAGTGGACCTTTGAGGATTGTGGTTCACTCCTCCCAATGAGCTGTGATTACTTCTCTGGGCCCCCGTGTTTTTCTCATGTGATGGTGCATGTGGACTAGGTAGGTGTGCCCTCATACTCATCTTTGTACTCCCCAAACCTCTTAGCCTAGAGGCCTGTATGGGTGGATGAACCACTCTCCATGGAGAAACTTGAGTGCAGACAAAAAAGCAAGAAGAGACTAGAAATGAAAGGAGCCTTCTTGAAAATTTATTATCTGGGGTACAAACAAGATAAAAGGCAGTGTTTCAAAACACTGTGTCCGAGACTGTTTTTCAGACACTGATGAAATGCTAATGCAATGGAAGCTTTTGCTGTCTTTTTACCTTCTCTGCTGAAGTGATATCATCGCTTTGCCTTCTATGAACACAGTACCATGTCCACTTATCACTTCTGTTACTGAAAGCTCCAGAGCACTGCCAAATTCAGAATGCCCTCGTTTTCTGTGCATCTAAGCTAACCTTCATTTTCTTTGCTTTCTTCCTCAATATTTGAACTCACAGTATTTGATATACCTCTCTCCATATGTCTACACACACACTGGGGCAGTCTCTATCCCTCATCTGGGTTGTTTTGCCACATTTAGCTCTGCAGGAATTTGCAAATTGTAAATTCATTATTATCATTCTAATATGTAAATTGGAGACAATCTCTGATTTTATGATAGTGGTTGAGCTAGTTCTTTTTCAATTGTGAACCCATATTTACATTTTTTTCCTTAAAGTAAGCTATTGTGCCTAGCGTGCCAGTAGTTCAAGTGGAAGGTAGTTTCACATAAAATCACAGTGAGAGACCTGGGAAAAGATGGGCCTCGGGTTCAGACTAAAGAAGATATTGAGGATCTTAAAAATTAAAATTAAAAAAAAAAAAATAGCCCCTAATGGAATAGATTTGCTTTAAAAAAAAAAAAAATCCTGGGTTTGGGGGCGCCTGGGTGGCTCAGTGGTTAAAGCCTCTGCCTTCATCTCAGGTCATGATCCCAGGGTCCTGGGATCAAGCCCCACATTGGGCTCTCTGCTAGGCAGGGAGCCTGCTTCCTCCTCTCTTTCTGCCTGCCTCTCTGCCTACTTGTGATCTCTATCAAATAAATAAGTTAAAAAAAAAAAATCCCAGGTTTGGATCTCTTCCCTGAAGCATGATGTATATACATTCCACCAGTGAGACTAGATGGGAGATAACCTGTGGTTTCTGGCAACCCATCAGTCACCTGATTTGATGCTGTAGTTGAACAAGGACCACCATTAATTATTATTAGTTGGTCTGTTTTATACCTGGTTTTATTTTGTAGCAGACATTAGAGTCAGTTTTTAATAAAGTTGTTTTTCTCTGTTTTAATTGAGAAAATGACCACAGCAACTAAGCAGAAAATCTCAGATCTCATCTTTAGCTCTGTCTTCCTGCCTTAGAGCTACCTTACCCTTCTCAGAAGTGGAAGTGAGGTGGTGGGTGCCGAGAGCCGCTAGGAGGCTGCTTCCCTGCGGGGCACAGAATCACCTTCCTGCCCCCCGAAACCAGTGCCCCTTCAAAGCTCTTTGTGAGAAGGGTATGCAGTTGGCCTGGGTGGACTGATGATAAGCGTGAAGTGACCTACTCACAGGCTGAATCCATCTGGAGGAGTTCATTCCATGCTAAGGGACTTAAGGTCACACCAGGTTCCTGCTTGTTGAAATAGCCGAGCCACTGCCTTGGTGTCTCCCTGGAGGTAGCCCCATGTCAGAGCCATCCTGTAGACCCGAATAGACAGACACTCTGCCACGTGGGTGTCATCTTACTTATAAATAGCTCTTACGGAATATTGTTTGCATGATCTGAAACATGAGGCTTAAAAATTGAGCACATGTATGGCCTAAATCATGTTTCAGCCCCCTATAAGATCATTAATATTTTCAAATAATTGTGAAGATCTTAGGGTGCGTAAATTGAACTGGTTAGGTATTTTCAACAGTAGCTCTGGAGAGAGCCCACATTTATCTGAGGGGAAAGAGAAGCCCAGATTGTCTTTCATTTGTCCCGTGCATAAAAGTTGCCCACTGAGGAGCAGACACGCACTGAGGAAATTTAGGACCATTGTTAAAGTAAGAAAGGAAAATCAGGTGGGCCTCCGAGCGTTCGCTGTCTCACTTGAGTAAGTCCTCACTGAACATATACTCTGCGGAAGACCCAGTACAGAAAAACGCAAAAAGAAACCAGGCTGTGTTCTTGTCCTCCATGAAATTAGGATCTCGCGGAGAGGGAAGATGGTCACTAATTCTATGATGCATATAATTCTAGTTGCTAGAACAACTAGAAGGGGCCAAATGAGAGCGGCAGGAATTCCAAAATGTCATTTTCGAGGTTTGTGAAGGATGAGTGGGCTTTTCAGTAAACAGAGCTATTGGGATGGTAGCAGTGGGTGATTCAGGAGGAGGTGGAAAGGCAGAGATGTATCCTGGGAATAGCAAATAGTCTATTTTGGCCAGAACATAAGATACCTGTCACAGAGCACTGGAGGCAGGGGTGGGAAGGCAAGTTAGGGTCCTTTTTTGGATGCTTTTGAAAACCAGGGTAGAGATGTTGGAAGGAATTAATGGAGAGTATGGCTACGTTACTAGTTGTACTTTTGGAAGAAGAATTTGACAGCTGCGTGGAGAGGGAGAGTTGTGAGGAGCAGAGAGATTGACTTTTGATTAACCAGAGAAGGGGGCTAGGGCGGTGATGATGGGAAGGCGAAGAAAAACCCACAGCAGACAGATCCAACTAGAACTCGGCAAAGGCGAGAGAATCTTGTCAAGTACCAAATGCTGGCAAATTAGATGGGGACACCCACTGCGTCCAGCATTTAAGAAGTCACGATTCTTCACAGGAGCTCCAGCTCTAAGCTGTGGAGCCCCAGCAAAACTGTAAGAACCAAAGCCCAGTTGCGAGAATGGTGGAATTATTGACTGCTGATGCAATGCAGGGAGATCTTTCTTTCAAGGAATTGTTTGATTAAGTGATAAAAAAAAAAAAAAAGCAAATGATTCATGACTCTGGGAGCAGGATTGAGGAAAAATGTTTTGAGAAAAGGAGATTGCTGACTCTTTTGCCCTGATCATGTCATCTCACCCATATTTTGTTTTTATGAGTCACTTGTTCAAAAACAGCTTTCTGGATGCACCTGTAGAGTTTCTATAGGCCTCCCTAGGATCCCAGGATTTCATTCATTTTTTTTTTATTTTATTTATTTATTTGAGCGAGAGCAAGGGGAATACAGGAGCAGCAGCACAGGGAGACAGAAAAGCAGACTCCCCGCTGAGTGGGGAGCCAGACATAGGGCTCGATCCCAGGACCCTGGGATCATGACCTGAGCCAAAGATAGATGCTTAACTGACCATGCCACCCAGGCACCCTGCTAGAAGTTCATTCCTAAGAAACTCTCAGTGATGCTGATGCTGCTAGTGAGGCTGGTGCATTGTTAAGTCTCATAAATTTGGTGATAGAAATAGTATCATCTAATTGAAAAGCCGTATATAGAATATAGACGAGAGCAGTATTCAGAAAGTTCCATCCTTTTTTGCTGGTAGACTCTAAGCAGATGGTTATTTAACTTGACTTGTATATGCAAATTCATGGAAAAGAGTTTTGTGTAACCTTAATGCTTGCCACAAAGAGGTTTCTGCCTTACAATTGTCTTTAGAATGCCAGGGTCTACATAGTGAATGAACTGATGCTTTAATATGGGTATTCTGGCTTTCTTTCCTTGCCAAGTTCAAAGCCAGGGTCTCAGCTGTGCCCTGCCCTTCTCAGTGCACTACAGCTCCCCTTCAATGCTTACAGCCAGGTAGGAACTGGAGTGTACCACCCTTGCTGTGGTTTCTCTGTCCTCCGTGACATCGGGAGTGCCCATCATCCTTCTGGAGAACTTGCCTCTTGTTACCCACTTGAAGAAGAGGCATGCTTGCCCAGGAATGGCAGCCCAGTGATTCTTTCAGGAATAGCCTCAGGGGTGGACTGTTTAGTTTGTAGGGATGACAGCTTCTCTCTGAGAAGCTGGTATTAGACTCGAAGTGAGCATTTGTACCTGTGCGATGTTTGATTTCGTCCTGAGAGACTGCCGGTTTCTCCAGGGCCTTTGATTAGGGAACTCCCAAGGGACTCTAACAGAATGTTTTCATTTCAAAAAGAAACCCATTAGGGGCACCTGGGTGGCTCAGCGGGTTAAAGCCTCTGCCTTCGGCTCGGGTCATGATCCCGGGGTCCTGGGATCGAGCCCCGCATCAGGCTCTCTGCTCAGCGGGGAGCCTGCTTCCTCCTCTCTCTCTCTGCCTCTCTGCCTACTTGTGATCTCTGTCAAATAATAAATAAAATCTTAAAAAAAAAAAATCTAGTAAAAAAAAAAAGAAACCCATTACAACAAAGCTGTTCAGTAGTATCCTGCTAAGTAAAATCAGGTGACATTTGAGGTATTTGTTTAAAGTCTGAGTTCTTCTCTGCATACTGCCAGACTAATTAGCTGGGTGACAACCATAGCAGGTGTTTTTGGCTGGAACCACAGAAGAGGAGTTTTTCGCATTTAAAAGAAAGAGCTGTTCAAGCACCATAGGACAGACAGGCCATTCTCCTAATTCTGCCAAAGCAGGCATCACCAGTCATCTCCACAGCACACCTCTTGAACTCTGAGACTCTAGAGGTGTAAAGTAAGTGTACCTTTGGCCCAAGAAAGCTAAAAGCTCCGAAAAGGATGTGGCATAATTTCTGGCTTCCTCTTAAGCTGGTTGGAGCTGGGTCAGAGGAGGTCAGGGATTAAAAATAACTGTGTTGCTATTTCAGTCACCAGCATAATACATGTGATATGGCTTATTTTAATTGTTCTGTGGTTGGAGGTTTAGGAACTACTTCCGAAGTAAAGACAACGGTGAATTATGTGATTGACTTTTATCCTTGGCCACTATTCAAGCCTTGATTTTGTACACAGAAACCTTTTTTATGTTGTGAGCTGGTTTTTAACTTCACCAGAATTCTCTGTTATTCCCTGTGTCCTAAGATGGGTTTGGCCTCCAGTCTGAAGAAGTTACACGCTTCTAGTCTTTATTGCTGGGTTCTAGTTTTATATTTCAAGAACAAAAGAAAAAAAGGAAGGGGAGGTTAAAAACCTTTTCTTAGTTCTTATGAGTCTCCAGGTGATGCTAATGCTGGCTGGGGTCCCTAGACTACCAGCTGAGCTGCGAGAGTCTGGTACATTCAAAGAAATGTTACTGTACTTGGTTAGGATTCTAACTCAGAGTAGAGACATAAAGGTACTTTATACTTTGATCAGTCCAGGCCACTGTAACCTTCAGAGTAAATCAGTACCCATCCGATGGACGAAAGTCAAGTGAGGTGACTGATAACAATGTGTGCTCATCTGGGCTTATAGTCAGTGGAACTTCATACATGGCTAGTGAGAGCATGGACTGCAGATGATTCTTAGGGAAGTAATCCAGTCATATCTGTTAAAAGTTCAAACACAAATGCTCTAGAGCCAGCAACGCCCCTTTAAGGATCATGTCCTATAGAATACAGCCATAGAAATATATTTCAGTGTTGTTTGAGGTGGTAGGAAAAAAAATGGAAGTCAGAATTCCCATTAATCGGAAGATAGTCAAATACGTTCTGATACAGCTTTTGTGTAAAACAGTTCTTTCACAGCTGGACTGGAATAGCTGTGTGCTTATCTCAGGGATTTCCCAGGGCCAAGAGCGGAACAAGATAGACCAGCTGGTGATTTGTAATGTGCTGTCTAGGGTTTGAAACTCTCCCTGGTGGCACCCAAGACCAGCTTCTCTGCTTAGATAAGGGTTGTGTATTTGTATTGATTGATGGCTCACTTGGTATAAACTGTTCCATAGTCTGCCTTGGCTAACTGGGGCTATAAATGCCCCCTTGGAAACTTTTCCCCAGGCTTCCTTGAAATTGAGATTTATCGAACATATCTTAGAGATTCGAAATACCTGTCCGAGGTAAATGTGATGAGATGTCCCAGGGAACATGTATGTCCCAGGGAACTGTGCCTGGAAGTTTCTCGGACCACCATGCTATCCGTTTTCTGCTGGATCATGTCCTCTGTTTTGATGACACTTTTTGTGGGTATGTCCTATAGAATTTTATGAAACTGTTCAGTTATCTGACTCATTGTAATGGACGGTCCCTATAGTGGGTTTTTTTTCAAAAATGGGTCATCCCTGCTACGTCATGAGAACATCTATGACATGTTAAGTGGAAAACCAAGCTGTAGAGGAGTAAAATTGTAGAGGAAAGAAAACAAAAGTCCCTATGTTCATGTTTGTCTAGAGAAAGGTTTGTGAGGATGCGCCAGTTAGTATTCCTCACGTTAAGAAAGTAGAATGAGAGGTGCCTGGGTCAGTCGGTTAAGCGTCTGCCTTCAGCTCAGGTCATAATCTCAGAGTCCTGGGATCAAGCCCTGTGTTGGGCTCCCTGTACAGTGGAAGCCTCTTCTCTCTCCTCCCTGCTTGTGCTCTCTCTCGCCGTCACTGTCTGTCCCCCTCTCTCTCAAATAAATATATAAAATCTTTTAAAAAAATAAATAAAAGTTTCTTTGTCATGTAAATTTTTCAGCAAGCCACATTTCCTTTGTATCTCTTCAAAAGTGAATTTTCAGGAAACGTTTGGGTAGAAGCAGAGAGCCTCTACCCCTAGAGGTGATACAGGAGGGCAGGTGTACTGAGAGAGAGGGAAGCACAGAAAAGTCGGTTAGGGGAAGGAGGTAGGTAGGTTCAAATGCACAGGAAGAAGTGGTGGTGGTACCTGCGTGGTTCAGTTGGGTAAGCATCCTGGGATCAAGACGCGCATCGGGCTCCCTGTGCCCCTCCCTCTGCCTGCTGCTCTGCCTACCTGTACGTGCTCTCTCTCTTTCTCTCTCAGATAGTCAATAAAATCTTCAAAAAAAGTGATGGGAGCAATGTTGAGGGGAAAGGAGCAGCAGGGAGGGAAAATGGAGACATGAGGCAGATCTGAAGGATTGTTTTCCATGGTACTGCGGAAGGTATCCCAGGTTTCCACCTTTGTTAGTGAGCAGGGACTCCCTGGCATGGGCTGTGCAGTTTGGCAAGCCTGTTAGAACACCTCCGTCCTGTTCAGGGGGACCCAGTAGAGTGGTTCGGGCTATTTTTAGATGTGAACTAACAAACATCTGCAAAGTGGCAGCATTTCAAAGAGGGCTAGTTCATTAATTTCTTTTTTTAAAATTGATTTATTTATGTTAGAGAGAGAGCATCAATTAGGGACAGAGAGAGAATCTTCAAGCAGACTCCCCGCTGAGCGCAGAGACCATGAGGTAGGAGGCTTGATCCCAGGACCCCAAGAATGTGACCTGAACTGAGAACAAGAGGCCAGAGTTTAACTGACTGAGCCACCCAGGTGCCCTGGGAGGGCTGGTTGGGATTACAGATCTAGAAGCAGTGGACTGGAACTGACATCATAGGACACTCATGTTAGTGCATCTGATGGTTACATAAACATTTCCAACGGCTCCCACTGGAACCATTTTAGGAACTTACAAAACTGAGTCTGTTTTAAGCAAATGTTTAAGTAGTTCATTGGCATCTTTTTAGGTACACTTTTTATTGAGTTATAATTCACATGCCATAAATTCATTATTTTCAAGGATATATTTCAATGTTTTTTCGTGTAGTCACAAAGTTATAGACCCATCACTGCTGATTGCAGAATATTTTCATCAACCCAGAGAGACACGTATATGTAAGCATTCAATCCCCACACCCCTCTTCCACGAACTCCTGACATCCATTAATCTATATTCTATATCTATGGATGTCTATTCTGGATATTTTATACAAATGGGATCACATAATGTGTGGCCTTTTTTGTCCGGTTCTTTTCACTTAACATACCCAAGGATTCATTCATGATGTAGCATCTATCAGCATTTCATTCTTTTTTATGACTGAATAATATTCCATCATTTGGATATACCCCATTTTATTTAACCATTCATGAATTGATGGACATTTGGGTGGTTTCTACTTTTTGGCTATTGTGAATAATGCTACAATAAACATTTGTGTACAAGTTCTCATGTGAACATATGTTTTTAGTTCTCTCAGATATATACTTAGGTGTGGATTTTCTGGGTCATGGTAGCTCAGTGCTTAACTTTTTGAGGAATTGCCAACATGTTTTTCTAAATAGCTATTTTTTTAAAAAACACTGTGAGCATGTATTCTTAACATAGGACCTACTGGGAGGCAGAGTTATATCTTTAGTAAGTCTGTGTAACTATTCTTGTGGTTTCATATGATCTCCCAAATACACCAGTGGATCCAGTTTTCCATCCAGCAAGGACTCACTGAGCACCTTTGCATCACTGTGTTGTTACACTGGGAGTTGAGCAGTGAATAGAATAGAGAATGTTCCCATTGTCAGAGATCTTACAGTCTGGGGCAGGAGATAGCCCTTACATTGCCCTTTATGTAAGGGCTATCTCCTGCCCCAGACTGTATAGTATATAGTAAAACTGCCTCAGGTGCTCTGAAGGAAAAAGTGCAATAAGCTTATTTAGACTTGAAGGTAGTGGGAAAGGAGTGGGCCTCACAATATGTCCCCTGAAAGCTGAAGATCTAGAGTTTAGGTAGGAGTTACTTAGATGAGGATGGAAGGAAAGAGTGTTCCAGTCATGGAAAAATGCAGTTTTGAGACAGGAAAGAGCATGTTGCTTTTACACAGAGGTATGGGTAGGATTTAGGGGAAGAGGCAGGAGGTAATAGCAGAAGCTGCTAATCAAAGGTTTTCTAGGTGTTTTGACTTACTTCATGAGCCAGGAGGAGACATTTGAAGAGTTTTGATCAAGGAGTGACCTAACCTTGTATAGGAATATATGTAAGGATGTGTGGACTGATACACTGTAATCCATAGTTGTACGTTATATGTAAAATCATTATGTGGAGTCACTGGAGCTATACTGTAGAAACTCAACTTGAAAAAGATCAAGAGTAAATGTGGGAAACTAATGGTCAAGCCCGCTGGGACACAATGGTTGCTTGAAGTAGGAGTGTTGGTGATGGTGGTGGTGGAGAAGATACAATTTGGCAGAATTTGAGATGCTTAGGGCAGGAAATCAACAGGAAATTTTTAGTAGTAAAAATTATTCCTGATTTTCTGGGGCGCCTGGGTGGCTCAGTCCATTAACCGTCTGCCTTTGGCTCAGGTCATGGTCCCAGGGTCCTGGGATCGAGCCCCACGTAGGGCTCCCTGCTCAGTGAGGAGTCTGCTTCTCTCTCTCTCTGTCCCTCCCCCTGCTCCTGTATGCGCTCTCTCTCACAAATAAATAAAATCTTTAAAAAATTATTCCTGATTAAAAAAAAAAAATTTTTTGCAGAAGAGTTTAAAAAGCAAAGAGATGAACAATGAGGCATATGACCATAATAAAGCCACCCCAGATCACAATACAGCATCATTAGCGAAAGGAAGTTAAGTTTCTTAGAAAGTATATTGCTATAAAAACAAGAAAACCCTACCCAAACTAATACATGAATTCAACAAATTTATAAGATGACAGGGTCATTGTATGAAAGTTTAATTCATTTCTGTATATTACCAATGGCCAGTACAGAATGGAGTAAAAATGCCATTTACAGTATAAGAAAAGTTTACCAAATATCAATAAGTAAATCTAATGAAAGACCTATACACTGTAAACTGCAAAACATATCTGAGAGAAGTTAATGGAGATGTAAATAAATGCAGTGATACAGTTTGTCCCTGAGTTGAAAGACTCACTCAAAATCAAAATCCCAGGAATCCTCAAATCCCCAAAATTAACGATTTGACTCTAAAATTTATATGGAAATGCAAAGAACTTAGAGTAGCCAAACAGTATTTAAAAAGAACAAAGTGAGGGGCACCTGGGTGGCTCAGTGGGTTAAAGCATCTGCCTTCAGCTCAGGTCATGATCCGGGGTCTTGGGATCGAACACCGCATCGGGCTCTCTGCTTCGCGGGGAGCCTGCTTCCTCCCTCTCTCTCTGTGCCTGCCTCTCTGCCTACTTGTGATCTCTGTCACATGAATAAATAAAATCTTAAAAAAATAAAAAATAAATAAAAATAAAAAGAACAAAGTGGACGACTTACCTAGTTTCAAAACTTACCATAAAGTTAGAATAATCAAGATGGGGTATATTGATGTGAAGATATGCAAATTGATCAGTAAAATAAATACAGAGTCTAGAAATCTATTTACTATAGCACTATGTTAATGTAATTGGGAAAAGTCAAGTCTTTTTTTTTTTTCACTTTGAGAAATACATGTATTTTTTTCCTCAAATTTTTATTTAAATTCCAGTTAACATTCGGTATATTAGTCTCAGATGTAGAATTTAGTGATTCATCACTTACATACAAACAGAATCTCAGATGCATATTGTATGAGTCAATGTATATGAAATGCACGACTAATCTATGGTGACTAATTTATATTTGCCTCTGAAGATGGAGGGATGGATTTTAAAGGAGCATAAGGGGTCTTTCCGGAGTTTTATATCTCATTGTGAGTGGTGGATTCACAAGTGTTTACAGTTTTCAAGACTTAAGAACTGTACATTTTGTTATACCTCAGTCAACAAAAGAAAACCTCGTAAGCGTGAGCTAGACAGTTACCCTAAATAAGGGAAGCAGACCGGAAATGAAGCCACAGGAAGCCATGAACGCAGTGATAGAATGGTGAGCCCCCTGGAAAGAGGCAGCCACCCCTCTGGTCCAGGCACGGGTGGGAATTGACGGACCTTCTGAGCTTTCCAGATAAGTTGATGTCTTTGTTTTCATGCCACATCTCAGTTGTAGAAATATTGGACAATGAGTTTTCAAAAACTTAAGTATTTCAGTTGGGGGTGTGTACTAATATGAGATAGAATCAGAAAAAAATAAATGGCAGTGAAGGGCTCTACCTACTGTTTAAATTTTTCTAATTTATAGTGCTGCAAGGTCCTACTGGGTATTTACCCCAAAGATACAGATGTAGTGAAAAGAAGGGCCATCTCTATCCCAATGTTCATAGCAGCAACGGCCACAATCGCCAAACTGTGGAAAAGAGCCAAGATGCCCTTCAACGGATGAATGGATAAGGAAGATGTGGTCGATATACACCATGGAGTATTACACCTCCATCAGAAAGGATGAATACCCAACTTTTGTATCAACATGGACGGGACTGGAAGAGATTATGCTGAGTGAAATAAGTCAAGCAGAGAGAGTCAATTTTCATATAGTTTCGCTTACTTATGGAGCAAAAGGAATAACATGAACAACATTAGAAAGAAAGGAAAAGTGAATTGGGGGAAATCGGAGGAGGAGACAAAGCATGAAAGACTGTGGGCTCTGATAAACAAACTGAAGGTTCTAGATGGGAGGGAGGTGGGGGGTGGGGTGAGCCTGGTGGTGGGTACTAAGGAGGGCACATATTGCATGGAGCACTGGTTGTGGTGCATAAACAATGAATCTTGGAACCCTGAAAAAATAAAAATAAAAGGGCAGGGGCACCTGGGTGGCTCAGTGGGTTAAAGCCTCTCCCTTCGGCTTGGGTCATGATCCCAGGGTCCTGGGATCGGCCCCACATCAGGTTCTCTGCTCAAGCAGGGAGCCTTCTTCCCCCTCTCTCTCTGCCTGCCTCTCTGCCTACTTGTGATCTCTGTCTGTCAAATAAATAAGTAAAATCTTTAAAAAATAAAAAAATAAGAGGGCAAATAGGGAAATTAAATAAATAAATAATAAAAAAAAAATTACCCCAAAATGAACTAATTAGATTTTCCTAAAAAATAAAAATAAAATGCTGCAAAGTTTAGGACCATTATTGACAGTGTCCGCGCATCTTGGTTAGGGTCGAACAGAGCAGCATTTGGCTAGCTGTCTTTGTTGAGTACTGACTATACTGTAGCTACTGGGGTAAGCCGTTAAAGGGCAGAGTGCTTTCATTTATTCTTTATTCTTTAACACAACTAATTTTGAGGAAGCCACTGCTAAGCAGCGGCAAGCGACATCTAAACCCCAAGGCTCTTTTACTCTTTTTCTCATGCCCTGACCTTCTCATGCTCAGGGAACAACATCAAGGAGCAGGTTTATTCCTGGGATCAGTCTGGTAAATGCTGTAGGGATTTGAGTTTTGTGTATTAGAATATACTGGTCACTTTTAGATGTCTGTGGTTCCAATCCTTGACCCATAACTGTATGATACTGTAAACATTGTAAACTTTAAAGTAAAAGTTATGGGTATAGATACTGTATTGGAAATAGTTTAGTGTTAGCACTTCAACTTGGAATTATTATTATTTTTTAACTTAATAAAATTTATTCACCAAAACACACTGTAGGATATTCCTTGTTGCACTTATTAATTTGGTTAATGAGCATTGGAGTGTCTTCTGTGCTAGGAGTTTTGATACTGAGTTTCTGTGAGAAGATGAATAAGACAGAGCCCTGTGCTCACGAAGTTTGAAACACAAAGAGATTGCATTTACATTAAAGTAATTTATAATACTGACCACAAGACCGGTGGGTATGTCATTAATGTTAGATTTGCTATTTAACATTTGGAGATAATTATCATCATGATTTACTTCAGAGGGCTCAAGCTTCAACTTTTCTAATATCAAAAGAAACTGAATCTAATGTTTTATACCTATAAATTATTCATCCTGCAAATATTTACTGTACTACTACTTTGTGTACAAAGTAGTACTCTGAGTACTACTTTGTGTACAGAGTACTACTTTGTGCACAAAGTAGTACTCTGAGTACTACTTTGTGCCAGGGACCATGGTGTTTCCAGGGGATGTAGTATTAAACAGAGCAACTCCTAGCTTTGTCTTCAGGAAATTTACATCAGGATAATTTGTAGACCAACCTTGACTTATTCCTTTTCTTAAGTACTAAGTGCTGTGCTTTCTACCTTGTGGGTTTTTTTTTTTTTAATTTTATCTTTTAGTGTCTATTGGTATAGTTAATATTGTGCCACAGACACCTAGTAGGGAAGGAAGAAAGGTGTACTGAAAAATTTGACTGCTGTGACACAATAATAAAACACTAATAAAAGAACCCTCTATCCTAATTTAATAGTATTCTCTTCTTTCATTTCTTCTCCATAAACCAAATATGAAAACTTCTGCAATTTTACATTATTCTAAAGATAGATGCAGATTCCTTATCTGTTTATGTGTTAAATTCTTGCTAACCAATTTGAAATCTATTTCTCTTGTGCTTGTAAATCCTTTAAAAAAAAAATTGCTACTGTTACGACTTCTGAAATAGTTTTTAAGCTTGTCACTCCCTTTTCACATCATTTTTGTGGCTCTCTCCTCCAGCTGTGGCCTGTAATTCTATGTACTGAAGAAAGCCCTGGTAGCACCAATGAGATTATACCCTCTATTAGTGAAGTTCCATTGTGGAATCTAAGATGTGCATTTGTTTTTCTAATTCTTTGTATAATTTTATACATCTTTGCTGTCATAAATAATTTTTAAACCTGTAAAAATTGCTGCTAGTTAATTTTTTTGAGGCTATCCATTTAAAATGATCATTTCCTCAGAGGCAGGCTTTTGGGAAGTAGTAAAAATGTTGTTAAAAATGTCACCTTTTCTCTTTCCAGTTTTGAGAAATGGTGCTTGGGAAATTGTGCACTGGGAAAAGGTATGCATTGATTTTTATTTTGTTCTAGAAGAATTGCATAGATGTGTACTCTGATGGGATTTTTGTATATAATATAAACAAATGTCAAGAATTCTAATATGAAAGCTCTTTAGTAATTAATATTGTAAACATACATGGAGACTTCCAATTAGTCACTTCCATTTAGTAATTCTGCAATTTACTAGAAAGACTTAAAAAGTAATATTTGGAACCCTCTGTTTTTCATAGGATAATTTTGAGTACTGTTTTTGTAGATTTCATTTAACCATGAATTTTTTTGTGTTGAAACTTTTTGCTTTAATCATCTGCTGTCCAAGTTTAAAAAAAAAATCAGAGTTCTGAAATTTCATTTGCAAATTTGATTTCAAATTCATGTATTATGACTACACCTTCATAATTCCTTTTTTTAAAAGAAGCTTACTAAGTAAACATCATTTTCTAATGAGCTGGAAATCGGTTTCATAATATCAAGAGGTTAATATGCTCACAGGATGTGTGCCATGGTTAGTGAGCTGAGTCATAATTTTATAAGTGTTATTATCTAGGTGCTTTTCAGACCTCAGTTTCAAAAGGTAAGCCACTGTTACTAGTTCTCCTTAAGTCCTGGAAGACCCTTTGCTCTGGTCATTCACAAGCGAGTATTTGTAACTTGGTGAGACTTTTGGAGGCAAGTCCACTCTCCCTGAGGGATTTTGTTTTCTGAGATTGCTGGGCACAGCACAGTGGAGGTGTGATAGAGACAGCATACTTGCCCTCCAGTATTTCCTAGCAGGTTAAAGGCTATGCCCTTAATACTGCCTTGTGATGTTCATAGTTACCTTGTATCCCTGCAGGAATAGGATTCCCTCTCAGTTAATTGCATTTTTATTGATTTTAAATCAATGGCCAAAATAGAGATTGACATCTCCCTTTCTGTATGTTTGGAAACTTACGACTCTCTCTCTCTCTCTCTGATCTTTGACATAAAAGTAACAAGGAAGAAAATACCTTGATTGTGCTTTCCCTATTTCTGCGATAGTCTCCTCTCAGAGAAGCAATGTAAAAAATGAGAAAGCTCAAAAAACTGTCTCAAAAGAGATTTTCTTTATGCTCTTCTTTGGCACTTGTGGATTTAAACATTTTTAGAAGACTGGTAGGATATAATCAAGTATGGTGAATTGTATTATAAATGTATTTCATTGCCAAGGATTGTTTGGGTAATTAGCATAAACACATATCCTAAAAAACTGATGTAACAGTTTCTTACCATCTACCCAGAGTGCTTATTCAGAAAATAAGCAGTCATAAAGTCAGGAGATAAGCATCCAAAACTTCACTCTTAAATTAATTTGTTAGGGAGTGCCTGGGTGGCTCAGTCAGTTAACCGTCTGCCTTTGGCTCAGGTCATGATCCCCGGGTCCTGGGATCGAGCCCTGCATCTGGCTCTCTGCTCAGCGGGGAGTCTGCTTCTCCCTCTGCCTTTGCCCTTCCTTACTACTTGTTCATTCTCTCTCTCTATTTCTCTCTTGTTAGAACATCTGATTTTTCTAATGTCTTTTTTTTTTTTCATTATTTCAAGACCGAATGGATTACTGTAACTCTTCCAACATTTCATAGACAAAAATTATTACCAGTCCATGATTACCCATAATGCTAGTATTCTCAGTGGTCTTGAAGATCAATGCCACACCTTACCTGGGCATCCTACTTTGAGAGGCAGAGGAAAAAAATTTAAAGTGCTACCAAAAGTCACCCAACCAAAATGAGCTGATATTACTTAATTGAAATTAGATACTTAATTAAGTAGAATAATAAAAGTTGGTTCAATGATGAATTCAAGATAAATATTCAAAAATTAATAGCATTCTTTGCAGGCAATATCAAGTTAGAAAAATACAAGTGAGAGATCTCATTCCTCATTGCATGGTGATGCTTAGAAATAAATTTAAAATACGTACATGACCTTTGTAAAAAAAACATCAAAACTTTGGGTATTTAAGATTCACATAAGTGGGCAAATATGCCCTACTCCCAGAAAAACTAAAAATATCAATTGTTCCAAAGTAGTGATATAATCCCAGAGAAATTATTATTTTTTCCTCAAGAGTTGACTAAATTATTTATCTTAATTTTAAAAATAAACAGTTGAGAAAATAGACTATTTTGGAAAAATGAACTGTGTGCAGGGATGAATAAAATGAAGAGCAAAAGTTATTAAAATTGTGTGGATCTATTACAAAAATAGGCATGGATGAACAGAGTAAAAATAGAATGAAAAAATATTTTCTCCAAAAATAGAGAAAAGGGACTAGGATGCTCTGAAGTAAAACCCATTTAATATGTGATAAAGGAGAGAAAATCATTGATAAAAGAATTATTTAATAAATGATGTTGGGGTGCTCGCTTTGGCAGCACATATAATAAATTATGTTGGGATCACAGATTTGTAGTTTCAGGAAATAACACAGTTTATATCTAACTCACATCCCATGCTAAAATAAATTCCAACTGGCTTAAGTTAAATGTTAAAACACTGTTTTTGAAAAACCTACAAACAGAATAAAAACTTTAATAAATATTTGGAGAAGAGGAAGATCTCACGGTCTCTGGAATTTGATCATATAAAATTTAAAACAAATACACAATAAAAACTACCACTAATAAGTAGGTACCATATGGAAAATAGTTGTACCAAGTATAAAAAAAGACTGAAACTGCTGTCATATACATAGGAAATAAAAGTTGGCAGTAAGCAAGAAGATATATAATAAGCAGCCAGACTCAGTATAATATTCCACCTAGTAGTGAAAGTGGCAAATTTAAACAATATTGATGTCTCATTGGCTATATTTATTCTTTACTTGAGGATTTTTGCTTTATGAACTATTTCATTCACATACTAATGTGAATTAGCAGTTTAGGTCATCATCCTGAGAACTATAAAAACAGGATTCTGGAAATTTATCCCAAGAAGATAGTCATAATGTAAGGGGGAAAACCTGTACATGTACAAGAATGTCTACTGTAACATTATTTGCAATAATGAAAAGTTGGCCTATGTGGATATCCAACAATAGGGAAAGCATTTTTTAAAGGATGACATTCTACATTCTGGCATATTTGATGACACATTAAGGCTATAATTTCAAATACTGTGGCATCAGGGGAAAATTTTATACCGTTCATTCAATAAATATGCATTGAGTATCTCTGCCAAGCAGTGAAATACCAGCAGCTAGCAAGACATATGAAGGTTCCTGTGTCATAAAATATAATCATAGGTGAAAAGAACAGAGCCATGTATACTAAGACATCAACTATGTACAAATGGTTTCCTGGACACTAAATGGACAGACGTGAAAGCAGACTTGCTTGTTGGGTTAGCCAGATTGTGGGGCAAGTCTTTTCTTTAAGCTTATGTCGTATTTTGTGCCATTAAAAATAAAATCAATAAACCAAAACCAAGAGCCTGATCCTCATGCCAAAGTAATACGATAAACCATAGTGCAAATGGGCTTTAGTTCAGGACTTGCTTTCTTTGTTTTTCTCATGTGTGGCTACTGTGGCCGCGTTTTAATGGTCCTAAGAGGACCTTCAGATTTGCACAAGGTACATCCAGCCATTCACAGATGGGTCTACTTCAGCTCTCAAACATGAAGGGTTTATCCCTCCGGTTTTGCCCCGAAGCCTTCCCTCTGTTGTATAAGGTTAAATTGCCAGTGTCTGCTTTTCCAAGAAGGTATCACAATTACAAAGCCCCATATAAGACACTGCTTCTCCAAGCTTGACAAGTCAGCTACTGTCTTCATTGCCCTTACCACCAGGGCCAGCTCTTCAAGGTCAGATGCTACTGAGACCATTCCCAGGCTTTGGAGACAGTTGCAGGTGGAGAATTTGGGAGGAATCCACACATTGTCCTGGCACGGAGTGGCGGGCTGTATGCAAGTTTCAAACTCTGCTTTAGTGCATGAAGTTTGCACCCTGAAATGTATTTCTTCAGATTAAGAATTTACATCACCAAAAATTCCTTAGTAGGAATAAATGTGCTGGGGCCTACAACTGGACAAAGATTTTAAGTCAGTCTATTCCATTTGAGAAGTCTATCCTTTTACATAATCCTCAGTTACAGGTGCTCATGTGGTGATTCGAGAAAGCTCCAGGCAAGTAGCCTGAAACCCTAAATATCTCCTTAATTCAGTATTTGGGGGACTAACACTGCTTTGTTGTGTCATTTCTCCACTGAGAAGATGTGGTCAAGGAATTTTTGCCATCTCACTTTCCCTTCTGTCTGTTACTCTTCTGCACAAACGAGGCGGGAAGAGGTGCATGCCACCCACATTAGGAGCTCAGAACAGAAAAAAGAAAGAGAGGGACTTGGATATGTTCGAGAAGTGATCTAAAACCTAGGTATCATGAGCGAGGAGCAAGTAAGTTCCCAGTTCTCCTCATACTCCTGCAAGTACTACTTCAGCTCTCAGTGAGCCTTTGCCAGGCCACTGAGTCCTGACATTAAACCTTATAAGGTGCTAATGGTTTGTTTTTGTCTTCAGCTTAATGACTACAAGCCTTGCTTTTGTCTTGAGAATGAATAAAGATGTTAGGAAAACAGCAGGATCAATTTGGGATTTTTTTTTACATCTAACCAGTAAACTCTTCCACTATAATGTAGACAAATATCCCAATTTTATGAAGCATCTAGTCTAATTTAGAGAACAAACATGAACACACAAGAGGAAATTAAAGAACGTGTAAGTGGTTGCCTGGGCAGCAGTCTCTAAACGCTCCAGTGGCCTGACACTTCTTGATCCCAGGTGTTGTCAGGGGACTGTCCCAGTGCGTTAAAGTCCAGTTTACCCCTGTACTTGCTGGATGGTGGTGGTGGTGGTTTTTTAATTTCCCAATTTGCCCTGTTTTGAGGGAGGGGATGTGTGATTCCAGGGTCCCTGGAAATTTGTCAATTTCAAATCATTGCAGCTAAAATCTCTTTGGAGGGGCACCTGGGTGGCCCAGTGGGTTAAAGCCTCTGCTTTCCAGGCAGGTCATGATCCCAGTACCCTGGGATCGAGCCCCAGGTCAGGCTCTCTGCTCAGCAGGGAGCCTGCTTCCCCCTCTCTCTCTGCCTGCCTCTGCCTACTTGTGATCTCTCTCTGTCAAATAAATAAATAAAATCTTTAATGAATAAATAAATAAATAAAATCTCTTTGGAATCCGAGCTTCCCTACCCGAATAACCAACATACGAACCATAGACTAGAAGACCCCCTCCAACCTTCCCCAGCGTTCTTCCCCCAGGTATGTAGAGCAGACCACAGTGGGCTGCCTCTGAAACAGTTTTTTTATTTTGATGTCCACTGAGGACATAGTTCTGTCCTTCCCCCAGTAAAGTGTTATTTTGGGGTTCAGGGAAAAGAAAGGAAAGAACAAAAAAAAAAGGCTTTAACAACAACAACTAAAAAGGCTTTTCTTCTTTGGATTAAGTATTAAAACTTATTTGTAGGTTTATTTCGCTACTAAGAGAGAGGGCGCTTCCATGATACAGTGCCAGTGGTTATCAGTGTAACCTGGTCAAATCCTTCCTTAGTTGGAGTCATATTGTTTGCTAAAAGCTCTGGGACAAGCCTATCTCTTGAATCACTTCTAAAAAGTTTCTGGCCTTATTGCATCTTTGTCTTTAGGCCATGCTCACAAAAATGCTACCAGGTAGCAAAACCAGGAAAAGATTAGGCTGTTTTGTTTTTGTTTTTGTTTTTGTTTTTGTTTTGTCTCGTTTTTTAATTTAAAATACAAGGGCACCTGGGTGGCTCAGTGGGTTAAGCCTCTGCCTTCCGCTCACGTCATGATCTCAGGGTCCTGTGATCAAGCCCTGCACTGGGCTCTCTGCTCAGTGGGAAGCCTACCTCCTACTCTCTCTCTCTGCCTGCCTCTCTGCCTACTTGTCTGTCAAATAAATAAATAAATAATCTAAAAAAACAAGATACAGTATCATTTACTATATTTACTTATGCACAATCAGGGTTTGTAGACAGTCAGAGGTTTGAGGGTAAGCTCTTCCTGTCACTGTGATCTTAGGCAAATCAGAAGCTAAGATTCATTTCTTCCTCCCTAAATTGTAAATTATAACTAACACCTATTTCGTAAGGTCATCATGAGGAATAATAAACATATGTATGAAAGTTGGTTTTTCTGGTTGCATTGAGATTTCCTTAAATAGGGTAAAAATAACACCAGGTAAGTTCCTCCTTTTTATTTTTATGTCATAGAGAGAGACTATGAGAAGTTGAGATGTCGATTAAGTGGATGAAATGGATGAATTTATTAAGAGAAGTCATCTAGTTGATTAAACAAAAATACAGTTGTTCATAACTTAAAAGGACTGCCCCATCCTTGGCCTCACTCCTAAATAACTTTATGCTATTTTATGTAGACATGTGGTTCTTGTTTGCCAGTAACCATTTTTTACTGTATTCTATGCTTAAGTACAGTGGGTTGTGTATTTGTAACAATCTTTCAATGCAGATAATTAACCGATTCCCAGTTTTCTTTCAGGTAAATGTTGGAGATATAGTTATAATAAAAGGCAAAGAGTTTATACCTGCTGACACTGTACTTCTCTCATCAAGGTAGAGATACCTACTGATGCTCAAACAGTGTAGAGGATGGTTTCTCTACCCTGCATTGACCTTGTGATTTCTCCAAGGAAATAAGGAATAAACGAAGAATTTAAAACCTCTTTCATGATTGTGAATGAAACATTAAAAAAAATCAATTGGACTTAACGGACTCTTTCATGCTTGCCATATAGAATAAGTGATAGGTACTATACTGTGTAATTCAAAAGTTATAATTACGGTTAGGAGTCTACTCTCTCTGGATATGTCCAGATCCTTTTCTGTGGACCACTAACTCCTAAGATGTCCTGTCATTTCTCATATATAATATATGGATTGGGTTCTATTGATTTTATCTTGCAGTCCTTGTTCATGATCAATTTCTTCATGATGCATTCATATATCCGTCCAAACTTCCTTGATCTTTATAGTGCATTAGTACAAGGAAATGGATGAATGATTTCTTTTTTTTTGTCATCATACCTTTGAAATGCCATACTCTTCCAACAACAACAACAAAAAATTATTTTGCTTTTTTAAGTTCTGTCTATGGCTGAATTTTAGATAATTTCTATTTTATTCATCTTTAAGATAGTCATGAATTAGTATTCAGAACATATGGCACTGTTAACCTTTAAAGAATGTGATTTTCAAATGGTTTGGGGTTTAAAAACTGTAAAAGTAGTCCTAATATAAATTAAGAAAAATGTTTTTTTTTTTAATATCTTAGAGGTTGTTTATCATCATTTCCTTGGACAGTTTTATTTGTAAAATCCACATATAAATATGGACAGTGTCCTTTTTTCAAAATCTGTTTAATCAGGTCATTATTTAAAGTGATTAGATTTGTAACAAGTTAGTGAAACTTAACTGAGCAAATAAGAGTTACCTAAAACTGAAGTTGAGGTGCCAGTCCACACGTGCATGTGTTGAGAATGAGCTTAACAGTCAACTTACTGTCATTCACATCAGGTACTAGAGAAAGCTTTGCTCAGGAGGATACAGAAAACCAGGGTTCTTCTTATCCTGGCTTCATGATTTTGAACAAAACATTTAATCTCTCAGGCCTTGATTTTACATCTTTTAAAAATGAGGAAGATTGGGGCGCCTGGGTGGCTCAGTGGGTTAAAGCCTCTGCCTTCGGCTCAGGTCATGATCCCGGGGTCCTGGATCGAGCCCCGCATCAGGCTCTCTGCTCGGCAGGGAGCCTGCCTCTTCTCTCTCTCTCTCTCTCTCTCTCTGCCTGCTTCTCTGCTTATTTGTGATCTCTGTCTGTCAAATAAATAAATAAAATCTTAAAAAAAAAATGAGGAAGATGGAGTAAATGATCAAGCTCTAATAGTTCCTGACTCTCCTTTGGATTTAAATTTGGTAATCTTCTAAATTTTAAGAATGCCTAGCCAACAGAACCATGTGCCCTTTGTGCTACTAAGTAAAAGGCTGGTAAATGTAGTAGATGAGTGACCGTCTCAATGTCATCTGACAAAGTTCAAAATGATAGTGAAGCACTCCAGCAATTTAAGAAAGTAAGGATGTTCTCCTGTTTAAATGTGTCATAGAGACATAACTTACCATGGAGAGTATCATGTATGTGAACCATGACAATATTTATTTTTTTGTATGCTCAGCATATGAAGATAGTTGATTACGACTTTCTACTTAATTCTGAAAGTTTTAAAAATATTTTTCAGCTGCCCCTATCCAGCCCTGAAAGCTCCCAGAAAGCTCGATGCTCAAATTTCTTAAAGTTTAGATCATTGTTATAGGAGTCATTTCCCAACATTAAAAACATTCACTGATGGCTTATAGATACTGTAGTGTAGCTATAGATGTGATAGATCAAAATGGTGACTGTATCTATTTTCTTTTTTTTGAGATTTTATTTTTAAGTAATCTCTACATCTAGCATGGGGTTCAAACTCACAACCCCAAGATCAAGAGTCTTACACTCCACTGACTCAGCTGGCCAGGTGCCCCAGTATTTTCTCTAACTTAATAGAGCATCCACAGAGATTAACTTGCTCCAAAGATCATTATTTTTTAAAAGAGTATCTGATTCATTGCATTTAGTTATTTAGTAGAATTCAATATGTAACTGTAGAATTCTACAGTTACATATTTCTATCTCAGTGGCAAAATACCTGCTTTCAGGTTTGTTTTTTGTTTTGTTTTGTTTTCTCAAAGGTTTTGCATTACACTTGTGAACCTACATTAGCCTTATGAAATAGGTAGAAGTTTTTGACGTCATTTAACAGAAAGTGGAATCTTGACCTTAAGTCTTATTTTTTGGCCATTTAAGTAGCTAATGAGTAGGTCAAATTTGAGATACGTAATCCCTAATCTGATAACCCTCATTATGCCACCCTGGCCGCTATCAGAATAGGGACATGGTGATTCTCACCCGCAGGTGAGCACCATTTAACAGTGAGCATAAGCAACAATTTATAATATTTTAATTTCCAAATATTTTTCAGTTATTAATTACTAATAGTGCACCCACTTTGAGGTAATTTGAAATTAAAGCATGAACATTGTTGAAAGTTAGTGTGTCTCATTGGTTTTCACTTTGACATGAAGAAACTGAGGTTTTAATATCTAACAAACAAATACATATATGAGTTTAGAAAGTATAAAAACAGAGAAAAGTAACTCAAGCTGTTAATTCAGGTCCACATGGGTTCCTGACATGTCTGTTTCATACCCTCTGGAAAAGCTTTCCTGCATTCAAAGACCATGTATCACCAAGACTTTGTTAATTATTGAACAACTCAAAAGGCTGCAGTTATGCCTTCTAACATCCTAAGATCCACATCTTTATAGCTTTGCATTAAAGTTAATGCAGTTAACTTTGAAAATGTTTTGAAATGAGAAAATTTCTAATACTTTTTTTTAGTGTGTGGGTAGGCGTAGGGAGGACCAGTATAGTATACTTGGTTTCTCAAAAGCCTAAAACATGGTTCCCATAATTCTTTCCTTCTTTGGTAGGAGTAGATGGCGTGAGAGTGAGAAATTGGAGAAAAGAAAATCTATAAAATAAGTAGCTCTCTATATATAATTATGTTTTTATTTGATAAAAGAGTCTTGTGAATAAACTTCAAAACCATCAAAAGTTTCTACATTAAAAACTGAAAATTGGGCTTAAAAGCAAGTAATCCTTGACTATGTCATGTTTTCTTGTGCCTTTAGACCTGATCAAAATAAATTTTGAAAAAATTGGCATTAGACATTTTTATTAACATGTATTATTTTCTATAATAATTTCAAACTTTCTGTCTCTTTTGTCCATTTGTTTGGTTTTTCTTTTTTCTGTTTTTCATTTTTTTTCCGTTTTAATTATTTTGAACTGGGACCTGTAGGTGGCAGTAGGGGAGATAGTGAAAGTGACCAATGGGGAACATCTCCCAGCAGATCTCATCAGCCTGTCCTCAAGGTTAGAACCACTGAGTCGTACAGGATGTGTGTACGTGGATCCTCACCCTACAACAGACAACAATTACACCCAAAGATGGTTGAATTCAATGTTGCTTCCTTTAAAACACAAAAATGTTGGAGACAGACGTTTCACTGATATTTTAAAAGCCTTTCATGAATATGGTGTTGGATGCTGTTTGTCCCTTGAGGGGCCAGTCAGCTCCTATTGTTAGCAATAGGAGTCTATGAGGCATGACTGTAAAGGTAGATTTTAATCTCCTGTACATCATTAACATATATTCTTATTTAACAACGTGCCTAAATACTAAGTCTGCACATAGCACCTCTCCAGGATACTGTTTTGAACAGTGTGAAGCTTTCCATGAAATGAAGCTATTGAGAAATTTTGTCTTATATTTGAAATTTTCTGTAAGTCCTACGGAACCCCTTCAGCAATCATGACTGTAATTTGGGCTCATCTAGGGTTTACAGAGGACCCCCTGCACAAAGCTGGATGTCGTACATTTTGTACTGCATGCTTTGGGATCCATTTTTATCCTACTTGTAACAAGTGACAGAGTGCATGTTATTGCGATCAAGTCCAGCTGTCTACTGGTGTCTGTATTGTGATACGCATCTTGTTTCATTTCTCCACTTACTAATCAAAAAGCCTGCTTTGCCTCTCTGACTGTAGTTTGCATTTGGGATGTCATCATAATTTGCTGAAATATTTATTATCTAGCATGATTCCTTAAAACCTTTTGTTGCTTTTTCATAACACTATTAAGAACTGCTTCAGTAAGATCTGTCTTAAGGGATAAGCAATGTTCTGAATTTGGATGCATTTTTTTTGCCCCACTTCAGACAGAAGTCAGCCATTTGACTTTTTAACTTCCTAGCCATTTAAAGTCCCAGAAGAATTGTTCTGTGGGAAAAAAAAAAAAAATAGAATGCTATTCTCATTTTAATGTGAGGATGGCTTTGGATATATTGATCAGTAATATTTTAGTGCATTTTATTGCCAAAATACAGAATCTGCATCATTCACTTAGCATTTGCTTGTCATTGTGCTTCTATATTATCAGAAGATATGTTTTATAATTTCAAAAGCCATTTATGTTTCAAATGTATATATAAGTAAGTTACAAATTAGCAGCAGTTACCAGAGTCAAATTACTATTGTGACAGTAATAAAGGGCAAAATGTTGAAGAAGTGATAGAATGAAAATATAAATACTGAAATAACTTTTCCAGTTGGGAAAAATGTATCAGCCTTTACAGGAGGGAAAAAAAATGTCCATAGAGTAAATTGAAGAACTTGCAAAGTTACTTTAAAATGTATCTGTAAAATATTTGATCAATGACCATATGTTTCAGCAATTTTCACAAATCTGCAGACCACAAAACTAAGCTACATGCCCATTTCTGAAATTTGGAATTAGTTTGTTTTGCACATGTACAAATTGAAAGTTGATTAGAAGATTCCAGGTGTTTGTAACTGACAAAATGTTTCCTTTCTAACTTTGAAGACATAGGCTCACCCGAGATGACATTTATAGTTACTTACAGGATGTTAGTTAGGTTTCTTTTAAAACCAAGGGTTCATGAGATTGATACCACTTCAGAACACTTTCCCTGATACTCGAGGATCCAATTATACAAGTTGATGGCCAATTCTCCTGTTTGTAATTGCTGGGCACGTAAATTGAAGGGGAATGGAGAGGGACATAAACAGTCCAGGATATAGACCCTGTGACAGACCAGAGACGCACAGACCCCTTCCACAAGCCACTGCTCACCAGACTTCGCAAAAACACCCGGGGTGGCGGGGGGGGCGCCCGTGAAGGGGATCTTCTAGGTTCAGCTCAAGGACCAAGATGGCCAAGTTGGCTGGCTTTAGTTTCAGTGTTTTCTCCAACGAGAATCTCTGAAATCACTTTAAGAAATAGAACAGGAGCAGAAAAAAGGAAACAGGGAGAGAAGTGTCCATCTACTTTCATTGTGAAATCTGTTCATACACTTTTTTAAAGTAGCCTTAAAATGTAAATATTATGATCTGTATGATCCTATTCATCTTTTCTTAAAAGGTAGTAAATGCAAGTTTGCAGAAGCAGCAATCTGGAGTTCTCTAATCAAACAGTTTCCTTAACCAATTTATACATGGGCTACAAGCATGAAATCTCGCTTGGTATTTTTGAGCTGAAGATAAATCTGGACACAAACTACTTTACATTTCAGATGGAGTCTGTGTTGTGTCTATATGGATGAGCAATTTAAGTATCCTATGACAGATCTAATCATTTCAATTATCTTGAAGATCAGTACTGATTGGCGGGAGATTGCTTTTTTGATCATTCTAGTTGAAAAGCTGATCCATGGGTGGTCATGCATGGGTTCTGCCTCCCAGCATTTAGCAGTTAGAATGAAAATTACCAAGAAACTAGACAGCTAGAGCTTTGTTTAGAACAAAAGGCTTCAGTGAGCCTAGGCATTTAAATAAGTTATTATTATGTTTTCCTTCCCCCTGCTAAATGTTCTTGCTTTTCAATTTTAAACAACAGCGAGCCCCAGGCCATGTGCTACATTGAGACATCCAACTTGGATGGTGAAACAAACCTGAAAATTAGGCAGGTAAGATCTAATTTAGGTTTATGTACTATTTGCTGATTTATTAGATGGAATCAAGAGCTTTATTTCTGTTATTGTCTTGAGTTGAAGTAATTCCAATTGGAAATACTTTCTCATCGAGCTATGATGAGGATACCTCAAGTATAATGAAAAGCTCAGATTTGCTTGCCTGATTAACTGTGGTCCATCATCTAGATGCTCTTTGCAATATTTTTAATATTTTATGTAATAGGCAACACTGATAATAATATTAGTACTTCTGAGTTCTTTGACAGGGGTGCATGTATTTATTTTCCCTATTCCTCTAGACCAAATCGTAGTGTGGCTTTGCCATATTGAAAATACAGTGTTTCCATTGCTTGTTCTAAAAGTCTCGCTAATCTCAGGGAATAGTTTTAGATTTCTGTATTTGCTTCACATACCATCCCTGACAGAAAGCAAGAGTCATTTAAAGGGACTTTAAAAAATGTACTCTCTTGGGTTCTAGGTGAAGGATGAAGATGACAGGGGAAGGTTGGGATATGGTAAAAATAGGTCATCATAGCACCCAAACTCAGAGTGCCCCGGGAAGCAGGGGCCCATCCACTTCCTGCTAGTAGAATCTAGTTGGCCAGAGGAAAGAACTATTTCTGAGTTTTCCTTCTCTGTGAACTAAAAGAACAGAAACATACTGACTCTTCTTTGGATGTAGATTCTATTTAGTTTGCGTTCTTTTTTTTTTTTTTTTTTTTTTTTTTTTTTTTTTGGTTGATTCAGCAAACAGACTATACTGCTAAATATTAATTTTATTTTTGGAAGCAAATAGTTCTTTGAGGACTTCACGGTATCTCTGTGGACAAATTTATGGTCTCAAATACGTTTTCCAACTTTCACAAAAGCTGCCCTACTCTTGGGTTCAAGCAGAGAGGAAGGTATGCCCTTAATTATGATCTGGCAAAGAGTATTGTATAAGAGGGGGGAGATTTGCTCATAAAATAGTAGGATTTCTTAGATCTTAAGGCCTAGATGAATCAGAATCCCCTCCCTCCCACATGTAATTCATTTAATCTTTTGCTTATTTAAAAATTTCTAAACAGGGCTTACCAGCAACATCAGATATAAAAGACATTGACAGTTTGATGAGACTTTCTGGCAGAATCGAGTGTGAAAGTCCAAACAGACATCTGTACGATTTTGTTGGAAACTTAAGGCTTGAAGGACATAGGTATGTAAAATTGGGCCTCATAAAAACACAGAACTCACTGTATCTCAAGTGTGTTGCTGAGTGTTTTCCAAGCCTAGGTACATATCTCTTTTCTCATGCTCTAAGTCTGAACGCTGAAAACCTCTTTCTTAAGCATTCTATATTACTTTCCACCAAGAGTCTTTTTGCAGAAATTGTAGCTCTTAATACCATGCATATGGCACCGCTGAAGACTTCCTCAGGATTCCTGCCAAACTGACAGCTGGATGTTTTCAGGGACATGCCAGGCTTCTGGCATGAATACTTGTGTTGTAGGCCTATGTGCAGTCTCCATGGCTTGGGTCCTTATCTGTGATCGGTGGGTGCCTCAAGGAGTTTAGAGTCTACCCCCAAGGATACTGGATAATTTCTTGTCTTCTTCTCTGTGTCATTTCATAGGCTGTTTTCTAGGCCATGTTATCATGTGTAGTTATCTCTGCCATTACCTACCTCCTGCTCTTCTTCTCTTCCCACTTCTGTTCCCTGCCTCTTCCTTCATTGATTCAACCAGTATTAATTAAGCACCTCGTGGGCTAGGCTAGTTACAGGCGTTAAGGAGACTGCAACAAACAAAAGAGATAAATACATATGCCCTTGCGAGCTTACTTTTCTTATAGTAAGGGAAGGGCAAACAGACAGACAATAAAATGATACACAAGAAAATTTTATACAGCGTTAGAGCGTGATAAAAGCTTTGGGGAAAAAAATAGCACAGGACAAGGCAGATTAGGAGTCCTTGGGAGGGAATAACTTGGAGGTAGGACTGTTCTAGTAAGCCTCATTCAGCAGGTAACATTTGAGCCAGGGGAATGGGAAGTGAGGAAGTTAGCCATTCATATATCTGAAGGGAGAGGATTCCAAACAGAAGGAATAGTCCCAACAAATTACTAGTTATTCTATCACCTTAAAGTGGGAAAGTACCTGGAGTAGTTATTAAATTTCAGGGAAGCCAGTGTGGTTGGAGTGACGTCACCAAGGAAGAGTAGGAAAAGAAAGACCATGCAAGGCTTTGAAGGCTATTGGGGGTTGTTACTCTGGGTGAAATGGGAATCCATTAGAGGGCTTGGGGGGAGGGGATATCAGCTGTTCAGTTTGGGACTTAATATGTTTGTGTCGGGGAAGCAGATGGATATGTAAGCCTGAAGTTTGGGATAGAGGCCTGGGTCATGAGGTAAATGTGGGAATTGTGGGCATAGATAATTAAAGCCATGGAAGTAGAAGAAATCACTGAGGGTGAAAGGGTGTGGATAGAAAGGTGAGGTTTCCCAAGGGCTGTCCTGAGACTCTGCAACATTAAAGATGAGAAAAGAGGAGAGACCAGCAAAAGAGACCAAAATCAGGTTGGTAGGAAGGAAGCCGAGATAGTGAGGAAACTGCCATGGTAGAGGGAGTGACTAAAGTGGGTCCTTGTTGTTGCTGGCCAAGTGCGGTGAGGCTGAGAAATAACGGTTGGATGTAGTGAGTAGAAATCCTTGAACTTGGTTAGAACAAGTAGAGCCTGATGAAGTGAATCTGAGATAGGGGAAGGAGTTGAAAATACCAGGTTTAGACAGATTTTCGGAGGAGGCTTGCTGCAAAAGGGAGCAGAAATGGAGCAGCACTTGGCAGGAAGGGTGGGTCTTTCTGATTTCCCTCTTCTTCCCTTCTCTCCTCCCCGGCCTCCTTTACAATATACCTTACCTGCCGCATGGATATAGTGGCTAGCTAAATGCACTAGTTCATTCCACCAGCCTGAGAGATGGACAGTGCTTTCATTATTTGGTAATTGCATTATTACAGTACTTGAATTCTAAAGGACATTTGAAATACACCCTAAACTGTCCCCCTCATTCAGATCCACCAGAAGCTTTCTTGTAATATGTGAAGTAATTATATATTGTTCTAAAATTTGCACAAAGTGACCTCACAGAGTGAACATATGGTTATAGAGTAATAATAGAGTTGGTCCTTTATATAAGTAATGTTTCTATAGTCTGACATTCCTAACTGGCCGGCTTCCATCTCTTATCAGTTCCCCATCAAAATCAATGCCAAGCAGATCCACGCAGTGGAAAAGAAACTTGGTATGATCGTGCCAAGATTTAGGGTACAGATAGAATTTATATAATATGCTTTAAAATATATGAAACATGGAAACATACCTTTGTATTTATAGCACATTTGACGTTTACAGTGATTACCCAGAGCTCTTGGAGCCCCTTTCTTTGGAATGAGTGTTCTTTGATTCCATTATTAAGGATGAGAGTCATTGTCTAATGCCAGAATTTTTGCAATTTCAACTCTGATGAAATCTAATAACTAACTCTTGTTGAATCCTTGTAATTGAAAAGTAGTATTTTTGTGTGTGTCCTTTGAAGAGATTGTACCTAATTCCAATCCACACCATAAATGCTGAGCTGACAGCTGTCCTATTAGACTCCACTGTATACGTAAGGAACAGTTGGCACCTATGTACCCCAGAGCATAGTCTAGCAGCTTCCCAAGAACTTCTTGGAAATGTGCTTTAGGCCCAAGGTCCCCTCCCAACTCTGAAATGCACGCCAAATCTTGAGGTATATACAAGAGGGGTTCCCTTCCAGATGGGTTTGAGAGGCATGCTGTTGTGCAGAAGGAATGCGAATTATAGACGCTGTGTTCTTTTTCTAAATAGGCATATGCTTTTTCCTAGGGGTTTATTTAAGTAGAGGCCTTTAGGTGAGGTTATTACCCACCCATCTGGATTGACTTCACCTGAGCCAGTGACCTTTGCATAGTTCCTGAAAGAAGGTCTAAGGCCCAAGCCGTTACTGGCTCTAGACACCTACCAGGCCATAAAAAGCCCCCCAAAAATGAAAGATTCAACCTCACTTTACCTCTACTGGCCAAGAAGTTCTGTGTTCTCTGGAGACTTTTCTTAGGAGGCTTCCTTCTTTTTCCAGAAGTTTGGGGATTTTTCTGATGAATTTTTCTTTATATTTGACATTTCTTTCTTGCTTTTCTTAATACTAAAATGAAGACCTAGTGCTAGGAATCTTTGAGCCGTTACATCTCATATAGTACATTTCCATCAAGAATCCCACTACATCTGTGATGGCTTGTACCTTTGTGTTATCTTTGTGTGAGGTTGTGTCAACCAAATAACCTACCATAGTGGGTAGTTTTACCAAGAACCCACAGAAGACCCAACGTGGCCTTCATTCATGAAAAAATGTGGTTTAAATTATATGGAATGGCTATCCTCAATATGCTGTCACTTCAGAGAAATGTTAAAGACTTAGATGCTTACCATTGATTGGAAACTTATTCACAGTTCTTGGAGAATTGATATTCAAATATAATAAATTACCCTAGAGATTTTAAATACAGGACTTATCTCTATAGGGCAGGGATGGCAATGCAAATGTATGATGAGATCTGTGTATTTACCTTGCCTTGTCTATTTTTTGAACCTTTATGATGCATAAAGCTATTTATAATTAGGCGTGGGAGAGGGAGCAGATCCCCTAACCTCACCACTTCCAAACATCTCAGAAACCTAAACAGACTTACTAAATCAGGAAAAGTCTTAAATAGGTTTGAAAATTAGCCTCTGAATCCCAAAACATTGCCTACTATCTTGGATTGTGAAGTTGTAGGAAATGGCTGGTTTGGTGGTGAGGAGAAGCAACTGAAATGCGTCTCTCCAGCTGTCCTTGTGTAAAACAAATTATTCGTACTGGTAGGAAAATTACTTCTTTTTCTAAAAATAAGGTAAATGTGAGAAGGGCTGGCTATTTTAATAGCAGAACCTCCGTTGGAACTCTGTACTAGCTGTAGAATTCTTAAGCACTTTAGAAAATGTTGTTTCTAATGTCAACATCATCTGTCATAGCACTGTCCCCCTGGGAGCAGATCAGATTCTTCTTCGAGGCGCGCAGTTGAGAAATACACAATGGGTTCATGGAATAGTTGTCTACACTGGACATGACACCAAGCTGATGCAGGTGGGATTTTTTATCTATGAAAAACCTTGTGGATCTATTCTCTTGAAAATGTGCTATTTGTAGCTCTCTATGCAGTAGTCCCAAATATAGCAGACCCATCTGTCACAGACTCCTGAGCCCTACTCTGTACATTCAGAATCTCGTTCTTCAGTGTTTAAGGGCCATAAAATGGCTCATGTGCACAAGAATACTGGAAAGTTTCATTCGAGACCAACAATGCATGAACTGTTAATGATTTCTTGTGTTGATTCCATTTACTCTAACAGGTTGATACTATTGTCTATGCAATGACATGTTCTACATGAAAGTAGTCTGTGTTCTACATGAAATGTGCTCTACATGAAAGTATTTATCTTATAATCTTGTTTTAAGACTGTGATCAAATTTTATAACTGTTTTCATTTTTTCATAAAATTAAAAGAAGGATTTGTGAGCCAAATGTTGACCCCTTTTGCTAACATTTTTATGTTAAGCCGTTTTTAATGGAGAGAAACTGCCATTACTGATTCCACCATAACCATAATGATTCGAACTCTCACCATTCTATAAATTCTGTCAACCATTATTTTATATCTATTATGACAGATTTAATTTTCTGTTCTATAGATGCCTTAGTTAGCATGATCGTTTTTATCATTGACCAAAGCTGAGGAGACTGACTTCCGTTATTCTTTATAGCCAGGACTACTTAGACCATTGCAGTGATCAGTAAAACAGTTACTGAACACCACCAGAAATCTGGAAACCAGAGGTCCTACAAATGGGACCTTCATATTTTGTAACTTCCAAGGGTTAGGGTACAGAGGCCACCTTCTCTGTCTCTCTTCCTGAGCTGAGCTGCCAAGTGCCTCTCCTCTACCCTCTTTGCTTCAGTAGTCAAGTAATGCCTTCTTCATCTTCCCTGCCACAATGCCAAAGTTATGTCTCTAAAAGGAGTACTATTTCCTTCTCTTCTTATTATTATTTTATATCCTAGAAAAAGGCTTGAGGTATAGTGGACTAAAGGGAGAAAAAAAAAATAGGTGGCTAACATTTGACAGCTTATTACAGCTATGATTTTTTTTCTGTATAATTTTCAAGTGTCTACCCATGTCTAGATTTTGAGTTGTGACTGACTTTGTCATCTTCATCAAAATACCAAATAGACATTACTCAATCAATGTGTACACAATTTTTTTATTGTTCATCTTGTCTCTTTTTACAGAATTCAACAAGTCCACCACTTAAACTCTCAAATGTGGAACGGATTACAAATGTACAAATTTTGATTTTATTTTGTATCTTAATTGCCATGTCTCTTATCTGTTCTGTGGGCTCAGCCATTTGGAATCGGAGGCATTCTGGAAAGGACTGGTATCTCAACCTAAATTGTAAGCATTGAAGGGCCTGTTGTATTTATTTTTTTCTTTCATTAAAACATGCATTTGTTTCATGCTGATGGGATTTCCTATAATTCCTAAAAAGAAAACCTTGTTGGCAAGATAACTGGGCATTTAATTTTTATGTTTCAATGCAGTTTCCAGTAAAAGTAAAATGTTGCTAGAGTCTCCAAAATTTCAGAATCCTTAAAAATGATCACTCTAGAGTAGTATAAAATGTTCATTTATATTATTTTCATTAATGTTATGCATTCTTTAAAAATATTTTAAAACAGGTGGTAGGATAGTTACCTGGTGAAGAAAACAGATTGATTATATTTAAAGCACCAGAAGTAGAGCACATGGTTATAAAAAGTTTAAATTGAATATCCTTTCATTTGAACTCATGAATGCAGTAAATTCCATGTTAACGGTCATCTTGTCTTAGGGAAAGCCTGTTAAATATGGTCTTTTGGACCATCTGTCCTTTTACTATTGTGGGATTAATGTACCATCCCTGAATATTTCCGGAAAATAAGTTTGCATTGCCTTTTAATGAGTACTTAGCCAATAAATACTTAATTTCCAGAAGCGTGAAAACAAATTCTAGTAAACCTTGTAGCAAAATCGATTTTTTTTTCAGTTTTTATCCTATTGATTTTTAGTTTTGTGGCTATTCCAACTTTTTTTTTTTAACATTGATTTATGATTTCAACATCGGAACTGTTATGACTCCCATTGGTTTGTTTCTTCATATACTTCACAGTGTGTCTGCCATAGCGGTTCTATTTTCATTATCAAAGAGGCAGGGTGTGATTTACCTAGGGAACAGCCCTACATTGTTTTTACTATTTGGATTAGTTTTGCTGTTGTTTTGTCTGATTGCTTTTAAGGCATGCTTTATAAATCAAAGGTGCTTTTTTAATAATTTACATAAAAATGATTTTGCCCAGTGGAGATTTTATATTTATAAACCCACAATCCTGTCCCTGATATCTCTAAACTTCCTGTGTGGAACAGCATTTGAAATAGTGGGCAGTGCTTTCATTCGTTAGTACCATTATGAAGTTCTTAATAGTACTACCAATGTACTGATCCGTCTTGAATGTATTTGAGAATAAGGATATGCTATCAGCACAGTGTTCCTCCCAAACTATCTAGAGATGTTGTGTAATATGGAAAACTTCTGTTATGCTGAAGTTCTGGTCAACACAAATGAAATACTTGAAACTACAAATGACTTTCTTCCCACCTCCCTCAACAGATGGTGGTGCTAATAATTTTGGATTGAATTTCTTGACCTTCATCATCCTTTTCAACAATCTCATTCCAATCAGCTTACTGGTTACATTAGAAGTGGTAAAATTTACCCAGGCATACTTCATAAATTGGGTAAATATGAATTACTGTTTTTCATCATTCTAAATATATGTTTTGTCTTTTTTTTTATAGGGTCTTTTGAGGATTTTAATTTTTTTTTAAAGATTTTATTTATTTATTTGACAGAGATCACAAGTAGTCAGAGAGGCAGGCGGAGGGTGGAGGGAAGCAGGCGGAGGGTGGGGGAAAGCAGGCTCCCTGCTGAGCAGAGAACCCGATGTGGGGCTTGATCCCAGGACCCTGGAATCATGACCTGAGCCAAAAGCAGAGGCTTTAACCCACTGAGCCACCCAGGTGCCCTCAAGGTTTTTAATGTTTTTTAAGTAATCTCTACACTCAATGCGGGGCTCGAACTCAAGACCGCAAGATCAAGAGTTTTGTGCTCCACTGACTGAACCAGCTGGGCAGTCCCCTCATAGTGTCCTTTGATCTCTCTGAAACAAAATCTTAATGATACTTTCCCTTTTATTGACTGCAAGATGGCATTTCAAAATATATTTAACTCTAATATGATAAATTCATTTGACATGTAAAAATCAATAGCAAAAACTCTTTATCTTAAAATCACACAAGTTTATAGATTAGACATTCTGGGGAACTAAGTCTCCAGTTAAGAAAACCTATTTGGGGTTATATAATAGTCTTGGGGAAAAGGAGAACCATGAGGTTGAGAGTTAAAATATCTGGATTATCATTGTAGTTCTATAATTACTAACTGTGTGAACTTTGCCAAGCCACTTGACTTCTTTGAGACTTACTTTCTTGGGCCTTTAGATAGGAATGATAAAACGTGCTTTACCAGCATCTCACAGTGGTAATACAGAGCAAAGGAATCTCACAGCATAGCAAACAGCCTCCTAAACAATGAGTGCTCTAGAAATAACACTACTCACTGCTTGTTACAACCAGGCTGTGAGTCTTGTTTTATATACCTATGTAGTTTATTTTTCCCCCACTGTAAACAAATTCAGCTGTGCTTAATTTTTTTCTTCTTGAATTTTTTTAATCTTGGAAAAATGTGCTGGACATCTGTTCCCTAAATATTTTGTTTATACAATGTGTTGTTCTTAGCTTTATTTTACCAAAGTTAAAATTAATGAATTTATGTAAATTAAATAAACCTTCAGACTTAATCTGCCAGAAAGTTTAATTTTTCTTTTATTTTGGGAAATTTGGGTATTATCTTTTGAAGTTATTTTTTTTAATTATTTAAAAGTCTTTCAAGAGAACAATATTAGGATTTTTAAAAAATATAACTCATGATACTTTTGCCACTGCTCACTACCTTCCCATGGTAAGTGATCCACCTCACCTGTCAAAATGTCTAATTCATTGGTACAAGCCCAGTAGAATTTAGAAATCTAAAATGAGCTGCAGGTGTGGCTTATTTCATGCAGGAAATGTGTTGCTGAAAAATTATGTAATAACATTTGTGTAAATACAATTAAAACCTATTGAGGTTTCCCACTTTGCAATAAGAAATTATAAGGTGACTCATTTTGAAAATCAAATAACTAGTTAGTCACTTTATTATTTTGTACTTGGATTTTTAAAAGTAATATTTGCTTCAAATAATGACATAATTTGAGTATTGGAGAAGGCCAGCAGGCATATGCTATTCAACCACATTTCTATTGTACAGAGATTCGATAACATTGCTGACAGGTCTTTTACTAGCCAGCAATTCCGTGTATAGAAATGAGATCAGTAACTGCCCCCCCTTTGATACTGGTTCTACCTGATCTTTTAGGAAAATGTCTAATCTTGTTTCTGAATGATAACTTTGCAAAGTATTAGAATTCAGGTAGGGTGCCTGGGTGGCTCAGTTGGTTAAGCATCCCACTCTTGGTTTTGGTTCAGGCTGTGATCTCAGGATCGTGAGATTGAGCCCAGAATTGGGCTCCATGCTCAGGATGGAGTCTTGCCTGAGATTTTCTCTCTCCCCCCACTACCATGGACTCTTTCTCTCTCTCTCTCTCTCTCTCAAATAAATAAATCTTCAAACAAAAACAAAGAACTCGGCTGCATGCCTTTTCTTCTATCACCTCTTCCCCATCTCCTTCTGTTCCTTATCAGACTTGATGATCAAGGAAGTCCAACTTACTCCCCGTTCCATTCATTCCTCTTTGAACATGGCTCAGTTGCTTAATAGCCTTCTTAGAACAAGGCTTCTACAAGTCAACAGCCTACTTCAGAACTGAGGCAGATCAGTCTGAAATGCAGATATGGGAAAGACCAGATTCGTCCTTTTCCTTTGACTTGTAAAAACCTGTTAACCCTGACTTGGCAATAAAATAGTGTACTCTGGAAAATACTACTTCTTATAGGCGTGAGAGTCAAGCCTCATATTGTTTGGGTACAGAACAAGTACAAATTGGTACAAAAGCTGTACATTTTTGTTTGGGTTTTGAGAAGTGCACTCCTTCTGCTTTCAAGTATATGCACTGGAAGGAAGCAGATCCAAGAAAGTATAACCAGATAGAATCTCTTAGGTAATTTTCCTAGGGGTTTAAAAACCTACATATTTTAGCTGCATTAAGTACTTATGTTGTGTCAGATGCTTTAGGAAGAACTTCACGTACGTTATTTTATTTAATCCTTACCACACGTCGCCTATCTAGAGAATGGTAGAATTATGAAAAAATTCAGGATTACCTGATTGCAGAGATACACTCTAATTGCCATGCTGTCCTGCCCTTCCTGTGAAATATAATATTCTCTACTGAGTACTTTTCAGGGAAATCAACTGAAATGGTGTAGAATGGCCAGAGATGAGAGTAGCTTCATGTTATAACTCACTAGTTAAAGAAAATTTCAGTCAATCTCTTGTTACCAAATGCATTTAGTAATTTCTTTTATTTAAAAAAAAAAGGATCTCGACATGCACTACGAACCCACAGACACTGCTGCTATGGCTCGAACGTCGAATCTGAATGAAGAACTTGGCCAGGTAAACTGAATTTCTTGTTGATATGTTAAATGGGACGTCAGATTCATTGTCATTTCTGCCATAGGTGGCAACTTCATATGAATTGACAGCTCCTAATTTCCCATTATTTGGATAAGGTGCATAAATACATGTTAGTACATAATTACCATTTTTAGTAAATGAAGTTTTAAAAACATTTAAAATCTATTTTGCTCTCAGATAAGGTATTACACGAAGGGATTTCCTTCAGCATATAATCTAGTTAGTAGTAAAGTATTGGCTATTTTTGAGTGATAAACTCTCAGTATTAAAATTGCTCATAGCTTTTGACCAGAAAGGAAGAAAAAGTTAACTTGGTCACTGATGCTATGTAAGTCAAAGTATGAAAGTGATCAAACAGGAATTTTAGATTTATAATTCATACTGCATTCACATATATGTATATCTTTGTAATCCATATTTACATACTAGCTCAGGAAAAATTCTTATTCTCTATTCTTGCCATTTGCTATTTCTTTTCAAATAGCATTTCTGTCAGAATTATCCTTTTTCATACCAATCTGGATGTTATATGAAGTTAATTGCACAAGGCTTTACTAATTCTGTAATTGTTATGGTGAGAAATCCTGGTAGATGTTTTAGTGCTCCATAAATGTTAAGTCACAGTAGTGGCAATTTCTAGTGGAAATTCAGACCATGTTAAGGCAGATTTCTGTATGGCTGCAGTTTTTCTAGCATCTTGATAGTCTTTATGGTTCATACATGAAATGATTCATTGCTAAAATACTAAAAAAAAAAAGTCGAACACATTTCTTAATGAATGCAAGGAAAATCATCAATTAATAGCATTCATTGTGCCCATATAATATAGCAAGATGGATAAATAGAATTATTGAAGGGGCATTTTTCCCCCTCTGTGAAAGACTGACAAAAAAAGACTTCTGAAATTTTAATGAGAAATTTTAAACTTTTTTTTTTTTTTAGGTAAAATACATATTCTCTGACAAAACTGGTACTCTGACCTGCAATGTAATGCAGTTTAAGAAGTGCACCATAGCTGGAGTTGCTTATGGGTGAGTTTTTTCCTCCTTTAATTAGAATGTGAAACACACATTTAATTAGTGCTAATAGTTTGGCATGTTTTGAGAGTTCTTACTAGTGGCAATTTTTTTTTTTTTTTGACATAAAAAGCCCCTGTTTTAACTTTAGCATACATGTATGTTTTGTGTTACAGTTTGAAATTGTTTTTCGTTTGGAATTACCTATGAGGTGGAGGTTCTACCCAGTAGTATTTCCGTGTTTGGAGTTTGCTAAAGGTCTCTATTCTGGCTCTGGTCATGAAGTAAAAATACAGTGTCCGCTACATCGCCATGAAGTTAGAGTACAATGTCGTAATAAAATACAGTGTCCTTGGGTAGTTTTCAACGATGTTAAAATATTGTTGTTTCTCTGATAGTTACGCCTTTGATTTGCTTTTTCTTTTATTGTCTCTCCTCTTTGCAATCACAAGCAATCTAAATTTCTGATGGTGGGAAGAAGGTGGGGACATGAAGCTCTGAAATCTAGTGTGTAATGTTTAATACCCTCAGAAACTTTTATCAGGCTCCTAATGTCCTTTACAATATGCTTGTTAAGAGTCCATTTATTTCTTTCTTTGAGTTATGTTTACCTAAATCCTTCAAAAGACTTCTTTCTGAAATACTTTTTAGGATAATGTGACTAAATTAATCTGTACATTTCCAAAAAGGATGTGATCAAAAGATGAAACTTTTGTTGGTTGGAATGACCTTGACCATGACCTATTAACAAATTTTCCAACTATCCTTATCTATAAGTGAGACTGGGAAATACTGATCCCTCAACCATTTAAGCAAGAGCACTTTTGTTTGGGTTTTCTGGTTTGTACTCACTCTTTCCCACTCACACTCTGTCTCCAAACAGTAAGCTAGTATAAAAATAATGTATTGAATTTTGAAAACGCCTTAGTTAAAATTACAAATAAATAACCATTTGGTAAAAAATTCTAGAAGCAATGGTTATTCCTATACAAGTGTCTACAGAGAGAAGTAGATGGAGGCAGATACCCTATTCTTTGGGTTAGCAGATAGTGTGACTAAAATTGACTTCAAACTGTATGTGTAAATGAAGCCGAAAAGACATTTGATTGAACGGCTTTTTCACACTTTGGGAAGATGGAATGTTAATTTAAGAAGCATACTTACTGTTTCCAGGGCTGGATACCATTTTGTATCTTTCCTCTTTATCTGAAGTTCTCCCAACTCCCCTAGAAAAGGCTGTCGTTACTCCTCCCCACCACTTGCTACCAGCCTTGTAATTTGGTTAGCTGCCCTAGAGGAGGACAGGCAGCCATACTTGTCGATGTCATGAATATTTGACCCACAGGTATGCCAGGCAAGAGAAGGAGAGGCAGACTGTAATTCTGGAGTGTGTTGTATTATCCTTGCTGACAGACTCGTGAAGACTGTTTTATAAAAATTCTGCATTCATAAGTGAATTTGTTTTTATTTTGCCAGTTTCCAATTGAACGAGCAAGTTCTTTAAATGAGTAAATATTGATTGTGAACTTACCAGAACAGAAAGCTAGAATGAGATCTAGCCTGTCTCCTGCGTTCAGTCAAGTTTTTTCTTATTCTTGCAACAAGCCCTTAAACACGTCCAGGCACTAGTTCTAAAGAGCAGTGTTCTTTCTGGATCTGTTGGTGATATTATCATTGACAACCCTTATGTGATAGGGTCGGTTTGAGACTGGTAAATATTAAAGAAGTATTAAGAGTTAAGAACGGTCATCATTTAGATTAAGTTTCCAGAAAAACAATTTTTCTCTTGGGCAAATAATATCTCTTAATATTGAGGGGCAGTCATAAGATATGACCTCTAGTTCTAGCTTTGTCACTAATCTACCATGAAACTATCAGTAATTCCTTTCAAATATTCCAAATTCCTTAAACTGAGGATAGTGAGAGAAGATAATCTCTAAAGTCATTTTCCAGGTATAAAATTCTAGATATAAAAAAACATAAAAACATGTTTTATTAGAATTTTTTAAAAAGGTATTCTTTTGTTTGCCAATTTTAACTTATATAAACAGAAATACATTTCTTTCTTGGGTGATTTATCATGTTTTTGAGAATACCAGAAGACTTGCTGAGTGAAGCAAGTTGTTAAACTGCTTCCAATAATCATGTAGTGTTGTGTATGTGTGTTTAGGATCTTTAACCCTCGTTTTTTTATCAACATCCTCTCCCCCAAGCATCCTGATGGGCATTTGGAACGTCAACATTGTATCATAGAGAGTGGTTGATATAGGAAGTTGTTGGTACAGGAGACTTCAGATGCTTAGGTGTTTAGAGTAAGAGACACACCACTGTTCCTTAATTCCACCAAACACAGCAAGAAAACTAGTTACTGTCAGCCATCTTTCTGTGGCAATTTCCTCTGGCCACTCTTGGCTTATCGGAACCCAGAGGGGAAATAAAATGGTTTTGCAATCCCTTTTGCTTTGTTGCAGTGTTAACACTTGTTTAATATGGGGAACTATTAAGTACATGTACCTTCAGCTCTAGGGGAAGAAAGCATGGTGTTCTATCTCCCCAGGACAAACCAGGATAAAGGAGAACATCCCACATTTTCATAAATTAACAAATGTTTTTGGGGTTCCAATGTCAGAACAGATCCTTGTTAAGCATTTTTGAAGAAGATAAAGCCTAGTTTTACCCTAGGTAGAGTTAGAGGTGAGTTCGGTTGACTTTTATGGGTCTGAAGAGAGGACTTGAAGTATCTTCATTTTTGCCTATTATTCCTTAAGTTTGTAAGACGATAAGATTTAACACTTAACACAATGCTTCAAAATTTAATCTTGGTAATTTTTCTCTCATTTTCACATAACCACTGCCCAAATTGGATTCATCATGGGCATCAAAATAAAGATTTGTACATATGTAGCAGTGATGATGATTTTGTCAGACTTGTCAGAGATGCTACTGTGTTTAAACTTACTAGATTGTTTCATTAGATCTTTCTTCGATTAAATGTAAATTGATGTCATCTGTAAATTTAACTTACTACAAACTAGAAATTCTACTGCTAAACATTTGTTAAAGTATCATTTCAGTAACTTCCTTTCTGTAAGAAATGAGTCAAATTTACCAAAGTAACTGGAATGCCAGGAATGGGTAAAGAGGCTTATATGTTCCATGGCTAGGACTTTCAATACAGTGAATGTAATAGGCTATAATCCTAGGTATCATCTTTATTGGTAATTTGGACCTTACTGTTAGAATGAGCTGATGAGCTGGGCAAAGCTTTACAGAGTACAGGCTCTGAAGTTGTAAAAAAAAAAAAAAAAGAAAGAAAAAAGAAAAAGAAAATTCTAGTAAGCCAACTAAAGAGTGATTTTTTTGCATTAGTCATTTAATCAGTGTTAAAAACATTTCATTGACATTTTCCCCGTAAAAATCTCTATGTAGCAATCTCTATGTACACATGAATATAATCTACGAATAGTTTAACATGACCATATTTTGTTTAATAATATGTTTGCTGAAAGGATCAGTACTTCAAACTGAGAAGAGATTCATCACAGGAAAGCTCACAATTACCATAAAACTTAGCCCCGAGGTCTAGATTATAACCAACAAATTTATCTGACTGCCCACCACGGTAAGAATTGAGTAAATGCCATTCATTTGTTCATTTATATGCTTCAACAAATATTTTTATCTCCTCTGTGTATATGGCACTTTGTTAAATGATGGGGTTGTAATGATCAGCAAAAGTTCACATCGTTTCTGCCCCCCCGAAGTTTATAGTCAAATTGGGGATTAATGGGTGTTAATTAAGTAATTAAAGATAAAACACAGTGCAGAGGTCCACGTGAGTCTATGATGAGGATTTGATCCAATCAGGCAGGTCAGGGACTGGTCTGTGAGAAAGTGATCCTTGAGCTGAGATGTAAGAATGGGTTTGATTAAGTGAAGACCTTACCAGGCAGATACAGCAGTATTGACATGCACACAAATGCAAATGACTAGATGGCACATATACACCAGAGCTGCCCCAGCAGCAGTCCTGGGGAAACTCACGCACACAGGGGCAGTAGCAGGTATGTGGGTCTCCCGCTGTTCATCACATTCTGAGCAGCATCTGCCAGGGCTAGACCCAACCCAGGAGAAGGGACCCTGGGTCTCGAGCTTTGCATCTTTTAAGCTATATTACTAGACATGTACTGCCTCTTTCCTGATGAGAGATCGGGGACTGCCGTCCAGCACCGGTGCAACATAACAGAACCTTAGCACAGTGTTTTTGCTTGGGTAGCACTGGCCTCCGCTGGTACAGTCTGGGGGTGGCTAGAGTCCAAGCCTTGAGGTTGATCAGAAGTGATTGCCTTAAGCGCTGGGCTGCAGCCAGTTTCCACAGAGCTTTGCAATGGGTCATCATTTTTTCTGGGACTCCGGCCCACAGGAGGCTCGGTTAGCCCTTCCTCTCAAGCATCCAAAAAGTCATTTGGTGCAAGAGAGAATAGTGAGTAGAAGGGACTGCCTTCATTGTGACTAATGACCGTGGATACCACACTGGAAGCAGTTTCCTGCTTTGCAGGTGAAAGAGGTGCCTTCTAATGGTGAAGCTCGTGCCGCAGCGGGTTTGGTGGAAGGATACAGGGAAAGGGATGGAGACAGAGGGAGTGATAGGACTCCACGGGTTTTCAGTGAAATTTCTATCTATCAAAAACAATGAATCACTCTACATTTACATTATTGAACTCCGCATTTTTTTTAAACTCGGTTGATAGCTAATAAATTTAAAGAGAAAATATTGAATGGCCATATATAGTGAGAGAAATGAAGGATAAGACAATGAGTTCTGGCTGCTAAGAGAATAGATCTTGAATTTTCCCACCCCACGCACACACACACACAATGGTAATTATGTGACAGATGCAGGGGTTAGTTCCCACTGTGAAGGTATCACATCAAAGTATGTAAGTGTATCAAATCATCATGTTGTATCCCTGAATCTTGTGCAGGATTATACATCAATTATATCTCCACAAAGCTGGAAAAGATTTGAACAGTAAAAAGAAAAATGTAATAAATACATAAAAGAAAATCTGCACTGTTATATATCCTTTGACTGAATACACAAGTGACTGCTGGAAACAAAAGCTGTACATCAGTCAGACTTTTCCTGGTGCTCAAATGAGCTAAAGGAGGAAATTAAAATTATTAATGAATGTATTTTCTGTTTGAAATAACAAATGGCTTAATGAGTGAATTATCGTTTAGGTGAAAAATTTTGAGGATCAGTTCATCTTTTAAAATATGGTTCCATTTAATTATAGAAATGTAATTAACTTTTACTTTAATATACCTGTTTAAAGACCCATTACTTTATGATAGTCAAATTTGTTTCTGAAATGTACTTGGCAAATTTTATCAGTATAATTGTTTGTTCCTAAGTATTAGTAAGTTTGTTTCTTTAAAACACTTTATTCTGATGATAGAATATGTACTTAATTTTCCATTGGTTTTAGCATGTGTTTAAACCTCTAGGTTAAAACATTTCTTAGTGAATATTAATCAATTCCACAACCAAGAAGCGAGTTGACTGTCCTGTTAAAGAATAATTTTGTAAATCTTCTTAGCTACCATAAATTGTGTTCTACTTACTATACTAATTGCCATTCTTTCAGAATCAACTAAAAGTTCATTTTCTTAACTTTTTCAAGATCCATCTTTCAGTACTTCCTTTACTCCTGCTTTTATGTTTCCAGCCTTTCTGTGATGATTTTTTCCTCTCTTTCTGCCCCTCCTCTTGCTTTCTGAAGCCATGTCCCTGAACCTGAGGATTATGGCTGTTCTCCCGATGAATGGTAAGCTGCATGGACCTTTCTGTCTCATGGATTCCTTTAAAAAGTTTGCATTTCATTGTTTTGATAAACACATTTCACTAGTTTTGGGGGGGAAAAGGCATTATTGATCAGGTGAGGTCAGTGTGCTATAAAGAACATATTTCTTGAAATCCCGTGACTGTCCTTGATTTCCTATTGCATAACCTTTAGTCATTTTACAGACATTTAGTTTAACAGTTAGGCTTGCTAGAGTTTACATTATGAATCCATAATAAAGTCTGTATTGATCAACTTGGGGTCCCTGGGCTGTGAACTAGCCAAGATTTACTAGAGCTCAAGTTTTATCTTTTCTAGCTCAGCACTGCCACCTTCTGCTGCAATTTATATTCTCTACCGAGCCACAAAAAGACGCTACTGAAACCTACCCAAGAAGCAGAAATTTCCTTTACGTCCCTTTTCATAGTTTAGTAAATCTATAGTTTCCTTTACGTCCCTTTTCATAGTTTAGTAAATCTATTTGGGGGCTAGAACGGGAACATTTTCAAAAATAAATGCCTAGAACAAATGTTGGATGACTATGCTACCAAGGACTGCAGTTAACTGAAATATAAATAATTTTAGAATTATTAGAGATGTCACTTTATAGTTTTAATATCCATGCTTTTGAGGGGTTTTGCTTGTTTTCCCTTAAAATCCCTCCTCCGTGGATTTAACATTTTCATTTAGAACAGGATAAGTTTGTTTTGGTATTTCTCGAACTCATCATGATTTGGTGACCAGTGAAACTTCAGAGAACAGATTCTCTTAATGCTGGTAACTATAGAACCCATTGTGGTTTTAGAAGGGGTTATATTTTTATTTTCAGGTTGTACATGTATTTATGATTTGATCACATGTCCAGTATGTGGACATGTATGCATGGAAGTCCAGTAACATCATTTAATATTTTTCAACTTGATTTTGATTTCAATACAGTGGAGCTTTGATAACAATTTGCAGCTAAACTCGGACCCATAATAATGCCAGAGGCAGTTGTTTGATTCATGTGGTATGGGATGAGTCGTCACATTTAAACTCATTGCTTGGAGTGTCATCCAGTTTTGACACCTACACGCAACTGAATAATTTTTAGCATTTTTAAAAATGTTCCAAAGATTCTTACTGCTGGTGGATAATTCAAGTTTAATGCAGTAGCTATTCCCTTTTAGTTAATCCTTCAAGAATGTAGTAAACTTTTGTGACTATATCTATTTATTTATTGTTTTCCTGTAACATTAATATAATTCTATTGATTGTCAATAGTGTTCACTCGTATAGAATTAATATAAATTTTTCTAAGAACTCTTATTCTTAAGGAAATTGACTGTAGCCTATTTTTAAGAAGGTTGAATGGAAATGTAAAAGATTGTTGCTTATTTACTCAGATCGTTTAAAATATCCTACTTTCAATAGAAATTGTTTTGTGATTTCTATCACTTTTGGAGAGGATACCGTATTATCTAGTTAAGATCTCTTTGTAAAACACTCTGCTGGAAAATTTGATGTTTGATATTCTAAACTAGATAACTCCAAATAAGAAATGCCAGATTTTTCATAAATTATATGATTCTGCTTAAATATTAGTTTTTTTTTTTAAAGATTTTTATTCGGAGCCCCTGTGTGGCTCAGTGGGTTAAGCTTCTGCCTTCAGCTCAGGTCATGATCTCAGGGTCCTGGGATCAAGCCCCACATCAGGATCTCTGCTCAGCAGGGAGTCTGCTTCCCACCTCCCCCACCCCAGCCCCACCTGCCTCTCTGCCTACTTGTGATCTCTCTGTCAAATAAATAAATAAAATCTTGAAAAAAAAAAGATTTTTATTTATTTGTCAGAGAGTGAGAGCACAAGCAGAGGGAGAAGCAGGCAGAGGGAGAAACAGGCTTCTTGCTGAGCAAGGAGCCTAACACAGGACTTGATCCCAAGACCCCTGACATCATGACCTGGACCGAAGGCAGACGCTTAGCCATCTGAGCCACCCAGGTGTCCCTAAATATTAGTATTTTAAAAAATAAACAATAGGGAAGGCATTTACCACCTTTATAATAAAGTGAGCTTTATTTTAAATAAGGCTGAGCTTCTGAGATTCCTCATCTATCAAACAGTTATCTACAGGCCTGCAAGGATGAAACAACAGATGCTACTCGAGTTTCTGTTCTATCCTGGCACACTGCAGTGGTCAAAGATGCAGACTTCGGATTCTGACCACCCAAGTTCACATCCGGATCCTATTGGTGCCCTTGAAAAATTATCTAATCTCTCTGCCTGCCTGTCTTCCTCTGGCAGAATGTGGACATCATAGGGAGGTTGTGAAGATTGACTAAGTTCTGTTTTTATTTTTACTTTTTTTTTTTTTAAGATTTATTTATTTGAGAGAGTATGTGTGCATGTGAGCATGGGTGGGGGGGGAGCGCTGGCAGAAGGAGAGGAAGAATCTCCAGCAGGCTCCATGCTGAGCACAGAGCCCAACTTGGGGTGATCCTGACAACCCTGAGATCACAACCTGAGCTGAAACTAAGAGTCTGATGCTCAACGAACTGGGCCACCCAGGTGCCCCCCCGGTGAGTTCCACTTTTAAAGTGCTTAGAATAGAGTCTAGACATAGTATACTCACAGAGAGTGTTAACTGCAGTGTCTCACTCAATCCTCATGATATATTTGAAGAGCTGCGATTGATGTGGCCATATTAAAATTGGTGAAATTTAGGCAAAGAAGATAAATAAATAACTTGTCCTAAAGTACACAAACAGGAAACATGAAAGCCAGAATTAAAACCTCACACAGCCCAGTCATAAAGTAGGTGCTAGTCACTTTGTGTCCTACAGACCTTAAAGAACTGTAAAGTATATATGCTTTTAGAGTACAAAATATCCTTACCATTTTAGTCTTTTTTTTTTTTTTTTGGTCTTTTCTTATTAAGGTAGCAAGAGCAGGTACAATTTAACTGACTTGAGAAAAGTTGGCACAGGGAGCAGAATTTTGCACATTAATACATCTGGCATCTCCCCCAACCCCCATCCAGTTGATTTCATGTCCCCAAGGAAACCAAGATCAAAAGTGTGATGCTGAAAAGAAAAGAAAAAGGAAAAAAAAAAAGTGAGATCCCAAATGAATCCTGTGCTCCCGGCATCTGACCACATCATCATTCTGCTCGTCTTAGGGATAAACTAGAGAGTAGAGACGACTGTATAAATCCATAATCAAAGTTCATGCCTGTCTGTGAACAGCTTCACACTTCAGTACAAAGTTCATTGAATTCCATATATAAAACCTGTAGCCTATATACTTTTTACTGCCCTGCTGAACCATATTCACCACAAAAATGTTAAGTTTAAAAAACACATAATATTTAAAACTTACATGTGTGCAGATTGTACATTTTTTGTAATTTGAAGGCAAACCTGTGATATTCTCTTGAGAGTATTTTCAAACATACCCTCTTAACATTAAAGATAGTTGGGTGATGGCTGTAGCTTTATTCACTTAAATATGTTAGTATAAAATACTTCACAGATATAAGATCATTTCCCAACCAGTAGCTACTTACTCCAAAATTGGTATGGTTTTCTTGTTATTGCCAACTATGGTAATCTAACATAAAACCTTAGATATTCTTTTCTTTGAAACATCTACCATTGGAGAAAAGATCTGCTTATTCTTAAGATGTGATTGTTTTCAACTATATAATTCCATAGCCACTTTTTCTTTTCCTCATGCTTACTGTGGAAAATTTCAAACCTAAACAAAAGTAAGCAGATTACCCTTTCACTCTCTTCCATAGTACACGCTCAAAACCAATGTCATCTATAACTTTCCCTCACCATTATTTTGAAACCAATCCCAGATACCATATTTATTTTTTTAACTATTTAATATAGATTCCATACTGTTCTGATATATTTTTGTAAGTTAATGTTAGTGAGGATGATTCTCCAAAATGATTCCCTTAATGTGTTCCATGCTTAGTCATTGAGTATGGTTTTTAATACTATCATAGTATCAGTGGATAGTACTATTTTCTGGTCTTATTTTCTCATTTCATCTTGGTCTATAATTATGTATGGAATGAGTGGCATTTATTTTTTCTGCTGCAACAGCTAGACTCATGAAAACATCCTTCTGGGTGTGACTGTATAATAATGAGATCTAACACATCCAAATTAATGTTTGTCTTCAAAGTAGTCATATTGACAGGTAATTTCTTTGTTTCAATGATGCAGCCGTTTCATAGAATGTTTTTGGAACTCCTCTTTTGTAATTGCCTTCAGAAATACTTTGAGCCACACAGAAAAGCAGGTCTTATGACTTTGGTTAAAACTGATGTCTAACAAAAATATTATTGAATTCAATCACTTGTTTATATTCTTGGACTTGACTGGACATGACTCTGAATAACAAAGTCATTTCTAAAAATTAAATCTCCCTTTAAGGGATTTTGATTTGCAGCCAATAGCATTATTTAAAAGCAGGAGGTGCAGATCCTTTCAGAAAATGGTGTTTTACCTCCCTACTAGTTTTATCTTCCAGTATGAGCCTGTGTGTAGTATGTGTGTGTGCAGAATGTATACATCTATTTTATGTGTAGGCTGTGCATCTATTACAGGTGGCTGACATGGATTTTGTTCTTGTCTTTAATTTTTAATTTAAATTTGATTTTTAAGTTCATAATGCATTAACATGTTGCAAATTCAAAGGGCATAAAGAGGGGAAGGTTTTTCCTCCCTTCCCTGTCTTGGAGCCCTCCTCTCCCCTCTTGGAGGCAGGCAGTATAAACAGTTTCAGATGTATCCTTCCAGATCTGTTCTACACATATACATGCATGTATTTGTTTTCTCTCTGATATATACAGAAAGGGAAGCATACTATGTGCCCTGTTTTGTGCCAGCTTTTCTTTTGACAGGGCATCTTTGAGATCAGTCTAAGATCGGCTGAAGAGTTTCCTATTTTTTGTATAGCATTTGCTATGTTGATATACCACAATTTTTTAAAGCATCGTACTTGAGTTATTTCTAATCTTTTGCTATTAAAAAAAAAAAAATGTACTGCAGGGACACCTGGATGTCTCAGTCAGTTGAGCATCTGACTCTTGGTTTTGGCTGAGATCATGATCTCATGGGTCCTGAGATAAAGTCCTGCATTGGGCTCTATGCTCAGCAGGGAGTCTGCTTCAAGATTCTCTCCCCCTGCCCCTCCCTCTACTTGCCTGATGCATGCTCTCACTCTCTCTCAAATACATAAATCTTTTTAAAGATGTACTGCAAAGAATTAATTTACACATACAACATTTTGCCCCAGGTAGATAGCTAGTATAAATTCCCAGAACTAGAATTACTGGATCAAAGGGATACACATGCATTTTAAATTTTGGTGGAAATTGCTCAGTTGTTCTTATTAGAAATTAGGCCAATTTTCATACTCAGCAGTGGTATGATTTATCTTTTTCCATAATCACAACAGCACAGAATTGTCAAATTTATTTCTGCTAAATTGATGCATTCATTGTAGGGTAAACTTAAGTTTGTATTTAAAGGCGCTGGTATTTCCTCATCTGCTTGTTGTTTCGCTACATTGTTGATCTTTTTCATGTTGGTTTCTAGGAGTTCTTTCTATTTCGGGGAAACTAACCTTCATTGTATGAGTTGGATACAGTTCGTTTGGCTTTTGATTTTGCTTGCAGTAGTTTTTGCTATGCAGAAATGGTTTAGCCATATATAGTCAGATTTACTTATTTGTTTTGCTTTCTGGATTATGTGTGATACATAGGTTTTTCCCCTCCTACATTATTTTTAAAATTTTCCCATATCTGTAATATTTTTTATTAAATGGTTCATCCACCTGGAGTTTATTTGGTTCAAGGTGAAAAGGATGGATCCAACTGTTTTTTTCTTTTTTTCTAATGATTCTTTTGTTGACATAAATTTTGAGTTTAAAAATATTTCAAGGGCCATACTGTCATATAAGAAAATAGGTGATACTGATTAAGCCATATGCATTCTAAATTTCCTGTTAATTTTTAATGCCATGGGGATTCTTCATTTTTTTTTGTATGGTCAGGAAATAATTATTTACCCTGTATCATAGTTTTTAAATTAGCCTACAAGAAACTACCATCTATACTGTACAGACTACTTGCTCCTCATTCTCCTCACCTTAATGTTACCCTCCCTATCCCATTCCTTCTTGCAAAACACCGTCATTTCTTTTGTCTCTTTTGTGTTCATAAGTGCCACTTAAAAATTCCTATGGAAAAAAAGTCAAGCAAAATGTTGATGTTGGCTTGCATTTGTATTGGTGAGCAGTTTGCAAATTCATAGTTTTGTCCACTAAGTTTAAATTACCACTTTCGCTTTTAATACAGTTGGTTCTTATTTTGAAATGACATGAGTGTCTTAATTTTATCTGTTTACAATGACTAAAAGTGAACATCTTAGAAGATTTCAGAGAGGGTTGTTGAGAGCTCCATGCCTGAGTTATCCAATCCAGGCTATGTGGATTAGCAGATGAGTTGTTTATGGTTCTTATGATCTTGGAGAAGAAGTCACTTTCCGACTGAAGAGTTCTTATTTAACGTTATTCATGGTATAAGCTTCATTGATATATGGAGGGTGGAAAGTGTCCATATAAAGATTTCAGTTGCATATCTAGTGTTATTTGTTTCAAATACATTTGAAAGTTATATCAATTATGGTAACTGATTTATGAGATAAAAGGTTTTCTGGTGAGATTAATAAGACATAGCTTCAGATTTGTGAAGGCTTTTAGTCTGGAATTCTTTGGAAGGAAAATAGACCTCCACATGCAAGATGTTACTGTGATTATTCTTTGACATTTCAATTTATCTAACAAATAAGTGGGAATGTGTAACTAAGAACCATTAATGAATACATTTTAATAATAGGGAGACTTTCTGGAGCCCCAGAAATAAACTATTTTTAAGAAATGATAGTATTTGGAGGAGAAATGTATGCCAATTTTTTTGCATTCCCATTGATAAGTCCTTTAAAAGATCTTGGATTTTTCCCTCCATCTTTAAAACTAGAGGAAAAGGAATAATGTCTTTATTCTGCTTCCTAGGGATGTTTTGAGAATTCAAAACTACTACATTCTAATGAAGATGTACTATATTCCAGTTCTCAGAATTAATAGATCAAACTGCTACATGTAAATAAAGATGTATCTTACTATAAACCTTCTAACTTCCTCCTTTGGTTGTATTTCATTGATACTGTGTATGTTTAATTATATCAGATTCTTTTTTTCTTTAGTGATTTCTTCTTCCTTTCAAACAACTGGCTTTAAAGATACAAAACTCTTGGTATTTGGCAAGCTGGCATTGATAATACTCTGTAACTGTAAAAATTATGATCAAAAGCTTTCTGGGTTACAGTTACTTAGTATTGGACACATTATCTTTTCTTGGTGAATTAATTCTAGAATTTTCTTCTATGCACAAAAGCTTAGATGTATGTATTTTCACTGAACATTGCAAAGTATAGCCTTCGGGTTTGACATTCCCACTTACGTGGTCTATGTTCTTCCTTTTAATCTCAACATTTTGATATTAAGTTGCATGGCCATGAGATTTGTAATAGCTAGATTACAGAGGCAATTCTGATTCCATTTATTTCGTGTGAAGTACATAAGTGTTTGCTCATCTAAAGGTAATCCCAACACCAAAAAAATCCCCTACGTTTTTATGATTTGTTCTTACATATGCAGGACAAATGTGATATATACATAAATATATCAGATATTTCTTAGTGAAAGATGTTGATAAGATGTATATAAAGTTTATTGCTCATATTTTTATGTTCCATATGATAATCATGTAGTGTTAATCTCTACAAATAAAGATTTCTCATAGGCTAAAGTAAAAGAGTCAGTTTTCTTTTATAACTTTATTCTCAAATTCTAAAAACTTGAAAAATTATGGAAATAGAAATTCACCTCTAGGTATTTTAGCAGTGTTGTTACTTTTTTAAAAATCTTTTTAAGCTTCATGTGATTACAGTGTAATTCCACTGCAGAAGAATGAGCTATAAAATACTATTTTTTATTACACTGTGGAAGTCTATCACATTTAGGATGCTTGAAAATAATGTATGGTACAGTTATGAAATCTATGGTATCTTATCTAGAAATGAGGACTAAATTATATTTAATCTATTAAAGGTTTACAGGCATAATGATTTATTTAAAAAGCAAGTGACAAATAGATCAGTGGCTTACATAAATGAACCAGATTTGCTCCATTTTCTCCTTCAGGCAGAGCTCACAGTTTGGAGACGAAAAAACATTTAGTGATACATCATTGCTGGAAAACCTCCAAAATAATCACGTAAGCAACATAAAACCATTATCTTTTTGTTGATGAGTGACAGCTAATGAGTTTTTCTCTGAATTATCTTCCGTGTTTGTATATTCTTTTTTTTTTTTTTTTAGTTTCATGATCATTTTTAATACTTATCCAGATCTGTTACTTTTAAATCCATTTTACTTGGCCCACACAAATTCATGGCTATTAGGAATTTAGTTTTGAAATTCTTGTTAATCAATATTCTATCTTTTCAAAGTATCTTACATTAAATAATTAATAGAATTCTATTTGCATAGAATAGCTCAATATTCACCATTTCAGACTATCTGTTTGGCCAGTCCCCAATCTATACAAAAAGAATTCTGGAAACTTATACGCAGTGTGACCATTGTACTTGTGAAGTTACTGACACTTAACAAAAATTCCATCAGATCAAATGGTATGGCTTCCTGGGGTTTTAACCCCAGAACCTTTTCTCATCATCACTCCAAGCTCAATATAGCAAAACCTACACTCAAACTCATTACCTCAAAACACTCTCCTTGAGCACAGGTGGCTTACTAACCTGTGCGGCAGGGTGGAGCTCTAGCAAGGTGTCTTACAGGTACTTTTGGGATCCTTTCTTCTTAAGCAACCCTTCTAAAGAATATGAGGTTCAGGATCCACAAGACCTAGACCACTTCTTTCCTCTGCGTTCTCTGGTTTGGATTGCTCCATCACCTATTTTAATTCTCTTTCCAGGAACTTAAGAGCTGCTTTGGATACCTCCTTTTCCATCCATCTCCAGCTCTATAGAGTGGCCAAGACCTTGTCAATTGCAACTTCTAGAATATATCTGAAATATCTTCCTTACTTCACTCTCACTTTCCCTCCCCGAGTCCACTGCCAGCCTCCCCTTGCCAGTCTCCTTGTATCCACTCCGCTCTTTTCTTTCTCCTCAGGCCACACTGGCTTTTATTTTCTCAAACACGCCTCATTCTTTCCTTCTATAGGATCTTTTCAGCCTTTTTGCTTGATGCAAAACCCTTGGCTCAGTTCTTCATGAGGCTAAAACTGCAACTTAAATCTCACATTATCTTGAGAATAACCAAAGACTGGCCCAGATCACATTACATGATATTTGCACATTCTCTCCTTTATAATCCTTTCACACTATAAGTAAATATTTATGTATTTATCTGTGTCTGTCTTCCCCACAAGCTAGGCTTCACACAACAAGGACCATGTCAGTTTTGTCTACTGTACTAACCTGAAAACAGATATTTCAAATAATGTTGTGATTTACCTTCCCAATCACTTCACTTGTTTTTTGGTTTTTTGTTTTGTTTTTTAGTCCAAGGGCAGAAAAGAATATTTTTTATTTGATATTTATCTTCATCCGACCAAACAGCAAGATGTTTAATTTAAAAGATCTGGCTTCTGGGGCACCTGAGTGGTTCAGTCTGTTGGGCATCTGACTCTTGATCTCAGCTCATGTCTTGATCTTGGGGTCATGAATTTGAACCCCAAGCTGGGCTCCATGCAGAGGGTGAAGCCTACACACAGAGAGGAAGGAAGGAAGGAAGGAAGGAAGGAAGGAAGGAAGGAAGGAAGGAAGGGAGGAGAAAAGAAGATCTGGCTACTTTTCTCCTATAAACTCTAAATTCCTTGCAGAAAGGATCCACTTTTATGTCTTCCTCAGGCTGTAAGAATCCATCCCATTATACATAGCAATTGCTCAAGCAATTCTTTTTATTTAGTAAAACATGTATCAGGTTAAGGCCATCATTTGTGGAGAGAGAAGGACAAGGCATTACAGAGGAATCCTCTGCCATCATCACCCCAGCACAAAATGGTGGAACCCCAGTAAGATCAGATGCCAAAAGTTTAAATCTAATCAGGAATTAGATCGAGGTAAATGAGCATTTTAGAATTTCTTTCCCATCTTCTGAGAACAGGGTTTGACCATATCTACCTTTTTTCACTGTGCTATTTTCATTTGACACACCAAGTTGTTTTGTGTAAATATTTGGGAAAATGAATGAAAGAGTGTAAGAATGAATGATTTTAGTTAAAAATATGTTTTCCTCATAACAGAGATCAGCTTCTTTGTTGTCTATAACCTCACACCTTCAATGCTGAACAGCTATAGTCTTAATAGACATAAGTAATTTTGCTGTCATTAGTGTCAAAATGTTTAAATGAAAAGGGTTGAATTGTGTGTTTCTTTCTTACAGCCAACCGCACCTATAATATGTGAATTTCTCACAATGATGGCAGTTTGTCACACAGCCGTACCAGAGCGAGAAGGTGATAAGATTATTTACCAAGCAGCATCTCCAGGTACAAAGGAAGGAATTAGAATGTATTTTTCCGGTGGAAAATTGTTCTGAAATTTGAGGTTGTCTAGAAAAAAATCAGTTTAATTTGGAAAAAGTAAAATAGCCAAGTTATGTTTTTAAATAACAAAAATGTATTTATTAATTAGAAAACCTAGTTTTCAGAATTAAATATAAATATATATATATATATATATATATATGTTAAAATATATAACCTTGGGGCACCTGGGTGGCTCAGTGTGGTAAAGCCTCTGTCTTCGGCTCAGGTCATGATCCCAGGGTCCTGGGATCGAGCCCCGTGTTGGGCTTTCTACTCAGCTGGGAGCCTGCTTCCCTTCCTCTCTCTCTCTGCCTGCCTCTCTGCCTACTTGTGATCTCTGTCTGTCAAATAAATAAATAAAATCTTTTAAAAAAATTAAAATATATAACCTTATATACATAATTTTTAGCATATGTCATAAATTGTATGGCAATTAGAATAATAAAATTCACACAAAAACTACTTTTTTATACACATAGTAGTCTCCTCCCTTCTTTGAAAATAACAATTTTGCTGTCCTCTTCTGGAAATGATAATCAGGGAGATTGTTGCATAATTTGGATGAAGAAAGTTCACCATTTGAAAGGGATGCCATAAAATATGTATTAGCATGGTTATCAATATTTAATGCTGAGGCTTAGTTTTAAACTTGTTTTCAGTGTAAAATTGGGCAGTTTGCTGATTTCGAGATTTTAGGAAAGAAGGAAGGGAACATACTTTAAAGACCTTTGTTTTAGTGTTTTAACTGTATTCTAAACCAGCACCTGTGACCTTGCAGAATGTACCAAATTCCTAAAAAGCAGAAGAAATGTTACATCTCATATTGTTAGGATGGACCCTATGTGAGTGTTTCTTATCCCTGCCCGCAGCAACAAGAAAGTTTGATGTAATATGGTGATGAAAGTAATAGATAATAAAACAAACATCAGTTCATTTATATCCATTTCTTTTTTCTTTTTTTTCCCTTTGTCCAAGTTTCTCTCTTTTGTGAGTAGAGTTAACACATAGTGTTACAGTAGTTCCAAATGTACAGCTTCATGCATTTATATCCATTTAAATTGAATCCTCAATTCGCATTTCTCTACATTCAGTGGTTTAGGAGGAAAAGTATAAAACATAAGACAATGTTGTGCATTTATTTTGAGAAAAAATTTTTTATAGAATATTCTGGACCAATGGTACATTTAAATTACCCTTCTTAGGTGTGTTAACAGTCAAATATGACTCCTGGTTCCATACAAGTCTCATATCCTTAAGATGAGTCTTCTCGTTCCTTTGGCATCTTCATGTGATTTCAAAAGAAATGGATTTCAACAGGGGCCAGGATAAACAGAATTTTAATTCTTTTAACATTCAATAGAAAAATGTAGTGATGTAGTTCTGTTTTACGAGGGGTAATTATCTTACCTCACCATGTATTTGCTTTTACCTTTTTTCCTAAAACAGATGAAGGAGCATTGGTCAGAGCAGCCAAGCAACTGAATTTTGTTTTCACTGGAAGAACACCGGACTCAGTGATTATAGACTCAGTAAGTTATTTCTTTTTAAGTGTCTTTTTCATCAAAGCAGTGACATGTGCATAACTTCAAAGATAAAATAATATCAAAGGATCATAATAAAATAGAGGTTCCCTGCCCCAGAAGCAGCCACTTTATCTCTTTCTCCAGACATTTATAAATCTATTTTCAAAAACGTATGTGATGAATGATATCTGTTTTCATTCCTCCATTTGAACACATCTAGTGACTTTGTCTTCTGTTATGTTAGATGAGGATTTATCTCTCTTGATTCACTATCCCTTCCCGGAATATATATTAACTATATGACTATATATTACTATAATTACATTACAGCTTTTAGTGAAACAAGTATTCAGACCTAATTTTTAAAATACACAAAAGACTTGAGCAAACATTTCACAAAAGAAGATATACGAATGGCCACTGAGCATGTAAAAAAAAAAAAAAATCATTAGCCATCAGTGAAATGCAAATTGAAATCACAATGAGGTGCTATATACATACCCACCATAAAATTAAAAACACGGTCCGTACCAAATGTTAATGAGAATAGAGAGCTTGTGAAGCACCCATGTGTTGTCAGTTGAAGTGTGAAATGGCACGAGCCCTTTGGAAAGCCTCAGGGTTTTCTAACACAGATAAACAGGCACCTGACCCAGCAATTGTACTCAGAGTTACCCAAGAGAAATGAAAGCTTGTGTCCACAAACAGATACCTAATGGAATGTTCACAGCAGCTTTATTCAAAGTAGTCAAACATTGGCAACAAACCAAACATCTGTCCGCAAGAGAAGGGGTAAGCAAATTGTGATATACGCTTCCAGTGGACTTCCAAACAATAAAAAAGGAATTGTGGATTCATCAACTACATGGATAAGTCTCAAAAACATCATGTCGAGCCGACAAAGCTAGACCCAAAGGAGTGCGTGCTCTCGAGATCAGACAAAAGCGATCATGGCAGTAGAATTCAGAACAGTGGTTGTCTTAGGGTCAGGGAGGACATGGATCAGAGGAGAACACAAGGAATTTATGGGGTGACGGGAATGTTCTACATCTCGATGTTGCAGTGGTGGTTACACCATCATACCATTGGAAAAGACATAGTTTTCGCCAAAATGTGTTTAACGTCTATGTACCTTATTGTATATAAGTTGCGTCTCACTAAAAAAAAATCGTGACTTCGTATTTGTTACTATGCCTGTACCAGTATTCATAGTTGAACACTGTTGTATTCAAGAATTTTTTTCTCTTCTTTAATTTTATGTTTCCTGATAGAAATTATTTCCTGAAAATAATTTTTCCTTTATTTCCTAAAGATAAGTCCCTCATCTTTTTTTTTCAATTGCTTAATTTTCTCTCTACCTACTAGTGATTGTTCCCATGTATTCTTAGTACATATACTCCAAGTGTACTAAGTCACACCAGGTGATCTGTCAGTTGGCAGTTCTTACCTTGAGACACGCCCAACCACGGCTCTACAAGTTCACCAATTCTTTTCGGTCTGTGCCAACTTTGTTATAAGGCCTGTTTCTACAGCACATGGAATCCCTTTTGATATTCCTCTGTATGGGATTATTTCCTGTGTCTCAAATCTTCTTTCTTGGTGAACTTCCCTGTTTTGATGGAAGACATTTCATGTTTGTTTCTTCAGATTAAAAAGTCATTCTGGGAACAGAGGGCACACTAGTGATAGCCCTCAGTAAGTCCAACTCTTGACTTCTTGACTCTAGGGCTCTGAGACACACTGGTTGATGGGTCACCATTTTGTTCATGGTTGTCATCCTGGAAGTGCTTTCTTTTTTTTTTTTTTTTTTTTAAGATTTATTTATTTATTTGACAGAGATCACAAGTAGGCAGAGAGGCAGGCAGAGAGAGGAGGAGGAAGCAGGCTCCCCGCTGAGCGGAGAGCCCAATGCGGGGCTCGATCCCAGGACCCTGAGATCATGACCTGAGCTGAAGGCAGAGGCTTAACCCACTGAGCCACCCAGGCGCCCCCTGGAATTGCTTTCTCATCTTCCTGAAAACTTTCTTTACTTCTGTCCTGTGTTAGATCTTTTGTTTCTAAATCCCATGTCTTTCTTGTTCTTGGTTTACTCTTTTACTTCTGTGGAATACATTTTTTAGTGGCTTTTTGGGAAAAGATACATGGGGAGTAACTTGCTTATTTATTTTGTAGTCCTTTCAAGTCTAAACATTTTCCATCCTAGCGTTATACTTAATTGATAGTCCAGATGAATATAGAATTATAGGATAGATATTATTTTCCTTAGAAATTTTGATTTTTCCACTATTTTCTAGTTTTCAGGACACCTGATTGAGAAATCAGAAGCTACTGTGATTCCACATCTTTTGCGACTTGCCCCTACCCACTCCCCCACACTCTGGAAGGTTGTAGGATCTTTCTCCCAAGAGTTTGGACATTTTGTGACAGTATACCTTAGTGAGAATATTTTTAACCCACTGTGCTAAGCACTGGTGGGCCTTTTTCCATTTGGAAAATTCAGTTCTGGATAATTTTTCTTGAATAATTCAATTTTCCTTTCCTCTTTTTGCCCTCTTTAGAATTCTTGAACTAATCTTTAGCTTTTATACTCCTGCTTTTCATGCCTTTGACTTTTTGCTCTGCTTTTTGGAAGTTTTCTTTAGGTTTATTTTCCTAACTTTCTATTCATGTTTTGTTTTGTTTTTTGTTGAATTTCTGCTCCCATGTTTTTGGTTTTGAGAAGCTTGTTTTGTTCTTTCAGTATTTCTTTTTAATAGTATCCTGTTCTTGTTTCATGAATGTCATATTACTTCCCTGAGAGAAATAATGATAGTTTTTTGAAATCTTCATTTAAAAATTTTTACAAGCATTTAACAAAGTGCTTAATTACAAAGCATTTACAAGCTTTTAGTTAAACTGTAGTTTTTACCAGAATATAAAATGGTCTGAAACAGTCATCTGCAGTGAATATAGTTTTGGAAGAAAGCATACTTCATCAAAAGTAAAATATCAACTTTCAAATGTTCTTCTCCAGAATTTCTCATTTTCCACTTAGGGGAAAAGAGCAGCATTTAATTACTGTAGCCCTTGCATATGGGAATGTCTGATAGACTCTACCGGGTTTTTGACACAAATTGCAATATGCAGAATAATAAGGCCAGTCTCCTCCCATACCACCAAAGAGCACCAACCAGGGTATAAGTATTTCTCATAAAAGCATAAGAATTATTATAAACGGTCTTATTCTTTCACACATTTTTTGCATAGTTCCCCTTAAGAAGCATATGCTGGCCTATGCAACAGTATTTCCAAGGGTGTAAAACCCTGCAAAAAATTTTATGCTACCAGGAAGCCACAGTAATTGGTTCCAATGTAGAGCAGGAAATGACACATGTGACAAACCACTTCAGTCTGGTGTTGATACTATGTGCAGAGACATCCGGGACCCACCCACCAGACCCTTGGGCCCATCAGGAAACCAAAACCTGAAACTTCTTTGGTCCACAGGAAATTTTGTTTTGAATTCTTTTTCCTACAAATTGCTTTTGTCTGTTGGTTTTGGATATCTCTCTTCGATGTTAGTGTCATTAGATGTCTGTTAATCTTTGGTACTCTCATGGTTAAGAAGAAGGAACTTGAAAGCAGATGTGGTGGTTCAGAGCCTGAGGGGGATTTTTGTCTATGGTGAGCTCTACTGTAGGGTGGTCTGGGAGATTCATTTGGGAAGCCATGGTGTCTGTACCCTTAAGACTTCTCTTGGTCTTGTTGAATTCCCCAGAGAGTAATCTCCAGATTTTAGCCTCGAAAGGTCTAGCTGAGTAGGTTAAGATATTGGAGCCCAGCATTTAATATGAATATAACAATGCCATGTCTTCAACTATGCTGGTCAACTCTAGACAAAAGATTCTTCTAGACCAAAGGAAGGGCCAGTGCTGAGAGCTCTTTTCAAGTGGATCTTACCCAGTTCTCCCCATTTTAGGCCCCTCTCTTACCTCACAACTCTAAAGCTATCTACTTTTTCATATCCTTAAACCACTTAAGGATCATATGGTACAAATCAGGTGGGTTCTTAGATTTTCCCATGACCACTGTGGCATTCAGCCTTCTTGGATCTGCTAAGATACCACCTACTGATCTGTGCTCCAGCTTCCAAATTTCTGGTGCTATTGTCTCTTTTCTTATATTCCTGCCATTGTAAGCTGCTTTCTTTTTAAAGCGTTTACTGTCGTTTTAGTGAAGCTCTGGGAAAGACAGAAATTAAATGTGTATGTTCAGCCTTCCCTCTTAACCTGAAAGTTAATAAATTTGCTTAAAGAGAATGTATTCAGAAGGGATGCTTTATGTGTGTTATTTTTTATATTAAAACTTCATGCATAGGGTTTATTTCCAAGAAGCCCACAATACTTCCAACATGATGTAATCATATATTCCTTTCCTTCATAGTTGGGACAAGAAGAAAGATACGAATTACTCAATGTTCTGGAATTCACCAGGTAAGCCATCTGCTCTGTGATTTGTATCTATCCATAAGATAAATTCCTACATATTTTTGTTCTTTCCTTTTTAAGTAACTAGAAAGTTATGCTTTATTTTTTTTAACTTATTTAGAATAAATATTAATTTAAATCTGCATTATAGCTTATAATTGTCATAGCAGCTAAGAAATCATAAACACCTATCTTCAGAGTATTGCCAGACATGACTCCTGGAGGCACCATAAAAATATTTTTGAACAAAGCAGGTCTGCATCACAACTGTGGGTTATAGGACCAGGATTCTCATGGCTGGTGATCTGGAAACATCGTTATACTTAGAGACAGCAAGATTTACGTGTACTGAATCCCTATCAAGAGTTAGGAACCCAGCAGTCTATCTGTCTATCTTTGGGATTTCAGAAACCATACCCGTCTCTCTGTCAGGTATAAAACCAGTTACCATTTAGTAGGAAAAAGCAGAAATCAAGGCGCTTATCCTACTTAACTTTATTTTTTAAGGCCAAATAATAGAGACTTTCTAATAACAATCAGCAATATGTCTAGGAGTTTGGCTTTTTATTTTTGCATGACTACATCATTTCCAAACTAATACACTCCTGAGGCAAATAGGCCTCCATTAACAGAGAGGATGAGAGAGGATGGTCTTTAAAGGCTACATCACCATTAACAATAGGACACTTAAGGTCAGGCCACAGGCAGGAAGTAACACTTCACTGTTTAAGGAAATAAGTGTTCACTTACCTTCTTGAACTTTCTCCTCCATAAGGCAAGATTATACACTGACTAGAAAAGGCATTTCCTATAGTATGAAAATTCCTCAAAAAGTTAAAAATAGAACTACTCTGTGATCTAGCAATTGTACTACTAAGTATTTATCCAAGGGATACAAAAAATACTAATTCAAAGGGACACATGCACCCCAATGTTTATAGCAACATTATCAACAATAGACAAATTATGGGAAGAACCTAAGTGTCCCTCAACTGATGACTGGATGAAAATGTGGTAGATATACAAAATGGAATATTACTCAGCCATAAAAAGGAATGCAATCTCTCCATTTGGAATGACATGGGTGTAGCTAGAGAGCATTATCCCAAGCAAAATTAGTCAGTCAAAGAAAGACAAATACCATATAATTTCACTCATACGTGGAATTTAAGAAACGAAGCAAACAATCATGGGGGACAAAAAGAGAGAGGGAAACAAAGAAACAGACTTAATTATAGAGAACAAACTGATGATTACCAGGGGGAGGTGGGTGGGAGCATGGGTTACGTAGGTGATGGGGATGAAGGAGGGCACTTGTGATGAGCATTGTGTGATGTATGGAAGTATTGAATCACTAAATTGTACACCTAAAACTGATATTACACTGTATGTTAACCAACTGGAATTTACATAAGCACAAAAATTTTTTTTAAAAAAACACATAGCTTACTGGAAAAAAAATAAGAAAAAGCATTTCCTTTTCAATGCCAGCTTTGGTTGTTGACTTGTTGGGAGTGACCACATGCCTTGGTTAATATAAAAAATAACAGGGTCTTTCTAATGTATTATTTAAACAGTTTTCCTTACTTATATGCACTGGAAGGCTCAAGGGAAAATGCATGAGACATTGATGAGTAACTGTAATAGGTATTTCCAAAATGTATCCTCCACCTTTTTTTTCATGTCAAAGTGGCTGTTTTCCCTAAGTCTACTTGCATTATACCTGCAAATTATTTTAAGTAGTATATCAATTAGCATTGGGTATGTTTGTTTATTAACACATACCTTGAAGAACCACAAAGAAAAATAAAGCAAGGTTAGGGGTTTAGGGTCTTTCAAGATGCAGTGATAGGGGTGGGCGTGAGGACGAAAGTGAGAAAAGTGACTATGGAGGTCTTCAAAGAGAGTCTGGAAAAAACATTAGTGGTTTGGATGAGGATGATGGTAGCACAAAGAAAGTGAAGTTGATAGACTCCAGATACCTTTTGGAAGAATGTCAGGGGGCCTTTGGGATGGACTGGGGGTGGAAGAAGAAAAGGCGGGGGTTGGTGTCTCTGATGTGAACAGCTGGGTGGGTAGAGGGACAGTTTACACAGATGGCACATACAGGGAGAGGAATAGATGTGCAGGATAAGATGATTGAATCGTCCTGTTTGAGGCGCCCGTGAGATACACACATGGAAGTGTCGCAGGTAGGCAGTGGTTGTGAGGACCTGGACCACAAAAGAGAAGCCTGTGGCTGAGATTTCAATGTGGTCGTTGTTGGCCTGTCCATGGTAATCAAGCCGCAAAAATGAGTTGGATCTCCTGAATATAAAATATAGAGTGGAGTGAGGGAAACAAGAAAGGCTGAGGATTGCGCTATGACTAACTCTAACTTCTAAGGGCTGATTAGAAGGTGGGGGGGGTGGATCAGGAAAGGAGACTGTTTTGTGGTTAGATCTGTGGAGGGTAAAGGGAGGGAAACCACGCAGAGCCAAGAGAAGAGACTTTTTTTTCTCCCTGAGGTGACAGAGGTCATCTGTGTCAGAGGCCACAGCAAGGTTAGGTGAGCTGAAGGGGGGAAGTGTTTGCTGGGTTGAACCATTCATTGGGAGGGTCAGGAGAGAAGCCAGGTGGGAATGGCGGGGGCTTATGGGGGTGGCACACAGAGGGGGCACACATGAGATGTAAGCAGAGACCGTGCAGATAGTAGTTGCTTGGGGTTGAGTTGTGAGAGGGATGTGGCTCCAGGAGGGTGGGTTGTTTGGGCTGAGTTTCATAGGCAAGAGACTCCAATGTGTTTAAATACTGATAAGAGGACACCATCTGGAAGGGGACAATGTACTCTCAGTGGAAAGCAGCATAACTTTAGGAGTGAGGTTACTGAGGAAGAGCGGGGATTCACAACACGAGGGAAGGAAGGTCTCTGGGAGGAAAGGAAATACTTCCTCTGTCATCAGGAAAAGAGGCAGAGGGGATGATGCCCAGCAGGGAAATGCATAAATGTGTAGGTGTTAATGGCAGAAAGGATGAGAATTTCTTGTCTGAGGCTTCCATCAAGGTGAAGTGCAAAAATTCCAAGGGTCTAGAGGATGAGGGTGCATTAAAGACTTGGAGAACGGAGAAGGTGTTCAAGTCCTGCAGACGGTGAGAGAGAAAGCTTATTAGAGGTGGCGTGTCGCTAGACAGCACACAAGTGACTGTGGATCGTGAATTTCCTAAGCTCTGTGGCAGGAAGACTTTTCTCCACTCTGATGCCACAGAAAGGGTTCCCATTTACCCATGACTTGGGAGTTTTGCCAAGAGAAGAGAAGAGCAGGAAAGCTGAAGAGCTTGGGACCATCTCATTAAAGTTGGATTAAGAGAGGCACCAAGAAGGGCTGAGACAGACTATAAACTGTACAGTGTCATTGCAAAGAGGGCCCAATTAAATGTATTCCCAAAGTGCAGGGATGGCAGTCAGAGGAACCAATGCAGTGGGGATTAGAGTTGGAAACACAGAGGACTGAATATTTCTAGATGCCTCAGAAAGAAGCTCCTGGCTGTATGCAAGGACACCTTATCTTGGCTACTTTCTATTGGACTCATCTCCATGTTTAGCAAATGTTGCAAGGTAAAACAAATAGATACAGACACTTGAGAAGTCCCTTCCCCACCCACCCCTCATTTCTGGAGAGAATGACTATCCACATTTGGTCCCAAATGAGGCATATCCTAGGCAGGGCTCTGCCAGTTTGTCTTACTCCCTGTTCCTTCTCTATCAATGCACTGGCAGATGCTGTGTGTTTGACTAACATTTTCATATTGCTAACACAGTGTTCAAATGCTTGTGCTCATCAGCTTAGCTTGGTAATATGAATAGATTTTTTACATGCTGCCAGTGGTTTGCTAGAAATCATTGAAAAATAACCGTCGTGAATGCTGACGTCAGTTTTAAAGTGCCCGTGTTTGCCTTTCTCTGTGTGATTGGGTATATACTTAAAATGCATGACTATTTCTGTTTGCATTCAAAGCTAGAACATACACTTCATCTTAGATACTGACTTGAAGATTTTTTTAAACCTGAAAACATTGAACCAGAACTCTCCCCTGCCCCGGTGGGTCCTAACTCTTGCACGTTTCCCAGGGTCTCTTTTGTAAATTACCCCTTTAGGGAAGCAGATGGTACCTTAGTGCCTTAAAATACAGAATGTAACCTTTAGAGGTACCCAAACCACACACCCAGGGGATGGTTTGTAGATGTGGAAGGAGAGGGCTCATAATTTGGTAAAGTTTATTTTTCACTGTGAGTATTAAAATATGTGAGGCATGACAAACACACATATATATGCATATTCTCTGTATGATGACACATTATGGAAAACCTCTTTCAGCGCGAGAAAAAGAATGTCTGTGATTGTTCGCACTCCATCCGGGAAGTTACGACTTTACTGCAAAGGAGCTGTAAGTTTTTATTTTTGTCTTTTACAGTTTTGATTTATGGTGGTTTATAATGTATATGTTCAGCATTCTGCTATGGAAATGTAACACAGATGTTTAGCATAAAGTTGCTGACATCCACTTTCCTTGGAATTTTATAGTAATCGTGTTCAACCTCTTCTGGTGAAATGCGGAATTCCTTCTGGGTAAATTTGGTGCTTTGAAAAAATTTGGCCTAGCTTCTTTATATAATTCAATTTTTATACATAGTATTTGAGGTTTATATTATAAAATACATTAGAAGACAATTAAATCAGAAAATGCTTTGAAATTATATTAGAAATGTAGGGATCCACACCAGTCTGAATGTAATTTTTTAAAGTCCATAGAAGCGGCAGTGGGGGGAATGGATCCCAGTTTACTGCTGTATGGTCATTACTATTTGTCTTGAATTGTTTTCATCATAAAAGAATTTCTAACTATTACTTGGCTTTGGTATATTGGCAGGTTATTTTGACAGAAACAGTAATATGTCATTCATAGTGATTTTTCCTAGATAAAATATGTTTACACTCATGGAAAAATAAGGAATCAGCAGACCAGGGCCTCCTTTTGTTCCTACAATTACTATTTTCCTTCTGAATTATCTTTTCTGGGTACCTAGTCTGCTTGGGCTGGTCAAGTAACTTACGGACCTGGAACTTTCCAGTTTTAAATATAATCTACAACCTTGATTTATTTTTTTTAATATTTTATTTATTTATTTGACAGAGATTACAAGCAGGCAGAGAGGCAGACAGAGAGAGATGGGGAAGCTGGCTCCCCGCCAAGCAGGGAGCCCAACACAGGGCTCGATCCCAGGACCCTGAGATCACGACCTGAGCCAAAAGCAGGGCCTTAACCCACTGAGCCACCCAGGCGCCCCAACAACCTTGATTTATTAAATGAAACTTGGAAATTGTACTTATTAGGAAACCAAAGCTTATTACTAAAATTTTTGTTGAAAATGTTTTTCAGTGCCGTGGCTTTAAAGCATTGAAATGCAGTTTTTGAATGCCTTGCTTTTAAAGAATTTTGGTAGAATTTTTTCATGATGTCTCGTAAGTTTAGTTTTAGAATTCCTCTTGTCATTGATTGAAACAACTAGTGTTTATTCACTGTGTGCACTTTACCTACGAGACTTTCCAACTGGATTTTGGAGAAAGGAAGTTAAGACCCAACACTTGTCAGTCACTAAGCCTACTCAGGGAAATATATATAAAGAGATGTTTAGGTTACAATATTGAGGTGTATTGTAAAACTCTTCCACATTCCAGTGGTAGCATTTAGTGATACAGGACTAAAGAGAGCCTTCCACTTTAAATACTTATGTGTCCGCTTTGCATCTAACTCACATCCTTCCTTCCTTAGTTTTGAGTAATCTTCCACCTAGAACCTTTGTTTGGGCAGTTAAAGCACTGAATAAAAAATAAAAATATTGGACTTCCTTTTTGAATAATCACGGAGATAGTTTGCATATGTTAATTTGCTTATTGCATTGTTTCCCCTCACTACCAAGTTGGCTACGAAACATGGTTGAATGCTAAGAAGGCAGAGACATGTAAAACAAGGTACATTTGAGAACTACACATACTTTGGCCAAGAAGAGTACACGCGAGGCTGGAAAGGTGGTCATGCGTTAGGTCATGCATTTTTTTTTTCGTACGCAAGAGCATATACTTTTTAATGAACTGTTCTTTTTTTTTTTTTTTTTTTCCTGAACTGTTCTGATGCCATTTAGGAAGATGACTCAAGGCAGAGCGGTGATGCATACAGAGTTCCCCATTGATGCTCTTGAGTATAAGGATAAGGATCTGAACCAAGACAATTGCAGAGATGATTAAGAAAACAGAGCTTTAGGACTTAATAATTGATTACATTTGGGTGACAAGGGAAACCATGATCGAGGAGTATTATCCGATTTGGACTTTGCTGAGCAGATGAAGGGGTACCACCTCCCATGATAGAGGGTTAGGAGCTACATCTGGGCCATGAGGCAGAGATGCTTGGATTTCACAGGGGAAGGAACCTGGGATGCTGGTAGAAATTTAGGAATTAACAAGTGTAGCTGGAAGGTAATAGCAGGGGATTGATGAAGATATGTAAGGAGGAAATATTGTTTGGAAAGAGGAGGGCTAAAGGTGTGGATAGAGGATCTAAAAAGAGAGACTGGAATTGGGAAGAGAGTCTGAGGAGTATGGATTCCCTGGTAGACTGTATCAACAGGGACGTGTGCAACAGAAGACTTTAGTAGTGAGAGTCAGTTAAGGCCTCAGCACTAATACCTTCCATTCAAGTTGACACAGTCTGCTCAAACTTTGATGTATCTCCTCTATTCCAAATTCATGACCGTGATGGATACAGTATAACAAGAGAGCAGAAATACAGAGCCAAGCTTAAAAACAAGATAAACATCTTTGAGGCCCCAAGTAAGAATAGAAAATCAGCGTGGTACACTGAACCTTGGTCTTGAGTTGAGTGGGGTGGGAGTCCTAGGGTCAGGATCTGGGAGTGGTGGTTATAATTTGGTTTCTGTAAACCAGTGGGGGCAGAAAGTGCTTTCTGTACAATGTGGATGGGAGCCAGCCTCCCCTGTCTGATGCCTGAGATGGTGGTGAACTTCCTAATCCTGAGAAGGGACTCAGAAAAGCTCATGCCAGCTCTGCTGGGGGAGTACATAAAACCACTAGAATGGGGTGTCCACAAGTAGGGCAAAACTAAGAGACACAAGAGGAAATTTCATGCCCAAGAGAACAAGCATGTAAACCACCAGACATGAATTCACTTTGGGTGAAATCAGTTGTGTAGACGAGTCTGAACAAGGATGACTTAGTGCAACATGACTTATTTTTTTTTAAAGATTTTATTTATTTATTTATTTGTTTATTTATTTGACAGACAGAGATCACAGGTAGGCAGAGAGGCAGGCAGAGGGGGGTGGAGGAGAAGCAGGGTCCCTGCTTCCCCCCAGTGTGGGGAGAGAGCCCAATGCGGAACTCGATCCCAGGACCCTGAGATCATGACCTGAGCCGAAGGCAGAGGCTTTAACCCACTGAGCTACCCAGGTGCCCCAATGCAACATGACTTAAAAAAAAAAAAAAAAATGTAGCTATTTTTAATCAAAAAGAAAAGGGGATGGGTATATGTGTAAGCTAAATTAGAAATCCTAGATTTAAAAGAAAACATCAGAAGTTGGGATAAACTCTAAACAGTGGAAGGGGCAGGGATGCAGTTAGTGAATTGGAAGATAGCACAGAAGAGTTCATCTGGAACATAACACAGACAGGTGATGGCTAGGTCATGTACATGTTTATGGATGATTTGTTTTTTCCTTGTTTTCCAGGTTTTCTGCAATGAGGTTGCCTTGCTTTATTAATTTTCACATGCAAAAAAGGAAAAATATACAATACACAGTTCATGTCTGCAATAGTAGCCAATTTAAGAAAAGTTACATTCACAAATAAAATCTGAATTTATTCAAGAAAAGAAAAAACCTCCCCCAATGCTTATAGACTAGAGGAAAACCTAGAAACTTGACTATCACACTTAGTGCTTTAGGGACCTTAAAGTGACTGACAGTTTCTAAGTAAGCGCCCCCCGAATAACATCCTGTGCTACACATCAGGAAGACCACATCCGAAATCAGTTATGTGCCCTGCCTATGTTCCCCACCGCATCGAAGGCAGAGTACAGATAAATCCGAATGGCACACACGAACGCGGAAAATGTCCGTCTGCATTTACATTTACAGATGTCCAGTGATTTTAGCAAATGTCCCAGATCACAGGGGCCAAAGGATCTTCCATGTGGCAGTCAGTTTCACCTTGTTGGGTAAACTGACAGCAAGATCAGAGTCCTCGCCGGCAGCTGCCTGCTTGGTAGCAAGATTACCTAGAAAAATTCGGTGTAGACTGCAGTGCTTAAATAATGATGTCGGACCTCTTTTCTGTTCACTACCTTCTTACTATTGGTGCTTGCATTTCATCGTATAGTCCATTATTTGGCAATATTGTATATGCTTTAGGATGACTGAGGACTACATGTGGTGTTTTACTCACGTGATACATGTTTTTTGATCAGCTGCCACGTGCAGGACACTGGAGGTGAGAATAGAGCAGCACTGGAACTTGAGTCTAAAAGATGAGTAGAAAAAGGACTTTTCAAGTAAAAATTGACCTAAGATGAATTATCCCTCGTGAAGCCCTAGGCTTTTTACTGGCTGAGCCAAGCCATCCCGGGAACGTCCCCTCATGTCTGATTTTCCGCTCTTACCTTGCTGAGGGCGGGGACGCCCCATAAGTAAAATCAGTTAGGATTTCCTGCAAGTGTAGACTCTTTGAGGTTCTGAGTCTGATCTTAGGGGATACACATGCTTTAGTTCCTGTGAAGAAACCTCTTTTGGTCTGAACCAAGTCCTAGCCAAGGTCCTAACCAACTACTTGATGTAGTGCTCTGAATAAATCAGTATTACTTTGGGTGAGAGGTTATTTGTATGTATTTATTTCTCGCATGTAAGCATGGCCAGTTGTGACTTGTCCTTTAAAAACATACCATCTTGGGTCTCCTGGGTGGCTCAGTGGGTTAAAGCCTCTGCCTTCAGCTTAGGTCATGATCCCCGGGGCCCTGGGATCGAGTCCCGCATCGGGCTCTCTACTCAGCAGGGAGCCTGCTTCTCCCTCTCTCTCTGCCTGCCTCTCTGCCTGCTTGTGATCTCTGTCAAATAAATAAATAAAATCTTTAAAAATAATAATCATAAAAACATACCATCTTCTCTAAAAAAATTTTTTTAATTAAAAATTAATTAAAAAATAAAAACATACCATCTAATTCATATAGAAGGCCACATTCTGTCTCCTCCTTTCCTTGATACTATAAAGAAAGTGAAAAATTCTGTTTCAAGCATCAGTGTCTTCCACGAGAAAATTTGGCTACATGGCAGAATTTAATCTCCCTATCACTTTCATTTTCATGACTTCAATTTTTTTGAGAGATTTTCTTAATTTTAAAATGTCCTATTTTGATTTCATTGAAAATGTCATTAGCCTCTGGAAAAAAAAAATACAGTTCATAAGTTATACCTTTCATTCCTAGAAAGGAGCCATGAGGGGAAATTATCATTTCCTTTTGCTTTGCCCCCCACTCCCATTCCACCACTGAAAAATGAAAAGAAATTCATAATTGGGGCCTGGAATATTCCATCTGTTCTGAGGTCACTAAGTTCTTGTTTCTCTCAAGGGTTCTAAATCATACTCCATTAGTCGGCTTCCAAATCTCAGCCCTGAGACTGGAGACCCCAAAATGGGTAATACCACTGAGAAAGTAATTGCAGGTAAATGATTTATTTTTTCCTAGTCTAATAAAACCATGGAGGCCAAATGCTAAAATTCTTAAAACATTAAACCCACGCCGAGGGATAACTGAAGGAACAATAAGCAGTTTATAAAGGGGCAAAAATCAGAGAAATGTTAAGTGGTACATAACGTTCAAGCTGAAAGGGACTTTAAAGATAATCCAGTAACTGAATTTCACAAACTAAGTGAATTGAGCTTTTAGAGGCTAAAGTGACACAATCAGAAATATTCAGCTATCAAGCAGGACTCAAGGTCTGTTCAGAGTTCTCCCTATAACACCCACCAGCCCTCTCTGCGCCATTTGGACCTATGTTTCTCAAAGTTTGCACTGTGGGAGCACCGGTCCCGTACAGATGCTCTAATCTCTAGCTCGGGCTCCATAGGGAATGAGTTTGGGGTTCATACCATATAGCCCCTTAGCGATCTGCTGTGCACATTAGCATTGTAAAGGCTCCAAGAAGTAATTATCACAGGGCAGGCTTTGTTCAGCCAGCGTTTCTCAAACTTTATGAATGCGGGACCTTTCTCCCCTGTGGCACCTGTGTATTTATAAAGGGCGTATACCCTGCAGTGTCCTGCAAAGCCTTCAGGGGTGGGAGAGATCTTGCAAGATAAGGGAAGTCCTGGTGGACTCTGAGATGCAGAATGCTGGAGTAACTCTGGGTTGATTCACAAAGGAGAAAGACGAACATAGAGGACTCGAACATTGTTTCCTAGCATCCTTAGGGAAAGAGTGTTATTAGGGAAAAAAATATTGTGCGCTTTAAAACTAATGTTCAAAGTGATCAGTTGTTTTTATACTGATTTGCTGCTCATAATGTTGCCAACACCATTATTAAACTCAAAATGCTTCTCCTAAGTATGTGATACCTTCTGTTTGTTTTCCAGGACACTGTAATATATGATAGACTGGCGGAGACTTCAAAATACAAAGAAATTACCCTGAAACATTTGGAGCAGTTTGCTACAGAAGGTGAGTGTAATGTAGCAATAAAGCATGATTACAATAAAATGAAATCATCTACTACTGATGTCTTCCAAGATTGTTGTTATTTTACTTAGAAAGTCCTATAGCAAGATAGCAATTGATGCTGATAATTCAAGTTATCCTACATGCTGTTCCCATTATTTTTGTTTTGCTTTCCTATGTTAAAATTTTGAGATACTCGGTCCCCATGTTTTGGAGGTGTAGGGTCTATAAGACTCTTCCGTTTTTAGAATGGGTACCTCTCACACTTTAAATACGCTGTCTCTCTAGCAGTGTAGGAGGAAGAGTACCCAAAAAACTGGATATTCTAATTTGAGTAAGAAAGAGAATAAAAAGTAAATAAGCCTATGTAACTATTAAAATAGTTATTTAGTGCAGTTTCATCGCAAGACTTCTTAAAGACTTCTAAAAACTTCTAAAAGACTTCTTAAGCCCTTACTGAATGACAGGCTCTGTGTGAGGCCAGGGAATCATGGTAGATGGGCTGAGTCTTCTCTCTCTGTCCTCTGAAATATATGATCTGTGCGACTCAGCAGTCTAGGGGGATGATCTAGATTAGATGGGAGGACATGAGCGTCATTAAACAGTAGGGTCACTTAGTCCAAGCATTTGTAGAGTCTTATCTCTGAACTTAACGGAAATAGCCAAAACTATATCTAAATCTCCCATCCAGGGCTACTGCCTTTGCCTCAGTCATGATGTCAGGGTCGTGGAATTGAGCCCCTCATCGGGCTCCTTGCTTGCTGGGAAGCCTCTGCTTCTCCCTCTCCCTCTACCTCCTGCTCCCCCTGCTTATACTGTCTGTCTTTCTCTCTCTCTCTCTCTCTCTGACAATTAAATGAATAAAATCTTAAAAAAAAAAAAAATAAAAACAAAAATCAGTCAGTCAATCTCCCATCTAAATTATCTCTCTTGTCTTCCTGGGCTGGAACTGTTGCCAGTGGCAGCAAATCTGACCTCTGATCAAGTGCTTTTTCCTCTTCATCCCTGCTATGAAAAGATAGGAGAAGCACTAGGCTTTGAAAAGCAAGGACTTAGAGAACCTCCCCTCAGTTCTCCAAAAACGCGAGAGCACAGAGCCATCCGCGTTCATCCTCAGCGGGGCTTGGCAGGTATAGCCCAGCCAGCCTCTGACACCAGTTCTTTACTGAGGAAGTGGGGGGCGGGATTTTCTCTTCTCTAGTTGTGGTAAGAAGATATTCCAGCTCTAAGAGCTGAGCTGGCTTGGCCTTCACCTCCACCCTATTCTTTCTGGCCCTAGTCTGAACAGCACTTTTACTCCATGACTACCCCAGAGTAAGTCTCCAGCCAAGTTTCCAAAAGAGAAAAACATGTCCTGATGTGGCCCCAAAGATTTAAGTTCTACTCTCAGTGAGCTGGCAATGCATAGCCCTACTCCTTTCTTGGAAGACAGAATCCTCTGGGCACTTTATGTCCTATGTTCTCTGCTTCTTATTTCTGACATGTTCCCTGGCCATGTTTTATTTGCTTTGACATCACTAGCTAGTTATTCTGAGAGTTAATGACCTTGAGTGAGGGTGTTGTCTTCTCAGGAACCTAATGAACTACATTTGTCCTGGCTGCTAAATGCTTTTGTTTCTTCTTTGTTCCAGTCCACCATTTTTTTCTGGCTGAGGGTAGCTTCCAAGAGAATTATGAAATTGATAGGCACCAAGCACTAGAAGTGGGTCACCTCAAACATCAGATTTGATTGTTTTCCCAGGGTGTTTCTGATGAGTCCTTTGTTTTGTCACTGTATCTCAGGTTTCTTAGACTTTTTTATTATTATTTCAGGTTTTTTATTTCAATTCAATTAACGTGTAATGTATTATTAGTTTCAGAGGTAGAGTTCAGTGATTCATCAGTCTTATCTAATACCCAGTGCTTATCACATCATGTGCCCTCCTTAATGTCCATCACAGTTACCCCATCCCTTTCCCCTCTCCCCTCCAGCAACCCTCAGTTTGTTTCCTGTGAATTAAGAGTGTCTTATGATTTGTCTCCCTCTCTGATTTTGTCTTGTTTTATTTTTTCCTCTCTTCCCCTATGATCCTCTATTTTGTTTCTTAAATATACTATAAACTTGCAGTGAGAAAGACCAGTAATAAAACAACCATATATCCCTGTAAGAGGCAGATGGTTTTCCAGGTAAACTCCACTGTGGTCCCTCTCCTTCATAAGCACCTCTGAAGACACAGTCATAAGCCAGCCACTGTGCCCGGTCCCAGAGTTATACATATGAAGAATTTAGGGCCCCTTCCCTCCAGGAGCTATACACTAATACAGGAGATCCACAAGAAAAACAATATGAAACTTTGTCCTTCACACCATACGAGCATTTGGGGATTTCTGCCTCAGGTCTGAACAAGAGGAGAATGCTTCAGAGATGATGGTAGGAACCAAGTCTTAAAGGAGATGCCAGGCAGACAGTGGAGGGAGCTGGAGGGAGCAAAACGGAGAAAATGTGACCAGCATGTGCAGAGACCCAGGTATATAGGAGGTAAAAGGCAGAGAAGGAGGTTGAAGACACTTGGTACATGGGGAGCGAGTCAGCCTTTGGGGTCTGGACTCCATCCTGGGGATGAACAATTGAAAGATTTCTAGCAAAAGAATAAACTGATAAGATCAGGATGTTGGAAAAAAAATCACTCTGAAGAAAGCACAAAGGCTGTATTGAAAGAGCCGGCAATCAAAAGCAGGGGGCCGGTTGAAGGTGAGCCTTGATCCACATTGTACGCTGAGGTTGTGTCCTAACTGAGCCAGATGTCGGCCATATTGCTTGAACTGAATCAGTCTTTCCAAAACAAGACTTCGTCCTATAGAAAGGGAAGGGGCGGGCTTCTGAATGAAACCTAATTTGGTGTTGGGGGGATGTCTGCTACCTTTTGTCAGGGTTAAGAACTTTATGTTTCGCGGTGGCTGAGATTTCGGAGAGCGACTTTGAGGAGTGGCGCACAGTCTACCAGCGGGCGTCCACGTCGGTGCAGAACCGGCTGCTGAAGCTCGAAGAGAGTTATGAGTTGATTGAAAAGGTACGTGAGAGACCATTTTGCTCATGTAGAAAGTCTGGTTTCCAGAAAACCTCAGTCTTTTCAAGGAGCCCATAAACAAAGATCAGAATATCTTGACACACCACTTACTGTTGAATCTCCTCTGGTCTGAACATTAACAAATCTTAATACCGGTTAAGGCTTTTGCTGAAAAGTCTCTGGCATTGCTCTGTATAGATCTTCCTACTTTTCATAACTTTGGGTCAAAGTTAGGTGAGGCTAACCATCTTCTTGCCAATGTATGCTGTTGCTTCTGAGTCACCGAAGATAAGCATGCCCTCACCCACGCACTCGTGCACACAAGTTACATACGCATGCGTGTGTGCATAGAGTTGATCAAGGTGTATCGTGTGCAACAGGAAATAATATAATAAGCTTGTGTGACTCTAATAATAAGTGAACAACCCGGTGCTTATCCCTGGCTAGTCATTGTGTGTGTGTGTGTGTGTGTGTGTGTGTGTGTGTGCATATACACACATCCCTCATCTGCATCACAACTGAAAATGCTCTCATTTTACAGATAAGGAAACCAGGCTATTCATCCAAACAGTGATGGATACACTCTGATTGACACTTTATAAATAGCAAGAAATCTTGCTTCCTTAATTAAAAATAACATTAATTAAAAATTGCAAGAAATCTTGTTTCCTTAATTAAAAATAGCATAAATAGTTGTACTTACTGTGGGCAAGGTGCTGTTCGGAGCCCTTGGATCTATTAACTACTTTGATCCTCACAGTGTCCCTTTGAGCTAGGTACTGTTCATTCCAGTTTCACAGACGAAGACGTCGAGGAAACAGAGAGGTTAAGTGATTTGGTGGAGATGACACAGTTCAAAAGAGGGCGAGCCAGAATCCTCCTTCTGGCTCCAGAGTTCATGCTCCCAGCCACTTACGTTATCTTCCTTCTTACCTTTCCCTTTCCATCAAATAACTTCCTAATTGCAGAATTCCTTAACTATATTCATGTTTGTACTGCCCAGAATCAGGTTTGTCTGTTAGTTTCAGCTAATTGGATCTTGCCTACAGGTAAGTAAAAGCTAACTTTTTTTTTTTTTTTTTTTTTCTCCTCCCTCTCTTTCAAACAATATGCTCCCTGGGGCTTCCTTTCTTAAAAGGTGGTTGGCACCACCAATGCCTCCCTTCCTTGCTCTGCTCCCTGCGTGCCCTCCCCTCTGTGTGATACTGGGGAATGCTCCACCCAGCTGCCGGTGGTTTTCTCTGCTGTGTACAGTGGCCATCTGTGACTCTAGATACCATTTCTCCTGTCTCTTCAATAGACCGTGATCACTTTAGAAGCTGGTTTCTCAGACCTTCATTATATTTGAACTTATTTTTGTATCCTGCTTATTTCTCAGAAGATGTGTGATAGCATGTATGGAAACTCCAGCTTGATATTCATCTCCCAATTGTAGAATTACACACACAGCTTGCTCTCAGTTAACTTGCTGAATCACTCTCTCTCTCTCACTCTCTCTTTTTTTCCTGACATATTTATATATGAGTATGTCTTTGGGGCATTATGTGGCAAAAGAAAATATTTTTATGATTTATAAGGCCATGGCCATAGTCTCTTCCAAGCTCTCCCACCAGAGGTACATGTTGTCCTAAAGTAATAACAACATTGATTTTTAATCTGTTACTTTTCTTAATTCTTTTGAGAACTAAAAACAAAAAACTACCGTTTGGAAATAACTTTTCTCCTGTCTCCTTAAGTACACAGCCTGAAGATAATGTAGCTTTTACCTTCCATGGCAATGTGGCAGAATTAATATACAGTAAGTTACAATCAAGTATTTGAAACTGGATTCTAAACATTAAATTTTGTTTCTATAAGAAGCACACTGTCAAATTCTGGAGCTGAATATTTAATATGCCTAATAACATTTTTACTCTGAGTGCCCTGAGGTTTGTAGATTAGATTTTATGGGTTTAACAGTTTTTATTGTTGTTGGGGTATATGTGTGTATGTGTGTGCACACAATATCTGATATTTAAAACCTTGTGACTTCCATCTTTCAAATGAAATAGATGTTCAGGCTCTCTCCAGCAGATGGCGATCGTGAGTCACATGGAAATTTAAGTTGCCTGGGGACATGGTATTACATGTATATTTTTAGTTTACAAATACAGATGCCTCCCTCTGACTGCCTCTTTCCTAAAATGGATGAAAAGGATAATTTATACCTATTTCCTTTTTACTTTCTGATAATCCATGGTCTCTAAGTTTTACTGAAACCTGGAAATGTGAAAGGATTGGTTCCCTTGCTCAGCCAGCTTCCAAAGAACTGGTTTTCATTGTCCATCCCTGCCCCCAAAACCATAATTTCATTCAAGTATTAATTTCATTAACTTTAATTAGACTGCTAATAGATGTTAGGTATTGAGGAAACACAAGCAAACAAGGAACACTCAGCTGAGACCCTGAGCATCATGGTCTGAACAAATTCCTTAAGTAAGGAAATCTAAAGGAACCCGCAGTGTTGATCCACAAACTTGTCCAGCGGAAGCCCTCAGAGAGGTGGTAACTTTTAAAATGAAACCCAGAAGTTTATTTTACCAGTTAAAGGAGATCAGGGAGGGGCTTTTTTGGGGGGGGGTTGTTTTTGTCTTTGTTTTACTATGCAAAAGATCACAGGGCTTTTTAGGGAAAAGTACAGGCACATGATACTGACGAGTCCATGACTGAGAGTGGTTTTTCCGACAAACCTGCTTTTCCCATCCCCTATCACTGGAAGACTCTTGGGTTTTTAGTGGAGAGCCCGGACGCTATCGCTCCTTCCCTGGTCTGAGCTTCCTTTGTGAAAATCGGGGGGGGGGCGGTAGTGTTCCATAGGAATTGGGGGTGACTGCCATTAAAACTACCCAACTGAGGCAAGTTTCAACACATCAGAGCCCAGATCCTGCTGGCGCATTGCCCAGTTTCAAACTCAGTGCCTTAGCATTAGGAGTCAACCATTTTGGCTTCTTTGGGGACTTTAAATGAGATGTGTTGATTATATAATCTTTTTGCATGTGATTGGAATCTGTTTTTTATGCAGACCGTAAGATTGAACTTCGTTCCCATAGGAGACAGTGAATTTTAAACCGTGAGAGTCGTTTTTAGATCTTTTTTTTTTCTTTAAGAACAAAACCCATTTCTCAAATAAAATATTGCCTGAACCATCGTATATATAATAGATAAAAGCAAAGCTGCCCTGTTTAAAGAGTGGAGGGGCAGGGAGGAGCCCCACGTTGGCTCTCCCCTTAGCCTCAGCACCTTGCCCTCATCATGGTCTGTGAGGAGCTTTTTCACGATTTTGGGGTTCCACTGAGCACTGTTTGGAAACCATATAATATTCTATCTGTGTGTGAAATTTTGGGGAAATGTGCTCCTCAGAATACTATAGATTTTCAATACTTTTCACTTTTCAGTGAAAGACCAAATCAATGTTGTGGCCCTATACAAGATGTTTCTGAACGTATTTGAATTAATGATGCAAAATGCCATCGACACGTTAGTGATAGTGTTACGTTAAAGTCATTCAAAACTTGAAAGATTTGTAGAGCTTTTCCTGAAAAGAATATTTTTAATATGTTATAAAATAAGTGAAAACATTACAAATGATGAAGGTTATACTTTCTAACCTTACTCTCTATCTTATCTCTCCAGTGTTTGCTCAAACAAGTAATTCAGTTTTTGAAATTTGGTTAAAGCCTTATTCCTTTGGGTGCTATAAACTCCTAGCATAAGCTGCAAAATTATCCAAACAGACAAAGAACATCCAAGAAGATAATGATATCGGCCCCTTGGCACACTGCTTTGTCACTTTTCTTTCCCAGCAATCTGAGCACTAGAAACTACTCCCTTCATCCTCCAGGACACTAAAAGGAAAGAAGGAAATGAGAGAGGTCTGAAGAAGTCCTCTGGATCTTGTTTTCCCTATTGACAGTCATTGTTAGAGGAGAAGATTTAGGACTTCATCCATCCATCTATAAAATAACAACATTGGGACGCCTGGGTGGCTTAGTTGGATATGCCGCTGCCTGCGGCTCAGGTCATGATCCCAGGGTCCTAGGATCGAGTCCCACATTGGGCTCCTTGCTCAGCGGGGAGCCTGCTCCTTTCTCTGCCTCTTCCTGACACTCTGCCTACTTGTGCTCGTGCTCTCTCTCTCTCTCTGACAAATAAGTAAATAAAATCTTTAATAATAATAAAATAACAGCATCATCTTTGCTATCAGGTGGGATGATTTGAGCTCTAAGACTTGCATTCAGATGGTAAACTTTTAAAAAAACTTAAAAAAAGAATTCTAATACTATGAGTTGTTTCAAGATGTTCCTGAAACATCTTTTTTTCTGTTACTACATGTAGGCCAAGAGGCAGCATTTATTCCTCAGAAGACAAAATCATACAGGAACAAGAAGGTTTCCCTAGTTCAAGTGCAAACGGGATTAATTAGAATCCTATCAGGTACTTGAGGTGTCTTGACCCAGGTTAGGAAGGGAGACTCTGGTATCGCTTTGGGTTTTATGGAAGGTAACACCTCTTCGCTTCCTCACCACTTCAGAGAACTTAGCTGTCTCAGTCTTTCAGAGATTATTCTTGACCTGCTTTACCTACTTTAACCTTATTCATTTGAAAGACAATGTGTTTGGACTCGTAATTTTTGATTATGAAACCACTTAATAGTGTTGGTCTGCATTTTTAAAAATCTGATTTTTAAAATAAAATTTAGAATTAATTTATGTGTTGGACCAGGAAAATCACAGATGAGTTAACAGAATAATTATGAAGCTTTATGCTTCATTAGCAGTGGTTTCTCTGAAATTTCTCACCTTGTTCTTTGATCTGTCACTTTACATTTATTCTAACATGTTTCTAAAACAATTTTTTTTTTCCTCATAGTCATACTCTGCTGCTGGCTTCCTTTGAAAATTAATAGTAGAGAGGGATCTGATCTTATCAGGGAAGATTTTATAATTAAACCATCAGTTGAAATAGGAAGGTATGCCTTCATGATCCATACAGGTTTTTGAAAATGTTTTGTATTTATTTGCTTCAATAGAAAAATGCAGTTCTATCTTTAGGATTGCACAAATTACCAACTAATCACATCTGCTGTTTATGAAAGCAAATTACTTACCTTGAGCAGTAACAGAAAACGGAGTGGGATCTAACACATCTCTAGATTGGCCAGTGATTGAAGCAGGATTCCTGTGGTGATCAAGTCGGCTTTTTTCTCTTGTCTTGTTATGAAACATGGGTTACAAGATAGGTTTTTTAAAAATGACAACTTATCTGATGTACTATTTTTAATAGGTTATGAGTCAGGGAAAATCATTTCTGCTCTTAAGAGTAATCAGAAAACTGTAACTTGGACCATCTAGCTCTCCTTTGAATCAGAGAACAGTGTTTCACACATATTTTGTAATTTTTGATTAATGTAGAGCCTCCAGTAGATTGACGCTTCATGAGAGCAAGGATTGCTTTGATGATATTCATCACTATATTTCCAGTGCCTGCATGTCCGCCCTGTGTTAATTACTAAATATTTGATGAATAAATAAATGATTCAATTGGATATAATATGTATTATCAATTTGATATAATATGTATTATATATTGTATATATTATATACATATGTGTATAAATATATATATATGCATATAATATATTCAACTGGATATAATCTATCCAGAAGCTAAGTTTCTTTAGTAGATGCTCGCTTAATGGAAGCCTGGCCCCTATTACTAATACAGTCCATGCTTTCTACACAGTGAGGATATTCATATCACATGTGTTGTCACGAGGGATTAATTTAGGGATATGTTGGGGAAAAGAGCTAATAATTTTCAAGAATGCATTCTGTAGAAATGTAGATCCAGCCATTTTAGGGACTTGTTCTCTGAGTTAATACATGAATGTGAAAAGCACGTGGTTTGAAAGATTCCAATAGCACATGCCTGGACACAAGGCAGGCCTGGTTCTGGGCTCTCAGGCGCAGCAGGGGACAGGGACCAAGACATCTCTGTCTTTAATTTTAGTGGGTGGAGACAGGCAGGGCACTTGTAAACTAAAAAATTTTAATTCCAGACAGAACTTAGTGCCCGGGCACCAAGATGAGTCACTAAGATAGGACAATGAGGTGTAATGATTTTTTTTTACATTATTTCCTTTACTCCTCCCTCAAATGTGGTTGACTTTTCTGGTTTTTTTTTTTAAGACTGCTTTGATGTGGCATAATATAGATAACAATGACACTCAGTGTGACTAAACACAACAGTTTCACACCCTTCGCGACATGTGGCAGTGAGTGGTTTGGAGGATTCCTAGAAAAATACAAAACTTAATGGAAAACAGGACTTTTCTTGAACATTTATGACTGCCAAGTTCACAGTAACTTCTGTATCAGAATATAATGCTTTTTTCAGATAAAAGGACCACTTCTATTCTTAGTAGCTGCAAATATCACTTTCGTTTGTACTAAAAAACGAAATGCACTAGATGAAAATTTACATGATGTACTAGTGATTTCGTGGTTTAAAATTCCAGTAGTTTCCTGTTTTACTGTTTGCTTAAGAATCTTTGCAGTCTGTCAGCTCATCTACTAAAACCCGCCACTTTTTGAGCATTGACTAAGCTCCAACTCTACAGCTCTTTACCCTGATTACTTAGTTCAAGGGTCTATAAAGTGGGGTACACAAGATGATCCTTTGGGGTGGGCAGGAAAATGCTATAGCTGCTGTTTCTATCTATATTTTACCTTGGCTTTTTTATAATTTCTGTTTGTGCATTCTGCAAAGCTGAGACTTTACTAATATTAACAGAACAAACATGTTTTATAAAAACACAGCAATGTCCTAGGTTGAGTACTCAACCTTTTTTCCTACAATACTACTAAAAAAAAAAAAAGTTTAGAGATGACTGATATAATTTCATTCTCAGAATGACCCTATTTAGTCTGTATTATTAGCCTTATCTTATGGATGTAGAAATTCTTAGGAAAGCTACTTGCTGAAGGGTGCATACTGAGTGGTTGGCAGAACAGGGATTCAAATCCCGGTTCTGCCTTAATTCCAAATCCCATGTTAACTATATTCAATAGTTATTATATTCAATACGTTATTCTGTGGGTTTGGTGTAGAAGAAAGCAAGAATGTATGTAAAATGTTGTAAACCTGAGAAATAAAGTGCAACCGAGCACATAGGTTACAGAACCACCAGATCAGCCCTTAAAGGTACTGGTGTGGTTAGAACATGTCCACGAAATCAATGAGAAAGGTTCTATGCACTCTATTTTGCTTTAAAAATGGGTGCAGAAGTTTGTTTTTCATGATTTTCCCTTAACTCGTCTTTAGAAGCATATTTAAAGTTTTTAAAGTTCCCTTTGATCTCTGCTCACACGCTTCTCCTTTCTGGCCTAATAGATCTCTTACTAGGAGCATTTCAGGGTAGACTTTCCACACTGGGAATTGCTGTCTTCTCTCTCAGGGAAGATGGACGTTGTTTTTGCCAGCTACACCCAATCGCCTCTCAAATCCTGATTCCTTTCAGCTGGGTGTGTGAATTCTGACCTTATTTGGTAAGCCTTTGGCTGCATGAGAGTTCAAGTATGATTTTCCGCGGTTCAGAAAGCACCAAGTTAAAATCTCCTTCTTGGCCTTGGAAAAATGAACCGGTTGCCTGATTTCTCCAGAAACAGACAAATGAGCCATCCCAGTGGTTTAATGCTCTTAGTTCTGGCGTTCTGTACCCCACTTACACCGAAGGGAGAGAAGTATGAGGTTCTCCTTTTTTCAATAAAACCCCATTGTTGTGAGCTCCAAGATGCTGAGAAGAAAAACCACAAGCATGAATGCTGACCAGTGGAATGCAGAACAAAGAGGAGCCCGGCAACCTTGACGAGTCAGCACTACAAAATGACTAAGGATCACATACCCACCAGCACATCTGAGTGCAGGGTTACCATATTTTCAAGCTAAGCAGGACGGTAACTACCATAGCCTCATAACTGCTCTTAAGGCCTCTTCCTAATCCATCCCCAATCCGCCACCAGTAATCTTTTCCTGTCCCTCTTCTAAAACTCCACCTCATCTCACCTTGACCTTTGGAATCCTTCACAGAACACACAGACCCTTCCGTTTCCATTCCCTGCGGGCTTTTCCAGCCTCATCTTTTTCCTAACTTACTACTCAGAGTTTGAGATGATGAGTCCAATTTCATCCTCAGAACAGTCCTACCAGATTAGCATCATTTAAATCATTGCCACACCTCATTTCATGTATTATTTCCATATTGTCCAAATAGCAACTTCTCAGGCACAATATGCTTTTGCATACTTATGTCTCCACACATGGGATTTCTTCTGTTCAGAATTCCTTGGCCCATCCTTTCCCCACCTTGGCCAAGTCTTAATTCTTCATTTAAGATTTAAGGTCGAGTGTTAACTCGTGTTGGACTGGATCTTTGAGCTACCCAGAGTAAAGAAGAGAACTCTTTAAAAAGAGAGAGTGAGATCTCTCCCCTGTGAGTCTCTCTTGTACCCACAAAAAAATGTTTTGTTTACTTTCAAGATCATGTGTAGCATATGGTCGTATTATTTGGGGAGAACACTTTTTCTCTGATGGTAGCCCTGTCGGACAGTTAAGAGATTTTGTTTGTAGTTTGGGATTGCGATGAGAGAGAACTGGGTCGAGAGGATTCTGAGGCCATGCTAAGGAAGAAAGGTAGGAATTGCACAAGGAAATATCCAGAGCAGTCGGTCATGTATTCTGCAGAGGGGGCCTGCAAACTCAGGCACAATGGACAAATCCACCCACTGCTTGGTTCTGTAAATAAAGTTTTATTGGCACACAGATACAATCACTTGTTCACACATAGCCTTTGGCTGTTTTTGTGCCACGTCAGACCTGAGTCGTTGCAGCAGAGAATGCATAGCCCTCAAACCCTAAAGTATTTACCATCTGTCCCTTTACAGGAACATTTTGTGAGCCTTGCTCTGCCGAAGCAGTTGTTAGAGCTCAGGGCTCAGGCCCTTTGCACTCTTACCATTGCACGTCTCTGGGTCTCACCTCAGACCTACTTAAGGAGAAATTCTGGGTTTGGGGCCTATGTGTGTCATCAGCCTTTCTGGTGACTCTGACAACCACCACTCTAAGGTCCTTGTCCCATGGCTACTTCCTTGAGGCTTGATGCCAGCCAGGCAGCCGGGGTCAAGGAGAAGCAGACACCAGTGAAAGGAATGGAGGTACGATCAGAAAGCTAGGGGGAATCCAAAGAAGAATGTCTCCTAGTAGGTTCTAAAATATAAATGGTCCAGAGGAAGGAACTCGTGGTTGGATCCCACCACCTTGCCCAGAACTACCTGCTTGTAGTGGATCTGTGAGTGAGGGAGTGCAGGCCTGCATGTGCGGAGAGGGACCAGTCCCAAAATGTGACTCTGGAGCCCACAGGTAGAAATGGGGAAGTAGGAGGGGTGCCTGGGTGGCTCAGTGGGTTAAAGCCTCTGCCTTCAGCTCAGGCCATGATCACAGGATCCTGGGATCAAGCCCTGCATTGGGCTCTCTGCTAAGCAGGGAGCCTGCTTCCCCCTCTCTCTCTGCCTGCCTCTCTGCCTACTTGTGATCTCTGTCTGTCAAATAAGTAAAAAAAAAAAGTAAATAAAATTCTTTAAAAAAAAAAAGAAAGAAAGAAAGAAGAAAGAAATGAGGAAGTAGGTACAATCGGCAGGAGTGGCTCAGGACCAAGTCTGAAACCGATTCAGAGGAACACAGTTACTACCAAAGACTAAAGAACAGAAACAAATATTTAAAAACCTATAATGATTTGATTAAATTCTAACTTACATTTAATGTTTTACTCCTCATTTGCTGCCTTTGGGTGTTTGTGGATTCCTGAGATTTTGTTCTTAACACCATAGCTCAGCTGTACCTCTCTTTGGCCTTGGATAATTTACCCAACTTCCTCAAAACTATTAGCTGAATTAATAAATGTAAAACACTTGGCAGGGTCTGATACATTTTCTCTAGTAGGGAACTATTTCTTCATCTTCCTGGTCACAGTCTTATTTCATATTGAAATAGAGGTTACCAAACGTTGCTCGTATTTACTCCAGTAGGAAAACTTGGCTTACCGACGTTCTTTCTTTATTTGTCTTTAAAAAAAATCTGCCAAATAGCCTGTGTTGTAATCTGAAACCCAAATTGATATGAGTTTGATTATTATGCTTCTGATCGTTTAGGAACATTGTCACAGGCTTTTTAAAAATAACAAAACAATCTAAGTACAACCAAACACTTGCTAGTATGGAAATAAGTCATTTTGAGGTTCTCTTATTTAGCAAAATATACATGTGCTTGGAAAAACATAATTTCTAAGTCTGTCATAATACATTTTATCATACAGTTTTTTAAATATGCTGCACGAAGCCTTTTATCTTTGCTAGGGTAGAAATTTTACATTTATATGATTTTTAAAAATTCTGAATACATTATAAACATCTGAGAGAGAACATAAGATTCTTGAAGGCTTTACTAGGCGAATAAATATTATTTCATGATTTTTCAGTGATAATTAAATCTACATTATATCGAAGAGTCAGCAACCTGAAACCTTTATAACTTTTTGAAACTTTGAAACTTTTTGAAACATTTCAAAATGAACATTTTGAAAGTAAAATTAGTGTTTGAGGTTTTGTTGTTTTTTTTTTTTTAATTCCATAAATGCCATGGGAATTTTATCACGTTTCAACACTTGCTGAATATGTAATTCCCATAGTGCCCATTACTGGCCATCTGTGTAAGGTAATACATGTTTGGGATGAAATTGATTACGGCTTAAACACTCCTGTGTTATGATCAGGAAAAGCACGCAAAGTTCACATTTTTTTCTAGTGGTCATTATGTAGCTGAAGATATTAATTTCCAGGGGCAGAACAGCCTATCACTAGAGATCTTAATCTCACAATAAATGACACGAGGGCCAAAGGAAAGGAGGCTACAGAGCCTTCCACTAAAATTAGTAAGTGCTATACCAGAGGAGTTCTTAAGATAAAAGGAAGATAAACAGGCTTGAGAACGGTTTTTCCTTTGTAGTCTTCAAAACAGACCCACTGCAATTTTGCTGGGTAGTCAGAACTGTTTCATCACCCTTTTTAGAAATTCTTCTTGTAGTAACCGACACATCCCAAGTTAGCCTGCTTGTTGACTTTTCTCCACATACACATCGTTGGCCCAACAGCTGTTTAATCCTTTATATTATTTTTACCTGGTTTGAAAAATGTTTCCTTTTTACCTGGGCAAAACGAAATCCTTCCTTCAAATATGGCTTCAATGTGACGTCCCCCATGCAGTCAGTTTATTTTTATTAGATTTGTGCATGATCATGTATATCTGTATTCTTCCTGAGCTCATTTCTCCCCTCAGAGCTACAAGATAAACAAATATATATTTCTTTTTTTTTTTTTTTTAGATTTTATTTATTTATTTGACACAGAGAGAGAGAGAGATCACAAGTAGAGAGGCAGGCAGAGAGAGGGGGAAGCAGGCTCCCTGCTGAGCAGAGAGTCCGATGCGGGGCTCGATCCCAGGACCCTGAGATCATGACCTGAGCCGAAGGCAGAGGCTTAACCCACTGAGCCACCCAGGTGCCCCCACAAATATGTATTTCTGATGAAGGTGTTCACCTCTTGGCTCTCCTGTTGTCGACTTACCTCAGGGTTTTGTGAGACATTGCGAAAAAGATTTTTAGGTTAGAAAATTTTGAGAGCTTGTGTTACTGAACTATCCCCATGACCATTAAACCATCTTATCATGTTTTCTGTGGAATATTTGACATTTGAACACAGCTATATTCTGATCTTCCCTGGGATGGCGGCCAGGAATATTTAGCTACAGGAGCCCCAAAAGTTGCTTAAAGAATGGGGGTAGAATCCTTGTCTCAACATTAAAGTACGGCAATTGTGATGTTGGCATAGTTGTTGCTGAACTGCTCTTCCTTTTCATTCTTGAACTTCTTGATGATAATTATTCATCAGGTTACGATAGATTTCAAATCTGCTTCCCATTAAAGATAATAAAATACTATCTCCTTCAAGAAGGGAATTTGCCTTCCTGTCTTATGTATTATAAACTAAGAAGTCATGCATCAAGTGAACCTAATTGCTATATAACTTATCTGGAATACATTGAAAAGAATATGGTCTCGATTGCAGCAATGCTTTATAACATTTGGCTTTAGGAGTTCTGTTGATTTTTTTTTTTTTTGTCATTCCCTCATTTTCACTAATTTAAACACTGAATACTGACTGTCAGTGTTGTGGAGTTGTTATATAAAGATGAACAAGACATGGTCCCTACCCTTGAGCAAAACTATCAGGTTAAACAGTTCATCTGAATATGATAAATTAAGATATGTAAAGATGAGCCAAATTCTGTCAGAGCATTGGAGAGGGAAAATTTCTTTTAGTAAAGCTTCGAAGAATCAGTAACTTTTAAGTTTGGCCTTGCAGGATGAGCCAGGTATCTCCAGCAAAGTAACAGAGGACATATCGTGTGTATCCATAAACATACGTGCACATATAAACACACATGTGCATAAACACCCATGCATATGCATGCCCACATGTAAGCACTGTGGCGAAGGCTATTGGCTGGTGAATTTAACATCCATTCCCATCCCTCTTCTGTCTGCCATCCCACTACCGAGGCTGGAAAAGCTGAGGACTAATAGTTAAGGATGGCCCTGTAAATCTAAAGAACCAAATATGGCCATATTGGGAAATCTGCTAAGGACTTTTGGGAACACTTTTGTTTTCAAATAGGAGATGGGTACAGTTGACGTTACCCCCTTCCTCTTGTCTTGGAGCGTGGCAATTACAGCTGTGGCACCCCCTTGAGATGTTGAGAGAGATGCTCAGTGAATCTAGTGCCTGGGACTGCCTGTCCCAATACTACTTACAAAAGGAAAACCAAATCTTTATTTAAGCTATTGTTAGTTAGATATTTTCTGTCATAGTTGAAAGCATTCCTAACTGATACGTTCATAAACTCTCTCGCACTTATTCATGTGTGTTTGCATCTATTTTAATTTATTTTCCATGCCTAAAATTATGGCTAATTTTAGACTTACATTTCAGTAAATAGTAAAGAGAACTCAGTGTTCGAAGGATGAGAGGAAATGGAATGCCTTCTTTGTTATTACCAATCTGGACACTCCTTAGCACTTGATTTCCCTTGTATGTATACTGTCCTTGTCTGATGTTTTAAATAAAAAGTGAAGGCAAGAAGGGAAAAAAACGTGATAAGAAAGATAAATGTTGGTGTGGGTCATATTGGTGGTTAGGGTACAGGGAAAAATCCAAGAATCCGTTGATTGTGGCTTAGTTTGTCACGGTGTATTCCTGTGTATCAAGGACCAAGAACGATTACCTGCATCTGTGTGGGGAGCCAGGTTTCCCTAATAGCCAAAAAGTTGTTATCTTTCTTCCTCCATTTAGGAAGATGAGAGCAGAAAAATATTATTCTTGGGGAGCGATAAGAGCCTCCTGCAGAATGTGTTGGTGGTGTCCAGTCTTAGATGAAAGAAACCGTCTAGTGTGCAAGCAATCTTCAGCAAGACTCTGACCGTCCACTACACAGATAGGGAGCAACATGAAAAATACCCAGCCTGTTCTATCCTACAGACACCGATGCAATCACCTGGTTTATTTCTCTCTCCCTCAGCGTTTATAATTGTACGATATGTGTACCTTTTCTGACACAGCATCAAGCTACAATTGAATTATCTGAGCATTCTTCCTTTTTTAATAAGCATTTATTCTTACTCTTTTTCAAACAGGTCAGCAGGATTGCTTCTTTGCTGGGGTCATCTTTGTGGTTTTTGCTATTGCTATCTTTCAGTAGCTGTCTGCTCCTCTTTAAGTCCCTTTGGATTTGTTGTGTTTTTGTAAGAAGCCGTTCTCTACCTTAGAGAGGAGTAAGGTAGTGTAGGTCTCTTTAGCTTCATGCTGAAGTACTGGATTAAAGTCAGGGATCCTTAGGAGAAAACTCAGTGGGATAGTTGGAATTTACATCAAAATCTATGCATTACCATTTAGTCTCTGATTGAAAGACATATGCACACTTCAATTCTTAAAGAATCTAAACCATTTTTTTTCTTAAAATTTTTTCTACTCATTTTCCCTAGAATCTTCAACTACTTGGAGCTACAGCCATTGAGGATAAGTTACAAGATCAAGTGCCTGAAACTATAGAAACTCTCATGAAGGCAGACATCAAAATCTGGATCCTTACAGGGGACAAGCAAGAAACTGCCATTAACATTGGTGAGTCCCCTAATCCAAGCTTTGCATTGTGATGCTTTTTTCACACTTTGACATATTTTAGAAGATAAGTTTGAGCTATTTCAAAATCTGAAAGATTTGGTTTTGTAAGATTTCCATATTTATAATATTACTGGGTTTCTCTATATACTTATGGCCTCAGTGCCCCTTTACATTTGCTGTGGTTCTGTATACAGCCAGACCTTAGATCTTGCAACCACAAAATAACCCTCCCTCACCTTTGTCTCACTGCCTGCGTGCCCCCCTTCCAACCATAATTGACACATGTAGATAACATCTCTGCAGTTGCCTGTGAACGTGGGGAGATCGGGATTACGGCAGACCGGTGTATTGGCACTTGTTTATGTGACCACAGGTTATTTCTAGGAATGGGAAATAAGAAGGTTGCCAGGTTTCATTCATCCTGCAGTTAATTCATTTTTCTCAAAGAGGTTTTACAAAGAACTCACACTGCCATAACAAAATACCACAGGTGGTGTGGGTTAAACAGCAGAACTTTATTTTCTTACACTTCTGGAAGCTGGAAGTTCAAGATCAAGTGTCAGTTTGGTTTCTCCCGAAGTTTCTCTTCCTAGCTTGCAGTGACCACCTTCCTGCTGTGTCTTCAGCTAGCCTCCCCTCTGTAGATGCATGCTCCTGGTGTCTCTCTCTTTTCTTACAAGGCACCAGTGCTATTGGATCAGGAACCCGCCTTCTGACCTCATTTAACTCTAACAATCTTAAAGGCCCAGTCTGCAAATATTGTGGGTTAAGGCTCCAACGTGTAAAAACAGGGAGGGCACAATTCAGTCCATAACAGATATCTCATTGAGAAGAACAATAGTATTTAGTGTGAGACCTGTAGTACCAGTAATATGCAAGAAAACGTCACTATTTTTATTTTCTTCCACATTCGGGAATAGTAGGTTGCCTGAACACTGCCAACCCTGACATAGATTCAGCCTCTGGATACTCATGATATGAGTTACATCCAAAACTCTCCCAAAGTTGAAACCATTCAGAGGTGTTTATAGCATGAAACCACATTTTTAGAAAGTCATTGTCAAATATCATTAAGAAACATTTAGCTGGGGTGCCTGGGTGGCTCAGTCATTAAGCGTCTGCCACTCAGGTCATGATCCCAGGGTCCTGGGATCGAGCCCCACGTTGGGTTCCCTGCTCTGCGGGAAGCCTGCTTCTCCCTCTCCTACTTCCCCTGCTTGTGTTCTCTCTCTCATTGTGTCTCTCTCTGTCAAATAAATAAATAAAATCTTTAAAAAAAAGAAAGAAAGAAAGAAAGAAAGAAAAAGAAACATTTAGCTAATGCTTCTTTTAGAATTTTTAGCAATCACAGCATTCTGTAAATATAAAATACAGACTTATGGTAAATTGCCAGTAGGAGAGGAAAATTTTTAAAAGACACTAGTTAGCAGAAGTATAAATCTAAAAGCCACACACATGGTTAATTTTGATTATAAAAATTATCACTGGTGTTAGAGACAAATGGAAAGAAGATGCATGAGAATACACAATGCTTTAGCGTTGGGAGACCCGAAAAAGACAAACATGCTGAACAAAAAAACGTGACTGCAGGTAGAGGGAGACTATATGGTAGCAAAGAGTGATAGCCAAGGAAAATTAAGCCATCCTGAAAATAGTTCAGGGCATGTAGTCATTATGACTACGGAGAATATGATGGTGGTTTCTGGGAACATTTAACTTTTAGAGTCTTGGGTCATAATCTTTGGGGCTTTTCTCCTAGAATAAAATAGGTGAGATTCATATACGAAATGGTTATGGTGCATCGCACAGAAATATTGTTTTATTTATTTTTTTTAAAGATTTTATTTCTTTGACAGAGATCACAAGTAGGCAGAGAGGCAGGCAGGGGGTGCGGGAAACAGGCTCCCTGCTGAGCAGAGAGCCCGATGCGGGGCTCGATCCCAGGACCTCCGAGATCATGACCTGAGCTGAAGGCAGAGGCTTTAACCCACTGAGCCACCCAGGTACCCCGAAGTATTCAGTTTTAAATCAGGAGGTCAGGAAGAACTCATTGAGATGGTGACATTTGAGAGAGAACCAAGAGAGAAGGAGGGAGATTCTCATTTGGATGATAAGGGAAAGCTGTCTTCTTTCCAGACTAAGAGGGAGAGTAGGAGAAAAGGCCAGCAGCATAACAGAGCCCAGGTTGGATGAGGCCTCCCAGATGCTTGTAAGGGCTTTGCATTTACTCTGGGTGAGATGGGATGGTTCTGAGCAGAGGAAGGACATCTGGACTGACTTTCCTGGGAAAACGATCAGTCTGGCCACTCGACTGGCTGCGAATGGACTGGAAGGGAAGCAGGTGTGAAAGCAGAGAGACCAGTGAAGAGGCTCTAATATTTAATCCAGGTGAGACACGGTGGTGACTTGGACCTGGGTGACAACAGTGAAAGTGGTGAGAAATGGTTGGCATTTGTATCTGTCTTAAAGATGGAGCCCACAGGATTGACGAATGGATTACAGGTAGGGCTTGAGAGAAAGGACTCCAGCATAACTCCTGGGATTTTTAGCCATGGCACCTGAAGGATGGAATTGCCATTAACCAGAATGAGGAGAAGCAGGTTTTCTGGGAGGAGATCAAGGGTCTCGTTTTTGGATCTGTTGAGTTTGAGACTCCTGTTTTGCACCTCTGTGTCTGCTGTTACACAGGCTCTGGAATGGGAGAGGCTGGAGTTTAGGAAAGAGCTCCCAGTGGGAGATCTAAGTTCCAGAATGGTCAGTGTTTAGATGGTACTGAAAACCACTGTCTCAAATGAGCTTGCAAAAGGAGTAAGTATCGATGATATTAGTTCAAAGGCAATGGTCCTATTTTAAACTCCAGTCAGCTGAGTTGCATTTCTCTCCAGCCATGTTCAGTTATATGCAGGTGGTCCCAGAGGAGGCTGAGTTGGTTAAACCAGCAGGTGATTTTGCCCTGTGGCAAGTACGGCAAAGCAAGAGAGGACAGAACCATAGAGGACATGACCACAGTCCAAGGGCAGGAAGATGGTGGTGGGATCACTGATCCAAAAGATAGCCTGACGACCCTCCTGTGCCTTCTCCAGAAACAACCATCAGCCCATCTCCTGCTCCTCATGTTGGTCATCGTGAAGGACATTTCTTATAAATTTGTTAGTTTTCAGGATATTGAGAATCATCAGCACATTCTCTTTCCCTACTTGTTTGTCAAGACAGCCTTAACACACCGAATGTTACCCTTGTGTCCCTCCTATAATAAGCAAAACCATTTCTTTAACTGCCTGCAAACCTAGAGACAGGAGACTGTCATCAAGTCCTAATAAAATAGATAAAACCTTAATTCTATCTAATAAAATAGATTAAAAATAAAATTTAGATGCTTTTATAGTATTATCGCTTTAACATCTTCACTACTTCTCTCTAGAGAAATGAATGCCATCAATTAATCTACTCTTTGTTTGGATATAGGACACTCCTGCAAACTTCTGAAGAAGAACATGGGAATGATTGTTATCAATGAAGGCTCTCTTGATGTAAGTAAAATTATCTTAAAAAAAAATCCTTGCCTTTCCGTCGGGCGGCAGCCATCAGCTCAAAGGGTGAATTTGGGTGTGTAGGAGCTACAGGAGAGGAATTGCCCCAATTTTAAGTTCACTAACTTAATCCATAGTTTGATTTCAAAATCTAATTGCTGGTTTCCTTGAACCAGTTTTTATATTTTTTTAGGGGGTCTTAGGCTCAGTTAAATGATATCCAGAAGAAGACTCAAAACCTCTTGAGACCTAAATTCCTTTTCCACTCAAAAAGAGATCCTAAACCATATATATATTTTGTGTGTAGAGGTTGTTCAACTAAAGGAATAAATGTTTATTAAACTAAAATGGACCTGTTATCTTTTGTCATCTAATGCTAATAAGCAAACCAAACACCCTAACCTACAAAAAATTGTAATGGCAGGAACAGTCACTTTGAGAGAAAATAAAATGTATAGTATTTAAAAAAAAAAAAAAAAAAATCCTTTAATGGCTTACTCAACTTGTAGAATTTTATTCTATATCCAAATAGCTATGGATATAGTTGATCTTCCTTAGGTTAAAATATAATTCTCACTCTTGTTCTATAACATAACATATACTCTTCTGTTCTGAACCTGTATACTGTGTACTGTATATACTGTATGCTCTTCTGAGCCATGTTGAGGTAAATAGATTCTAGCTTTGTGTCCGTGACAGCTAAAAAAGTTGCTAAATGATTTGCTTGATGGTGTGAGACAAAACTGCTTTACAAAAGCTTTATGTCAGGAGGTTACTGAGTGACTGCAATTTGCTCTTATCTACCTGGGAATTTTTTTTTTTAAAGATTTTATTTATTCGTTTAAGACAGAGCACAGGTGGTGGAGGGGTTAGGGAAGAACAGAGGGAGCGGGAGAAACAGACCCCCACTGAGCAGGGAACCTGATGTGGGGCTCCATTCTTGGACTCCAGGATCATGACCAGAGCAGAAGGCAGATGCTTAACTGACAGAGCCACCCAGGCACTCCCTACCTGGGAATTTTTGTATATTAAACATTTAATATCTGCTTTTGCTTCCAGGCTTAATATATATTTTGTTTCTTAAAAAAAAAAAAAAAAAAATCTGTGAAACCTATCAAACAAACAGCATGAATTCACCATTTCTTACAGGAAAGTCTTTTTTATTTATTTATTTATTTTTTTTTTTTGGATGTCCTAACTTCTGGGCTGAAATGTAAATTCCTAGGATGTCCTTTTTTCATGGCTGTGATCATATGAAGTTATATTTGGGGAAGAGGGAAAGATTTTCCGTGTGTGCAGTGTAAAACAGAAGTTAAGCAAAAAAAAAAAAAGATGCAGGTCAAATGACCTGTAAGAACTTTAAAATAAAGGTGACTGTTTGTAACTTAAGGTGGAAGACAGAACAGGGGAGGTGACCATACAACAGTTTAAAATAGTCACAGTGATGCAAAGAGCAGAGCAGAGAAGAACCTGTTATTAAGGTTGCAGGTGGGGGCGCCTGGGTGGCTCAGTGGGCTAAAGCCTCTGCCTTCTGCCTGGGTCGTGTCCCCAGGGTTCTGGGATGGAGCTCTGCATGGGCTCGCTGCTCAGCAGGGAGCCTGCTTCCCCCCTCTCTCTGCCTGCCTCTCTGCCTACTTGTGATCTCCGTCTGTCAAATAAATAAAATCTTTAAAAATAAATAAATAAATAAATAAATAAATAAATAAGGATGTGGGTGAAGTGGAGGGGCCGAGTCCATAGAAGGGAAGGTAAAGAGGCAAATGTTCAGAAGTCAGGTGGAGAACAGAAATTACATATAAGAAGTGATTCAGCGTCTGACCTTTGAATTGGAATGACAGTCTCTTCATTATTTGTCCTCAAAACAATCCTTGTGATCCTTTTCCCTTTCTTGTGAAACCCTTGAGAAACGCGTAGCCTAAAGTATAACACACGATTTTGAAATCGAAAGTTGTCACATCTTTAATAATAAGTACATTTTGTGAACCATGAGTTAATCCTAAACACACACACACACACACACATACACACATATCCTAGCCTGTGGTTGGAAGACTTTCCTTTTTGTTAATTCATTCAGTGGTTCTCTGCTAGCCGGAGAACTGGACCACTAAGGAAGCACTCTGCAGATTCTGCCCCTTTTAGCTCACTGCTGTCTCTGTCCCTTACCCTTCCTGTTGTTCATTTTTGGTTTATTCAAGTTACAACGCTGTGACAAATTGTAACTGGGATAGTCCTTCCCTTCAAAAGCTTACAGATAATAAGGGAAGTAAAATGCATACAAGTAATAATATAAAACAGGTCTATAAATTAGGTACGTATCTTGCTCTGAAAATACTGTGAAGCTTAAGGAAGTGTTTATAAAGTAGCATTTAGAGGTGAGTAGTTGAGTAATGGAGGAGTACTTGAAGCAGAAAGTTTATGCAAGTTCAAGGTATATTTGGGGCATGAAAGAGAAACATTGAACTTGAATATGAGGTTATAATTTTTTTAAGCATTCTTGGAATAAATGTGGGCACAGAAGGTAAAATTCAAGTTACAGAAAGGGACAAATACAAGTGTTAAAAAGTGAATTCCCGCATCCTTACACCCAAGCTGCCCTCTTTATCTCCCCAGAAACAATCTCCGGTTCCAGTTTCCAAGTGTTCCTCCAGAGATTTCTCTGCTGTATCTAAGGGATACGTGTGTGTATCTGTGTGCACATACTTCATTATCGAACATAAACTACAGCATACTATCCGTAATGCTTTTACACTTTGCTGTTCTCAATATTACTGTAGCAATTGCTCTGTGACCGTATAGACAAAGCTACCTAATTCTTCTTTAATCGTGGCACAGTATTTACGAGGAAACGGTGAAGAAATGACAGGGGTTAAACCTGGAAATGTGGTCTCAAGTCCACTGGGGAACACTGGGCCAGGCTTGAGAATTCGCTTCCACAGGCAAGGGAAGCAACTTCATCAGCCTGTTCAAAGAGGTATGATGTGTAGGAAGAAGTGTCCGTAGACACATGTGGAAGGGCGGGAGGCCTGAGGTGCAGGCAGCGGACGAGGATAAGAGTTAGGTAACAGAATGGGAGCGCCAGTGCCGGCAAAGCGGTGTCAGAGGAAGTCAGGGAGACGGATCCCACATGATCCCTAGAGTGGATCCAGAAGTCGGTTGCTGTTGTTCACAACATTGTAGAAACCTCCATGGAAACATTCCCTTAGTCCCTGTAGACATTTAGGCCCGTGTCATCAACATGGGTTTCTGACGCTTGGAAGAAGTCAGAGCTAAGACCTATGACGTTGATGCAAACACATGACAAGACATGCCTGATCTGACACGTGAGCCTTTTTGTCTGTCTGAGCGTTCACCTCGTGGAGGGTGGGAGAGCAGTGCTTCTTCTGTTTTCCTCTGTTTCATAATTTTTCTCCAACTCGGATACACATGTTCTTTATGTGTTCTAAGTATCAATTGAGATAAATAGTAATCTCAAGAAAAAAAAAATGAAATGCCAAAAAACTCGGTGTACTACATCATGACGATTAAGACACAGCATTTATTTTCGCTTTGGAGTTTTCGGGACAGTAACTCCTAAGTGATAAACACCCAAAGGGCCCCTACATTAGCTGTTTCTACTGGACCAAACACAGGTAGGACTCCCAAAGGGAGTAGTCTGTTTCAGCAAAAGCTGCAGGGGGGATGCATGTCTATATTTTGGTTTACCATTCCGTCAATGCCCAGCACATTACCCACCACAGGATAAGTACTCCAGAAATATTTGAGAATTAAGTCACTGAGTAATGATAAATTTAAGGGTCTCCCTTAAAAAAGAAAAAAAAAACGTCAGCAGTAGTTGATCTTTTCTGGTATTTTCAGAGTAAAGTAGTTAGAAAGATCCTTAGCAATTCAAGTGACCTTGTGGTGTGGGAGATCATAGGTGAACCCTTACTGAATGGATTAACACTAATGTATCCCACTCCGGACTGCCCCGGTTCTCTCACTGCAGTCTGGGGAAAGTTTTTCTCCCGGGGAGTTAAGTGGTGACTTTACAAATCTGGCTGTTTGGGGTCAGACCTGCTGTGGTGCACTCATTTGCTTCCCAGCAGGAAAGGAACCATCACTTTGCATAGCTCCCTCAGATCCAGTGTTATAAAATCCACAGCTGAGATTGTAAGCAAATCATTCGATGGGCGAGAATGCCTGTAGAGAAATCATTATTTTTCATTGTCATGGGAAAGAAAAGCATCCTCTGTGTTCCAGTTGTCCTGATTATGATAAAATATGGGATTGCCATTCCATCGGCACCAACAAATAATTAACATTTAGGTGATAAACTTAGTAGGAATGTAATATCTCAGGAAATAATGTAATAGAAAAGAGACTGCGGGTTTGTGTTTCATCAGGTGACAGTTTTAATGAGTGTAGTCAAATTATTCCTTGAAATGGTGCAGTTCTGCCTTATTCTGAATGTGGGACCCTGGGCAAATTAAAGTTAGGTAACTTCTCTGAGCCAGTTTTGCTGCCTGTAAAGGGAGGATAATGTTACCCTTGGCAGAGGACTGGTACGGTTACACTAGGGCATGGCACATAGAAGAAAGGGATGGTATAAAATTTTGTAGAAAAATAGTATTTCAACAGCTTGCAAGTTGGTTTGCATACTGATCATTTTCATTACAAAAGATATATTATTTCCCCATCTTCTAATTTTTTTCCTAAGCAAGATACACATGTAGATCTTTTACATAAGTGATGCATGTTGCTATGAACTATGCAAATTTTCTACCAAGATATTCTTAATAGTGTTAACGTTTTAAAGCTGAATCTGTCTTTTTTATGTTGAACTTGTCCAAGTAAAATATTATATTTGAGGCTCTTCAATTTCCAAATAGAAAAAAACCTTTCTCCTAGCAATCACCGCAATAGAAATTTCTGTCTTCCCATAATCTAGCTCATGTCAAAAAAAAAAAAAAAAAAAATGTTATTTGGCTTTCTAAATTGTCTTATTTTGAGTTCCAATACAATTATCCTTCTTGAAAAACTAAGGGCTGTTCAGCATTTTTTAAAACCTTTAAATAAACATAAAACCAAACCACTGTTGAAAAGATGGAATTGGAAGTCTTGGGGCACAGATCTGATATGGAAGTCTAAGCAGCATTTCTGCCTCTGCCCACTCCTGGCTTCCTTCCTACAGCATCCACTGCTAACTTGCTACCCAGTACACACTGGTGTTGACACCCAGTCACCTACCAACTATTGTCTAATATTGACAGTGTCAGCCAAAGAGTTTCTTAGAGAGCTTGACCACTTTTTTCTCTGAGTTGAGAAAATAAGAATTTCATAGATAAACACCATTAAGAATCATCTAAAATTAAAAAGAAAAAAAATCATCTAAAGTTGGTCGAAATCTATTAGATATTTGTAATAAACTGATCATTCAGATAGTTTAATTTTTTATTGTGCTACCTTGAACTACTTGTATTAGTTCTGATTATGTTCTTGGTAGGAGACATTTCCTGAAGGGTCTGCAAAGGCAGGAATTTCAAATTACTGGCTCGAAGGGTAGAGTGTACTTCTTCCAGAATTCCTCAGCAATGCCTAGGAAGTATCCCACCGACTTCTCAGAAACCCCTTCCACTTAATGACCTAGATCCAAGGGATTCTTCTAACATCTCTTTCATATCTTCAGTCTGTCATGATCTGTTTAAAGTCTGTCTGCTGAAACTGGAAAAGTCTAAAAATGTGGGCTAAGAACTAGGGAATCTCAATCTGTCTTTAGCAACCATTGTCTAATTAAGGCCTTTCAAAATGTATGGAAATCTCTCTACATCCTGATTCCACTATCCTGATCTGTCAAGTCGAGGGTGGGTAGAAGAGACCATAATTTCTTAAGCCATTAACTCTGTGGATAGCAGAACAAATCTTTCTGAGTCTCTATATTATAGTGTAATCTGTCCTTAACCTTGGTCTCTTATGTGGAGAGTTGATGAATCTGTCCTGGGAGGCAGGGCTAGATCTTAAATCCATTCTTACTGTTTTTCCTCCTCCATTCTACTGTCTGGTTTCCCTAGGACACACACACACCAAAAAAATAAAGGGCAGAGAAGAAAAATATTTACTATATATTTATTGAATCAACAGGAATGATGGTTAAATGAATGTGTATGCAGAGAGCTTGGAGAAATAAATTTCCCGAACTCAATGTCAATAGGCTTCCAGTGTTTACAAGCTTAACTCCTGAGAAGCCCTCCTACCTCTCCTTCAGACCATCCGGGCAGTTTTTCTAGGTAGTCTCTGCTGCAACAGACATTGACATCCAGCCTAATTACTAGGAGTCAGCACCTGATACATGGGAAGTAGGGAATGGATCCCAGAAGAAAATGTGGCTTTCTGACTTCCCGTGAAAAGAGAGCCCTACTGTTATGCCCCAATAATGGGTCCGTGATTAAAGGAGTGAGACTGATATAAAGCGAAGGTCAAGCAAAGCTTTATTTCATGCCAAGCATCAGGAATCTAACCGAACGTTCGGGGAAGCACCTCTTACAAGAGAGGGCGACCCTTCTCAGTTTCACAGACTAGCTTTTAAGGGCAAAGGCCTTGCGGTGGGGCCGGGCCATGCACAGGTGACCGATGAGATTGTAACACAGGACACTCCACAGTGATGCTAGGTGACCAACTGAATTACAATTTACCCTAGGAGACATTTGAACCAGCCTATTACACCTTGATTAGGATTGGCGCCAAAAAGGCTCCCAAAGGGTGGGGGCCCATACTCGTTGGTAGCTAGGGAGACAGTATGCAACCCCCCACTGATCAATGTCTCCACCTGGCCCAACCCACCTTGTATCTTGTCTTTGTTACCTGGAGCTTGTTTCCTGGGACTTGTTTTTAAGTAAATCCCCTGGGGGAAGAGGAGCAGGGACAGTTTAAGGGTTAAACTACAAGGTTTTTGTTTAACCTCAATGAAAGCCTCTTGCTAAAATATAAAAATATAAAATAGGTCCTTACACTACCATCCCTGCAGGGTTCTATGAGTTGCTGTTATAGTCAATAGAAAAACACTAGTTTATGTTTATGAAGTGCCTTTTTTTTTTTTGTACTCGATACCAGACTAAGGACTTCACAGGAACAATCACACTTCCACCTGAAAACATTAGTAGGCAGATAGTGTTATGCCCATTCTGAAACTTTAACTTGAACTCTGGTGCCAACCGGCATTGGAGGACGTATTGAAGTCCTTGGATTCTGGGGTGTAAGCAAATAGATTGTTCTGGGCCTCAGCTGCCCTCTACTCCTGTAAAACAAAAGTAATAATAATACCCATCTCTGGGGTACATTTTGAGGATTAAACAAAACAGTACCTTCTAACTACTTAGTACAATAACCAGCCTATAGTTAGCTTTTTAAAAATACAGACCATTATTATAATCATCATCATCATTTCTTTTAGCATTATTATTCCCAAGGAGGGTGGTCCTCATTGCCAGCTGATGTAAGAAGTGATTTTTTTTTTTAAAAGAGGTGATTTTGAACAGCTGCCCTTCTCACCACTTAAACGTCTCTGCTAAATTTGAGAATATGACCCCAAGCCAGCCCAGGTTTGATTATAGATACCGGTGTTTTTCTTCACTGATATATTTTATAGAAAATGAATTGTTAACCGCATTTGAGACTAACAAGCATAAGAGTATATATTTTTCAACACCCTGGTAAAATACAGCCCTTTATGGTTTTGTTCATTTTCTTTTTTTTTTCTTCTAGCTGAATTTGATTTTCTAACACCATGTAAGCTTCAAATATAACTCACAGGGCATTCAGGATGTAAATGGTGAGGTTGTCATCTGTATCCTTTTAAGTTCAACTTATATGCATTATGCAGACAAACCTCACTGTTTGGGGAACCAGCCACCGTTGAACGGCCTCTGAAAGAAATCCAGAATAAGCAAGTTAGTGACTTGACTCCAGAAAAGGAGGGGGAGAAAGGAGACTTGGGGCTGCTTCAGGTTTTGTCTTGATGTGTCCCACGAGCCCAATACAATACATTTTGTATTGCTTTGAAAAATAGTTTAGGCAGGTTTTCAACCTCACTGAATTTGCCTGAACTGCCAGCATGGGACCTGTAGGACTGTGAATTTTCTTTTACCACTAGCAAAGCTGTTTCAGCTTTTTGGCCTGAAAATGTTAAGATCTCAGTGTAACTTTTCAGGTGTTCCTATATCCCTATCAGAAGCAAATTTAGGTTTTTCTAACGTCCCACGGCAGGACGATTGTTCAAATAGCGTCCAGCACACTGCTTACTTCAAGTAGCTCTCAGCGAAGAAAGCAAACTTTATTCCATTTGAAAGAAACGAGTTAGTTAAAAAAAAAAAAAAAAGTTACGAAAAAATGAAAATAGTATATGAACAAATAATCTGTTCTCTTTTCCTCTGATTTAAGATACCGCCTGCCACAAAGCCGAAGTATGTGGTTGAAAAAGTGCCATCAAACACAATTGTTTGGTCTTGTAAAAACGAAATATGCCCCTTTCCTTACACAAAATTCAGTCATCTTGGCAGGGGTGGGGCAAAACCCTAAGAAAAGTAGTTTACAAATTCATAGTAATTCTGTTTTGAGAAAATTTTCCTACCCACAAGCCTGAATATTTTTTATCTCTCTCTTCTCTCTTTTTTTTTCCCCTTTCTTTTCTTTTCCCCCCTTGGCTGAACATCTGAACTCCTCCAAGAGCTCCCTGGGTCCTAGAATTACAGATAAATGCTTCCTCGCCAGTCTATCTGCCCTCTCCCCAGAGCTTGTTGACATTTTGAGGGGAGCCGGCCATGCCTTGTGACTTTTTGGCATCTCTGCCACCCATTTTTTCTGATGAGTCATGGCAGCCATCAGCTTGACAGTTTGGAGGAAACCTGTGTGCCGGGGGTTTCCGCATACATTAGTCTCTGCTCCTGTGGGGCTGGAACTGTCTCGCTTACAGATGGAGACTCCGAGTTCACGCAACTGGCAAGTGCAGAACCCTGAGCTTCAGCCTAGGTCACTCAAAGTCCAAAAACCGTCTATTTTCCTTTTTATTTTTTAAATAACCATACCTTTCCCAGGGGCAGCCGAGACTCAGTCACAGGCAGAAGCTTTCTGGGAGGCAGCCCCCACGTTTTCTACTTTGTCCCTCCCTCCTTTCCCACTCACGACCGGGACTACAGATGCAGCTGAGAGAGGGATGCCCTCCTGGAAAATGGCAGTGTTTGGGGTTCTTGCATTTATGAGATTGGGGAAAGACTCTACATTTCATTTTACTACTATAACAATTTTACATAAGATTTTATTGAATGTACCTATGAAATGATAGAATCGGCGTGCATCTGGGATTTGCGCTGAGAAAATACTGCAGATAATGGGTCTTCTGCATTCCTACACCGATTAATTCAAATTATTAGGAAAAATGGGCCCAACATCAGCTGTCTTTGTGAGGTAACAATTTCTCACAGGCCCAGGGTTGTTACTTTCTCCAAACCGTTGATCTGGTAATTTGCTTATTTTCAAAAAATCGGCTGTATATTCTGGGCAGCCTCTCCCTGGCAGAACCGAAGGCAGCCTGACAGACTGGATGTCTGCCGACCTCGTTCCTCTCGAATTCTTCCTTCTCTGCATTTGAGTCCCTGCCGCCACCAGAGAATATTTAATACCAAGCTCAAAATAAGTGTTTAGGAGGCTTTCAGTAGTGGTTTAAAATAATTACCATGAGAGCTTTGGTAAAAGCCTTTATCCACAAAACTACTTAAATTATATAATTATATCCCCTACTTCACTCTTCCTTCCTTTCTCGGGATTTGTTTCTCTCTTGCTACGTGCCCCTACCCTGACACAGAAACACAGCCTTGGACCCAAATCCCACACATCTCTGCCTCTCTCTCTAGCATAGCCCAAGTGAGACCAGAGGTCTCATAAGGAGTTATTTGCCTGATGGAACCTATCATAATCCCACATCCCAAACCTCTGCCCAGGGGCCAAGAGCAATTTATTCTGCACTACAACTTCCTCTTCTTACCTTCCTCCATTTTATAACCCTTGACCTTTCTGATGGCATGACCCTACTGGGAGATTGGACTGTTTCCTCAGTTTTAGTGCTTTATCTGTACTCCCACCCTGGAAAGCCCAGATCTAAGTATCCGCAAAGCATGGGAATTTCTTTTTGGCTCCCCCCCGCTTCATTATATTTAGCAATATGTATTGATTAAATGCTTTCCCTTGGCTGCCTTCCACTAAGCTGTTTTGGAGGACCTCTTTGACCATATGTTTTTAATGATTTCACCTTCTGTCTGTCCTTATCCACTTCGGAGAAATTACCGTCTGTTAGTTTGGTTCGGTACGAATATGTTTTTTTAAGGTTCTGTTCTTGTATAGTCTGGGAGTTTAAAAACTCCAAAGATTTTTGGTCAAAAACTGTGTCCAAGAAGACTGGTGATTCTGCTGGGATGAACACTAAGTGGACCAATCATGTATAAATGTAGTCTCTCTCCTCTCAGACGTGCATTTTTTACAACTTACTGCCGCTTCCACTAGCCAATGAAAGAGGGGACATACAACGTTACGCTGGCGTATATGAAATGTCCGGTGTTCTACTGAGGCAGTAACACATTGTCGAAAAACAATACCCAGTGGCTTATCCACTTGGCTATTACGGGAGTCATAACTCACTCTTTAAGAACTTGCTAACATTGTCTGTACTTGATATGGTCATAATGTATTATTGAGAATGTCCTTGGAATTTTCTGTTAATTTGTAATTGGAGGGTGTGAACATTTGGAGAGTGTAAAAGTAGAGAAGGAATGAAATGTTATTGGACCATAAATTTGTAAATACCTCCTGGCTTAAATGAGGATGAGGTGTGGCCCCAAACCTCAAAAACAGCTAATAAAGTATGTGTTGGTTTAAAATTCTTATATATATCCTCTTTTTTGACATTTTAAATTAACTTATGGGTTTTATTTTTTTTTAAAGATTTTATTTATTTATTTGACAGAGATCACAAGTAGGCAGAGAGGCAGGCAGAGAGAGAGAGAGAGAGAGAGGAGGAAGCAGGCTCCCTGCTGAGCAGAGAGCCCAATGCGGGGCTCCATCCCAGCAACCTGGGATCATGACCTGAGCCGAAGGCAGAGGCTTTAACCCACTGAGCCACCCAGACGCCCCAACTTATGGGTTTTAAAAGATAGACATTTGGCACGTTAGATTTTTTCTCTTACACAAACACACACACACACACACACACAGTGAATATTTATTTTTCTGCTATTAAAAAATATTTTTCTGCTATCAAAATCAGTATCCGTGAAGTTAAGTTATGGTTTATTATCTGAAGAACATGCTGGCAAAACATGGCCTCTGCATTTTCTGTATCATTACTGATTTTAAACCTAGTATCAGGCAATGCTGTCCCATGTAACTTTACATGTATATAATTTTATGTTCTTTATGGAAGCTTTAAATCTAACATATACATTGATGTGATCATCTATATAAAAAGAGAGAGAGAGAAACACAAAACCAGTTTGTAACTTTCATGTTCTTTTTCACTCAAGTGTTGTATCAGTTTGGAGATGGAAATAAGAGATCAAGAAAAGCAGTCTAGTCTAGTTATATAAATATATGTCTTCCCACCACATACCAACAACTATATGCTGTATGAGAAGAGATAATGCTAAGTTTTCTAGAGTTGAGGGGAAAGGCAGATTTCCAGATACTTTGTATGTAGTAGAAGTAGCTGGTAGAGTTGAGTGTCAACAATCAGAAGGTGGGTTGAAAAAAATTGCCAGTGAGAGATTTCTTTTTTTTTTTTTTTTTTTTTTTAATTTGGCAGAGATCACAAGTAGGCAGAGAGGCAGGCGGGGGTGGGGGGTGGGAAGCAGGCTCCCTGTTGAGCAGAGAGCCCATGTGGTGCTTGATCCCAGGACCCTGAGATCACGACCTGAGCCAAAGGCAGAGGCTTAACCTACTGAGCCACTCAGGCACTCCACCAATGAGAGATTTCAAAAGGAAATTTAAAATTCTCTCCATGGGACCACTTGAATGATACTACTGTTGTAGGGTATTTGACCCCTAGAGATCTTTATCAAATGTTAGTACTTCTGTTAAACCTAAGGTCAAAAGAAGGTAAAGGACTAGTCTTTCTCGGATGTCAGTTCTGAGCCACGTGCTGGGGAGGGCACTTGACTCACAAGTAAAGGAGTTATTTTGCCCACTATAACCCTACAAGAGATAGTAACCCAGTTTTACAAATGAGAAAATTTTGATGCCAAGAAGTTAAGTAACCTGCCTGAATAAAGATATCCATAAATGGCAGAACAGGGCCATTCCGATACCATATTATTGCCTCCTTGCCTCTGGGGTGTTAGTTCTTTACGATGTGGCTTCTCCATCTGGCTTCAAATGTAATCAGTGCCCAGAAGCGTCCTGTGAACCCTCATGGCCACCCTTGACTTCTAACCCAAACAGTCCCGCTTTTACATAGCCGTGTGTTTGCACGTTGTACGTTGATGCCTGCTTTCTCTGCATCGGCGGATGACTTTGCACATCAGCTGACAAGTTCTGGAGAGTGATTTTCCAGTGGCTCAGCCTCCCAGAGCCCCCCCTTTGTTCTGCAGGATTCCTGCAGGCATCCTTCTGGAGCGTGGCCTTGCATTTTGTCCTTTTTACGGAAAGTAAGTGAAAACAGACACCTGTGGGGCTTATGCTAAAGTCAGAAGTAGAGGCTTCATACACTTCAGTCCATCTGACCAGGCTGAGAGTCGTGCGTCTCCCCAAAGTGATTCATCATTAGTCCCGATTGTGTCTGCTTATTGTACTTAACCGGTGATGAACTCATGAAGGAAAAAATAAATCCAATAGCAATGAAATACATTGTTAAATAACTGCATCTGAAAGTCATGGTGGGACTCAGAATCTTGATATATATATATATATATATATATATATATTTTTTTTTTTTTTTTTTTTTTCCTTTCTGGGACTAGAATTCTCCTTAAAACAGAGGTTTATCATTTGACCCGCACCTATTTTAACAGGTTCCCGGGAAGAAATATAAATGCCCAGTGCTTGTTTGTATTGAGGCCCGAACACCAACATCTACTGTGGAATAAATGAGTATCCTTCCTTCCTTTAATTTTTGCCATTTGGGCTTAGCCTTGCCGAGAGTACCATTGGGGGAGAGAGAGAGAGATAAGAGATCCTCTCACCGTAAGTCACTGCAGCCCGGAGCAAGGTGGGGAGACCACCACGGTTAGTTGTTACATGTTGGATTACTTATCTGTAATCTTTACTTTGTCTCTGCTGGTTCACTTGGCTAACTAGTTAACTTGGCTAACTAGTCTTCTAGTCAAAGGCTAAAGGCTTTAACTTTCCTTTCTTAGGGATACTTCCACATTCTCTATGAGGGTGTTCCTTGGTTATGTTCTCAAGTAAGACTACCTGTCCTATAAATCTCTGAGAGGAATCAGGAAAAAAAACCCAAAGGCTAGAAACAGCCAAGGGCCATTTTTACGCAGGTGCTTTCTGCAACATTACATTTGCAACCATCAAACACATGGTTCTTCTGTGGCCTAATGTATTCTTTGCACATCTGGCCTCTGGGTTCCTCAGACTGTACCAAGCATGGTTTTTGCCAAAATGAAAGTGACATGTTGCCTGCTATGATACTTTCCAAACAAATCAGGGCTTTCAATTGATTTCACTATAAAATTGTGTCAGATTGCATTGTCTAGGATGTTCTGTGTGGTTTTTATCAAGGGTTTCCTTGGTAAAAGTCATGTAAAAGCAATGGAAAAGATTGCCATGAAGCTGAAAGCCTCTGATTTCTTAAAGATCGTTGGTTTATTTTATTTTACTGCAGGGTATTAGATGAACATGTTACCTGTTTTGCCAGGCTACCCCCTAAAGATTGAAATAGAACTCCATTAAGGGCTTCTGGTCAGAGGTATCTTTATGAGAAATTCTGCTGGCCTAATTTTCTGCAAAGCATCTTTCTTTTTCTTTTCTAGGCATATTTCTTATAAACCAAATAAATCTTATTTATTTGGCCCACTGTTATATAACCTGGCTTGATCACTAAATAGTCTGTGCTTTCTGTTGTTTTTACTGGACAATTTATATTCGTTGAGACAAAAGGAGGTGTGAGATCATCACCACCACTTCTTCTCCATTTCCTGTATAATAAGATAAGCACATTAGGGCCTCCTGGGTGTCCAACTCTTGATTTCAGCTCAGGTCATGATCTCAGGGTCATGGGGTCGAGCTCCATGTCAGGCTCCACGCTCAGCAGGGAGTCTGCTTGAAATTCTCTCCGCCTGCCCCTCCCCCTGTTGGATCTCTCTCTCTCTCAAGTAAATAAATCTTTTAAAAAGAAAATGAAGATAAGCGCATTAACATTTTTTTTTTGTTCTAATTAAGAACATCCAAGGGGTATCTGGCTGGCACAGTCAGCAGAGCAGGCAACTCTTTTTTTTTTTTTTTAAGATTTTATTTATTTATTTTGGTGGGGGTCGGGGAGAAGCAGACTTCCCATCAACCAGGAAGCCCAATGAGGGACTTGATCCCAAGACCCTGAGACCATGACCTGAGCCAAAGGCAGAGGCTTAACTGACTGAGCCACCCAGGTGCCCCAAAGCATGTAACTCTTGATCTTGAGGTTATAAACTCGAGCCCTACATTGGGTGTAGAGATTACTTAAAAATAAAATCTTAAAGAAAAAAAAAAAAGACACTTAGAAAGTACATCTAAGATATGCAACAGTTTTATCGTCAGCAAAAACAGTCCTCAAATAGTCACACAAGAACCACTGTAACTTCCCAACAGGTATTCTGTGATCATTAATAATTTGCTTGCTGTTCCATTACAAAGCTTTTATTTCATCCCTTCATCAGAGGCCTCAGTCCCAAAGGGAAAAAGAAATAAAAACAGATAAACAACTGTACATCATATGCCACTGCAGAAGGATAAACAAGCATATGGAGAATCCAAAAGCTAGTAGGACCCCCAGACCTGGAAGACTCAGGAGGAAAAGAGCCATGTTTGTGTATTTGTTCACCATTGTCAGTGTGTAGTCTTAAAAGGGAAAAACAAAGCATGACATGCGGACAATGAAGATGCAAGAGAAAAGTGGAGGAGACCGAGGTGGGAAAAAACCCATTCCTCCCCTGCCTTAAGGGTTAGGGAAAAAGAAGTAAAGGGAAGTTTTGAGATTGAGGGAGGAAAGTTGAGGGAATTCTTCCCATAAAAACTTTCTCAGTAAAGTAGGTACATGTTTGCTGAAGTGACAAGGGCAGAATTTGGGATCTGGGAGAGAAGAAAAGGTCTGGAGTAGCCTGTAGGAAAATGGCATCCACTGGGCATGGCTGAGAGTACGGATGTCATGGGCACCCACACAAGAGGAGAGAGCTGGAGCAGAACCTGTCCTCAGGGTGGGGTGGTTTTCCCCTTCTATGTTGTGGAGACTTAAGAACAGAGGAAAATGTTGGTCATGGTTGTGAATTGGCAAGGTGGGAGGCGTGGCAGGGTGTCCAGGGGCTGAGAGCTTCTGATGAGCATTTTGCTATGTGCAGGGCTGTGGGTAGGGTGAGTTGAGTTGAATGATTGACTGGAATGTCCACATGGGATGCAGGTTAGGGAAGGCACAAACAAACCCCACTTTTCCTCCCTTACCTGGATGGCTGCCTGGTAAGTTACCTGGACCCCAGCCTTGCCCCTCGCCTGTGTGGGTCCCCAAATTGCCTTTACTTCAGACCATCTCTGATTAGAGCCACACACGTACCTTCTTTCAGCCCACAAATAAGACTATAGAATAAGGAGATACAGAGCTTTTATTTTGTTCTACTCTATGGTCTTTTATCCTTTTTCTGATTTAGCTTCTCCGTTATATATTTTCACTTTCACATGTCACTAAGTTTAAATGTTTAAACATTTCCCCCTTCAGTAGCCAAAAAGAAAACACAGTAACAGCTAATATAGTAATAAATTTATTTCTAGCTACAGGAGATAAGCTTCAATGCAATATGGCCATAAAGTATGGCTGCTAGGCTTAGGGGAGAAGCAATAAACCTTCATAAATAAAATAATTTTAAAATACTCTTGGCGGTATGAGTAAGAGTAAAATGTAACTTGTAACTGGCAACACACAGCCAACAACAGAGCTGCTTACAAAAGAAAGCTATAAACTAAAATAAAACGTTTGCAGCTTTGTTGTTACCTTGCATGCTGGGTGGGCGGGCTGGAGAATTTTCGGGGGAGTGTTTTTGACTCTCCTTCTGAAATGTTACCTCTGTTACATTTCCTGACACCTTCTGATTTGCTGAAGACCTGTGATAATCACCAAGGAAACCTAGGGGTACTGATGCCACAAATAAGAGAGTTCTCAACTGATTTCAAGGTGTCAGAGAACACCTTTAAAAGGAGAGAGAGTGGGGTTCACAGGACCGCATCCCATGGGTGAGCTTAATGCTGGAGCTTGCCAGTTCAGGGGTCCTTTGACTTTCAGTCTTGTTCTGCCACTGATCTTGAAAGAGCAGTGAAGTTCTCCTGAATTTCATTTGTTTTCCTTTGGGTTTTCAGCTCAGGAGTCGTGTGCACAAAAGCATACAAAACACAGGGACAATTCAGTGAGTAGTGCCTTGGTTTGAAAGACTGTTGAGTGACGGATTATTCTTTGAAAAAATTAAGGAGCAAGCAAGAGAAAGATCTCCCTCCTTCCCTCCTTCTCTTTCCCTCTCTGTTTCCTACACACACACACAGAGTCATTCTCCCACTCTCAAATCAGAAGTGAGAAGAGACAGGGAATTGGAGAACCAGCAGTAGGATGAACTCAGAATTGATCAGTGCTCTCATTGGATACATTGGTAATTCCCAGGCATTTGTCATCTAGGGCACTGTGTTTGTTGCTGAGGAATGGGGGAAACGGGGTCTCTCCCTTGGAGGAGCTGAGGGCCTTGCTGGCCTGGAGTGAGTTATGCTTGGCCCATGGAGTGTGTCTGGGAGGGCTTGGAGGGTAAGCTGGGTTTAGAAGGTGGTAGACTAACCCTGCAGGGAAGAGGATTCCAGAGAGAGCAGAAAGGGGTCAAGATTGCGAAGGGAGGTATGAATGAAGATCAGTTGGGCCTCAACTGTGGAGAGCTCTAACTGGCATTTTAAAGAGCTGGGGCTTTCTTGTGTGATTAGCCATAGGCAAATTTTAGAACAAGAAGAGCTGTGGTTTGTGTTTTAGATTTGTATTATAAAAAGAAATCTCTGTTGGCGGCAAAGACGAAATCAGAGACTGATGATGATGATGAGGGCTCTAGGGAAACAGCAGAGACTGGTGTGGACATTCCATTTATAACTTGCTATGCCCGGTACGGTCTCCAGTGGGGTTTGCTTTCCCTGGATTACGTGGAGAAAGACAAGTGAGCACAGAAATTTAATTCTGAGTTTCATTTCGCCACTTAGTGGCCAAGTGTTCGTGGGCAAGGAACTCCCGTCGTGTCTCCTGTTTCTCATCTGCAGAATGGGGTTCACAGTGACACCTCCCGCGTGGGGTTTGAGCGAGTGTTAACTGAAATTCAGTGTATGCGTAGCCCTTAGAGCCGTGCCTGGGACATGGTACACACTAAGTACTTTATGTTTCTTTTTTTACCAGTTCATTCATTTACTTGTTTGTTCATTTGGCCTTTGCAAATTTGTTTTTAAGACAATCTAGAGTAACCTATGTAAATTGTCACGAGTAGATTTCATGTGCAAAATTTTTCTGACATTTTCACCTCCTTTACTTAAGTGCTCTTGGGCCAAAAATTTTTAGCAGGAAATAGGAGGGTGAGGCTGATAAATTCAAACAGCTACACTCCTCCCCCTCACCATGTAAAGTGTAAACAGAAAATTTTGCAAAGAAAGCTGCTATATGGTGGTCCTTAGTGTCACTGTGGGTAATGGGGGCCTGGGGAGGCATTAAGTGAAGTTCCAGTATTAGGAAATTTAGGCAGACTTACTTTATGGTACAACATGGTTCTATTATTCTGATAAACAGATCCTGAAATTCCAGAAACCCAGTGTGAACCACATTTGAATACGAATGCAGAAACACCTTCAAAAATCTCCAATAAAAATTTTAATTACCTCTGCCTTTGCTTCCTTCTTTGTGAATGCAACTGAAGTAACACTCTTAAGTTGAAACAATAATTATATCTCCCGTGAATATAATAAAAATATTACATAAGTATTTTTATTATAGGTACATTTTATTATATATGATATATATGTGTTTATTACATAAATAACTACAGACTCAGATATTAGCACTGAGAACAAAACTCTAGTAAGAGAGGAATCATTCCTTATGTCTCCTTGTGCAGAGCCAGTGTTCTGTTTCTCCACAGTGCTAGGGCTCTTATAAGACAGAAAGGTGGCCCCATTAGGTTATAGGAAGGGTCTACAGGATTTGGGGAGAAAAACTAAATGTCTTGAAACCCTTTGCCTCTGAAGAGCTGGGAAAGCAGTTCTTGATAAAGATAAGTATAAACCCTCTGTATGGTTGAGGTGAACAAAGCTGACCTTGATTCTGAATGTTTTTATTGTGCCTGAAAGTGAACTCTGCATTGATGGAAGGGGTTCTTCTATTTGATCCATCAAGATTACCAAGCCAGACATCCCCCTCCCCAAATAAAATACAGGATCACGAAATCACGATTAAAGTTTATAGAAACCAATTCAATGAAGTGGCGAGAGATTACAGACACTGTGTTTCCCCTCTCTTGGTGACTGGAAATTAAGTTTCAATAGCATTGAGGAATTCTGGAAAGAAACACCCGTAAGTTATTTAAATGATATTCTTCAACGTTTCCCCTGGATTCATGGCTAAGCAATTTTGACTAGTTCATAAATTAGGACAATGTTATTGTTTTGTAATAAGATAATTTACTGAAAATAGTTTTGCACGATTGTGATTGTGTGATTAGAATGATGGGCAAAGCTCACAGAGGAATCAGTGATTTGTAATCCCAACCCTGGTAGACACAGATGTGTGACTTTAACAGAGTAATTTACTTTCACCGATAACATTTGTCCAATCTCCTTTCAGGGGCTTTTGGGAGAATGAAATGAGTGGAGTTACGTGAAAGCAGTTTACAACATAAAAGCACTAAGAATATCTAAGTGTAGTTGCTGAACATACTCAGGGCATCTCAGTAGAACAAACGGAAGTAAACGTTGTGGGTGTTTTTGTTTGATTTTGCAGGCAACGAGGGAAACGCTCAGTCGCCACTGCACTACCCTTGGTGATGCTCTTCGAAAAGAGAATGACTTTGCTCTTATTATTGATGGGAAAACACTCAAGTACGCCTTAACTTTCGGAGTAAGACAGTATTTCCTGGACTTGGCTTTGTCGTGCAAAGCTGTTATTTGCTGCAGGTAAGTTCCCCTGAATATTATGAGAGTTCAGTAAACAGCACCTCGATCCTAAGTTCTTGATTTGTGAACTTCCTCAAAGTTTTTCTATCCAGAATTCGTCGCTGTCAGGTTATTATTTCACTCACTCAAGACTCAAGGTTCACAACCTCAAATAGAATTTAGTAGCAGGTTTTTTTAGAAGAGTCCTACTGATGGTTAGGAATTACTGTTCATAATTTGAATCAATAGATTTCTTGCCATTCCATGTTCCAATTGCATTATTTCCCTCATTTCCATCTAAGGTTAATTCTATAAGAGTTCTGTTTTCTACACATCAGTCTTGGAGCCTGCTTGGAGAACTTAACTTGAGCCAATGGCATGGCAGGAGGTGCTGAGTCATTTTCCTGAAGACTATTTCTTGACCGTGCATTCCTCTTTCCTCTAATTGATAATACTGCCTATTTCCTAATTTGAATCTGTTTTGAGTTATCGAGGCTTCATCCATAGAACTACATTTTCATAACCCATTTAGCTCTAGTCCTTCCTGAACTTCTCATCAAAGAATCTTCCCCATATCTTTGTCAAAATTGTTCATACTTTGTCTTCCTAAAATTTAAAGTGTGTTCATGACTGTGCTTGACAGTGAAACCTAAGACTTTTCCTCTTTGCCATCCACTTACTGAGAGCCTTACCGGCTGGTCCCATCAAGTCTGGGGTGGCAGTGTCTCCAGCTGCTTCCACCGTCCCACCCCACCACCCCACTCCCGGCCCAGGAGACAAAATCTTAGCAGGGCTTCTGAAGAATTTCCCAGAATTTATTCTTTTAACATTATTGTTAAAACTTTTCTATTTGCTTTTATTATTATCTTAAAAAATACATTTACTGATGAAAGAATGTTATGCTTTTTAAACCCTCTTTGTCTGGGCTTATTCACTGAAATATCCTGTATATGATTTGTCTCCACATTTATAAGCCATGCCTTGTAGATATTTCCTGAATTTCCATTGGAACATACTTTGGGAAATATAATTTCAACCAAACTTAATAAGTACCTTTTATAAAGCATCATTTCAACCTATAAAATTATATCATAGAGAGTTAAAATCTACTTATTGTAGGAACCCATATTATTTCAGTCATTTATTTTTCTTCACTGTAGCATGTGTTAATAAATGTTACCATAGAGCTCTTGGTGAGCCTGTTGTACACATTTTTTTTTTAAAGACTTTATTTGACGGGGGGCGGGGAGGAGGGAGCATGAGTTGGGGAAGGGGCAGAGCGGAAGCAGACTCCCCCACTGAGCAGGGAGCCTGGGATCATGACCTGAGCAGAAGGCAGACCCTTAACCGACTAAGCCACCCAGGGGCCCCCATACACACATATTTAGTATCAGTAATAATCAGGCTGTCTGCTTAATTGTGAAGAAAGAATTGGAAATTACCTTGACGATCTCATTTGCACTCTGATATTGTCATGCTTTTTAAAATCTGCTTTTCCAGGGACCTTTCTTGATTCCTTGCTAATCTCTTGACCAAGTTTTAGGAATGTTCCACTCTGACACACTTCCATCAGGATAACTGTGCCAGATCTGGTTGTTTAATCACTTTCACTAATGGGATCACGAAGATCAACAAAAGCTTGCTCCAAAGCCCAGTCGTGCTATGAGAGCTGGCTCCTGTTTGTAAACCAACTATAATCCCCAACTCTTTTGATACAGGGATCCATTCCCTGAGTCAGCGGCCGAGCCGGACCTACTGCGTGCTGGGCAGAGACACTGCACATACCAGGCTGCACGAGGCTTCCTGCCTGCTCTCCTCCATGTCTCCTTTTTTTCTTTCTTTTCTTTTTTCTTTTTTTTTTTTTTTTCCCGTTTTAAGTAGAATCACAGTTGCTTTGAAGGATGTGGGAGGCCAGCTTTCCTAACACAGTCACTGCAGCTGAGTCTCATTCTTAGAGCATTGCTTAACACGGCACCTCCCACCATTCTTCCAAAGTGGAGCCACAAAATTAAACAATAGCAGAGGGAGAGAAGAAGTAGAAAGCAGTGTCAAGGGAGAAAAAATATGTTTGCGCGCTTGTGAAATTCCCTCCCGAGGTCCTTGTTCTAGATGCTCACAAGTCACATGGACCCCGGGGCTCCTCCGGGCCCAGGCCCCTGGGAGGGAGTCGCGCTCTACCACGCCTGTGCAGAGCAGCTCGAAAACTGAGCCCTATAAATACGTGTGTGGCCCCTTCCTCCCTCCGTCCTGTTTTACGCATGTTCGAAGACCTGAAGTTCCCTAGGTAGCCCCTGGATTTTCTTTAGAGTTTTTAGGGTTTGTTGTTGTTTGGTTTTTTGTTTGTTTTAAGGAAAATACCTTTCCTCAGCTTTTTTCTTCTAATTACCTTCCTCCTCTCTCTCTTCCCGGAAGGACTGAGGCTCAACTTCCGGTCTGGGGTTGAGAATTCATCTAAGCCCGTAATCACATCAGTGCCAGTGCTGGAGTTATGTCTGTGCGCCTTCTTGGCCTGGTGCCTCTTGGCATTTAAACTGCTGGCACAGACCATTTTCTTGTCATTTAACCCTACTGACCTTGAAGTACAATTTCCATGATAAAGCTTCTGTCGCTTGTGAGGAATAGGTGGGCAATTCCATATATCTTTCTTTACCATTAAATGCAAGTGTCACTCCAGGCTTCTCAGAGAATTACAGACTTCCCAGCCACAGGAAATTCTCTATTTTCCTCCAGTAGAACAGACACTCCAGATAAATAGTGAATATTATTTCAAAATGTGGTGATGTCTCACAACTTCGTGTTCATCCTGACTTTCTGGGTTTTCCCCTCCAACTACTTTCTGATCTTTGGTCAGTCCTCACGTGAGGATAATTCCGAGTCTGCTGTCTGCTACAGGCTTCTCTTTGCCACAGCTAGAGTGGGAGTGGAAGGGAAAGCCTTCCTGTAATGGATAATGAGGATCTTCGAAATTAGTTCCATCTTCAGGATGACATCAGCCATTTTCCTCCCTGACATGATCGGCGTTGAGGACAGAAGGCAGTTTTCGGTGTTTGCCTAATAGTTATAGGGATGAACGTTTTCCCTCCGGAGCCTAGGGCTGAATTGAAAGAAACAGCTGTTCTCAGTCGATAGTCATTACCTCTCTTCCCACCACTTTCTGAAGAGACTATTCAAAGACAGAAATAATCCCCTCATTCCAAAATTATTCAGTGCTTTGGAGTCCTGGTTTTGGTTTACAAAGAGAAGGTTTCATGTCATACCTCAAGTAACTTTTTCTAATATTTTTAAGGATGGAAAACCCAACAAGGAAAATGAAATCTGTCTTTATCAGCCCAGCAAGTACTCTATTTTTATTTATTTATTTTTTATTTATTTACTTGACAGAGATCACAAGTAAGCAGAGAGGCAGGCAGAGAGTGTGGAGGACACAGGCTCCCCGCGGAGCAGAGAGCCCGATGCGGGACTTGATCCCAGGACCCCAGGATCGTGACCCGAGCCGAAGGCAGAGGCTTAAACCCACTGAGCCACTCAGGCGCCCCAAGTACTCTATTTTTAGAGATACCATGCAGCTTTTGTTTTTTTACCTCTGTGCCCATTTACTGGACCACCTGAGTAGTTTCATAGGAAATAACACATCTAATGTCAGAGGAGTTTCTGATAAGTTTTCCTGGTTATAAATATAATCTCCTTGTGGTCCTTCTTTTCCCCTGTGCAAGTACACCAATTCTTACCTTGGTGGGATCAGATGCTTTTGAAGAGCATGAAAACTGCGGCTCATCCCTCCCCGCCACCCCCCCCCCAAGAAAAAGAAAACATACACACAAATCGGTAAAATTAAATGCACCATTTTAGGGGCTTCACAGAACCCCCCCCAAAAAACTCTTGGACAGGTAGGAGAGGGAAAAGTTTGCTCTAAGACTTGTGGAGATTTATGGGCACAGCTAAAATCAAGAACTGTCCTGCAAAGTGGTATTTTATCTGAGGATTCATGAAATACTTGTTCAAATTTTTACCTCTCTGGCACACTGGATACCTAATGGAATTTCTCTGGCTTGGGTTTTTGTGGCCTATAAAATGAAGAGCTTGGCATACAGCAGTGATTCAAATCCTCCTTGGAGCCTGGATGTCTAAGCAGCTAAGAGTAGAGCTTCTCTGGCGTAGAAAGGTGGGAGAGCCATGCACACATGCACCCTTCCTTGGTAATTTCCTTCCAGCTTGAAAGCTTCTGGGCCAGAAGACCCCCTCCCAGGCCTTTCACTTTCTGGACCCACCCTATTTCTGTGGGCCACTCTCTGCTGGGAAGAATCTGTCTACTGCTTGGATCGGCTTAATTTGGGGAAGCATCTGTTCTACCTCTTTTAATATTTCCTCCAGAAGAGGGTGGGAGTGTTGCAGTCAAGTATTGCTGTGTGTTCAATTGCATGTGGTTTCTGAGATCCTCATCAGTTCACATAACGCAGCCTTTCAAAGAATTTTACATTTTTTTCTGTAGTTGTCAGTTTCGTTTAAACATATCTTGAAACTTATGTTCTGTGACAGTTGGTTGAAAATTGGCCTAGAGCCTCCAGCTTTTAGACTGTCTAGTAATCACCATTCTCCTACATAATTTATGTACTCATGTCTTCTGAAAAGCAGAAGTTAAATTGAACTAAGCATTTTTCCCTACTTGCAACATCTCTAATCAAAGTTTAACCCCCTTTTAGGCCATTTTCCCCACAGTGCATAAGAAAACACTTGACTTCAGTGAGTGTCGTCACTTGGGAGTGACATTCCAGGCAAAACCTTTTCACCTCAGTCTGATCAACGAGTCCTCTTTGAAGAGGTCTAGAGGGACACTTCGAATACTTTCTGTCATAGCATAAGTGCATTAAGTAAAGGGTCAAAACAGATCTACTTCTCAAATCTTTGGGGATTGTCTTAAACATTAAGGATTTCTCTAAATAAAGGTTCTACTCAAAGGGTAGTTATAAAGCACAAATGAAGCTAATAAATGCTCAACAGACATTCCTTTAAAGAAAAAGTTTGTGAACACCGTTGGATGCCAAGCAGATGTTTGGCTTTGAGAAGACTTACAAACTGTTAATGAATGTCAATCCCATATTTGCTTCCAAGAAAACATGAATAAATCTTGGAAATGTTGAGAGACTATTTCTTTCATACGTGTGTGACTAAAAGAAGACATCCTGAATAAATTTTATAACCTCATAAAATGGCCATATTTTGCTTTCATATAATATAATAAGCTGTTCAGCCCTGTTTCATTTGCTGCCCTGTCTCTACTGAATGATGTTAAAGGAGCGGTGAGGCCATGGTATAGCCTGTTAGCCACTTAAGAGGGACCCGTCCCCACCAGGGAAGTCCATATTTTTTTTTTAAGATTTTATTTATTTATTTGACAGAGAGAGATCACAAGTAGGCAGAGAGGCAGGCAGAGAGAAAGGGGGAAGTAGTCTCCCCGCTGAGCAGAGAGCCCGACGTGGGGCTCGATCCCAGGACCCTGAGACCATGACCTGAGCCGAAGGCAGAGGATTAACCCACTGAGCCACCCAGGTGCCCCGGAAGTCCATATTTGATAGCAAAATTTTTATTGGTAAATCTAAACACTTGAGAATTCCACTGTAATTTCAACATTTTATACTTTTAGATGTGATTGATTTAGATAAACCGCCGTCCACACACACACCCCCCGGTTAGAATTGCAGACGATAGAATTCTAATAAAACAGAGTTAACCTCTATTGGAAAGTACATAAAGTAAGTATAAGCATGCCACTTAGTGAATTTTCATAAAGCAAATATACTCCTGTATCAAGTACCCAGGCATGACTGGAACCTCAGAAGCCCCCTCGTGCTCCCTTTAGCCTTACTATCCTCCCAAGAGTAACTGTTATCTTGATTTCCATGATCATGCCTCTCTTAAATGATGTCTTACTCATTTCAGTCTTTTTCTGTTTTCTGTCGTGCTAACTTGGAATAAGCGTACGTATCTTCCATAACTACATTCAAATTGGTGATGACGCTTTTCTGTTCAGCAATTTTAAGTACAGACTCTGCAGCTTCCCAGCAAGGCCTCCCTGAAGCTTTACATAAATCAATAAGTCAGCACTCTAATGTGTTGTCAGTCAAAAACAAATCCACCTAATAGATTACGTATAGTTCTTCTGTAGTTCTATGGTGATGGAATAAAGGAGTTCGTTTTCCGGTTTGTTAAGGACATGATATATATAACCTACAACATTTCTTCGATCTGTCTACTGGCCTGATTTTGTGTGGGAAAGGAAAAGAGTTACTTTAGTGTAATTGGGTCTCCTTGAACCCATAAGGTTTCTAGTGATTACCTTCTTTTTTAATAAACCCATTTGAGCCATCCCCATTCAGGGCAAATTTAAGGCGTGGTGTTTGGGGCCAGGCTAGAGTTCCAAGAGTCAAGACCAGATAGGATGTAAACCATGACTGTTTAATGGCTGTAAGACAAGGGAGAGACTGCATCCTAGGGCAAAATGATGTTGGAAAACAGCAGGGATATTACCAAAGGAACAGAAACAGAGACAAGTAAAGCATATAAAACAAGCTTTACATTAAGGCATGAAGGAGGAGGTGGTTCCAGGTAGCATTTTCCAAGGGGAAGGGAGAATTCCATGGAGCAAACGTGGGCAAACTTCCTCTGTAAAGGGCCAGATAGTAAATATTTTAAGCTTTCTGGGCTATCCAGTCTCTGTCATAACTACTCAACTCTGCCATTGTAGCATGAAAGCAGCTCTAGACAAAATGTAAATGATGGGGGTGTCTGTGATCCATCATAGACCTTAAGACAGTCAAATTCCATCCATTGTCCCCTTTATGATTGGTGCTTTTTTAATTAGTAAGTGTGTCCCACTCAAGAAGATATTTTCAGACATCTCCTTTGTTAACATCACAGCTTTCTGTTTTCCATATAGGTCTTTAATCCATGTGACAATTATTTTTGTATATCTTAGGAAGAAGGGATCTGATGTAATTCATTTCTACATAGCCGATTCTCCCAATACCATTTACTTACTAAGCAATCTACCATTTTCTGTCTGTTTACCATGCTGTGTACTTCAGTACTCAGGCTCTGGGGCCAGACTTTCTGGAATCTAAGTCCGAGCCTTACCTCTTCTTCTTAGCTGAGCAATTTTTTTGTCTAACTTCTCCAGCTTTAGTTTATTCATTCTTGAAACAGAGTTGAAAATCATTGCTCTTATCCAGTTGTGAGGAATAAGTGGGTTAATATGTATATTAAAAACTATGTTACTCTTAGAAATCAAATTTTCTTTTATATGGCCTAATTGAATATTTCTGGTGAGAAATCATACATAAAGATTCTCTCTATCATGGCTTTTTTTATGGCCTGAATTCTATTTTGTCTTATACTTATAATGCTAACCTGGCTTTCCTTTGTTTTGTATGTGCCTTGTCTTTTTCTTTTTCCTAAACCCTTACGTTCAATCCTTCTGTATAATATTATGGTTAAGAATACAGTCTCTAAATCCACACTGCTTAGGGCTGAATTCTGGCTTCACCACTTATTTGTTCTTTTGCCAAAGTTATATAATCTTTCTGTGCCTCAGTGTCTTCATTTGCAAAATGACAGTAATAGTAACCTATCTCTTCGAGGGTTCTTCTGAGAACTGAATGAATTAAAACAAGTAGAGAGCTTAAAACAGAATGAGCAAAAACAGTTTATATTACCCATTATTATTTTTTTAATTTTTTATTAACATATAATATATTATTAGCCCCAAGGGTGCAGGTCTGTGAATCGCCAGGTTTACACACTTCACAGCACTCACCATAGCACATACCCTCCCCAATGTCCATAACCCAACCACCCTCCCCCTACCCCCATCCCCCCGGCAACCCTCAGTTTGTTTTGTGAGATTAAGAGTCTCTTATGGTTTGTCTCCCTCCTGATCCCATCTTGTGTCATTTTTTCCTTCCCTACCCCTCATGCTCCCCGTGTTGCCTCTCAAATTCCTCATATCAGGGAGATCATATAATTATCTTTCTCTGATTGACTTATTTTGCTCAGCGTAATACCCTCTAGTTCCATCCATGTCATTGCAAATGGCAAGATTTCGTTTCTTTTGATGACTGCATAGTATTCCATTGTGTGTGTGTGTGTGTATGTATGTGTGTGTGTGTGTGTGTATATATATATATATATGTATATATATATATATATCTCACATCTTCTTTATCCATTCATCTGTTGATGAACATCTAGGTTCTTTCCATAGTTTGGCTATTGTTATTACCTATTATTATTAAGAATGTCTCTTAGACACCATATATTGGTGAATCTTTTTGTTGTAATCTAACCTGAGAATCTCTTCCAGTTAGTGAATTTAAACCATTAATATTTACTATAATTAGTACTATGTTGCCCTCATTTCTTTGATCTTATTTTGAGTTTTTCATTTATTTATACTTTTTTCTTTCTTCTCCTCCTGCCTTCCACTGTCTAAATCTCTAAATTATAGAGACTTATTTAGAATTATGTCTAAATTATATTCTTTCAGTTTGCAAGCTTTACAGTCTATATTCTGTCTGGTTATTTCTAGGGTTTTGATAACCATATTTTTGCTTAATGTCTATATGTATTCATATGTCTTTAGTTCCCTGGCCCCTCCATAAGGAGACAGGAACTGAAGATTTTAAAGTAATTCTGTGTCTGCATCCAGTGTTAGATCTGAATTTCTTTTGTAAATGATTTGCTTTTTCTCTTTAGAAACCTTTAGAGATTTTTCTTATTCTTAATTTAACCATAATGTGTCTAGAGGTAAATATCTTTTTCTTATATTTCTTTTTGGCCTGTGCAATCCTTTTTAATAGAAGAACATGTTTTTCTTTAATTCTAGAAAATTACTCTATTTCATTCTGCCCCTCTTTATTCTCCTATTGAACTCCTATTATGAATAGTCACCTATATTGCTCCATTTCTTTTCATTTTTCTCACAAATTTCATTTTCATTTAATTTCCTAATATCTTTTGAGACAGTTTTTTTTTTTATTTGAACTTCCAGGCACTATTATTACTATTCAGTTTTCTATTAGCTTTTTTAACAGTTATATTTTTACATTACTTATTTTCAGTTTGTTCTTCATTATAACTGCTTGTTCTGGTTTCATGTTTTTGGTATCTTCCCAAATCTTGCCAAGGTTTTGTTTTGTTTGATTTTTTATCAGACCTTTTAAAAACTCTTGTTATATCTGTTTTTACTAGTTCTACTTTCTTATAAGTCATTGTAATTTCTATTGTACCCATGATCGTCTCTTTTTTTCCCTATGAGATATTTTTCCTCATTTTCCCTAATGACAGTAAAATCCTTTGGGAGAAAGGTGACAGCTACATCCTAACTTGAGGTAGAGTTGGAGACAGGGCTCAGTCTAAGCCCTTCTTCCTTTGCCCAAGTATTGCTCTTGTTAAAGGCAGCCACGTTTTGATGGAATTACTTAAGTAAAGTAACATTAAAGCCTTTGTTAACACATCCATGTCATCGGCACCTGTCCCTGCCTGGCTTCATGCCCTGAGGTTGACTAGAAATCTCTAACTCTCCTGTTCCTAGGTATGAGGAAGAAATTTTTCTGGGGTCTTAGTTTTAGGACACTGCAGAATACTCCTGGAATTGGGGAGTCTTTCAAGTCTGTTGTTTGGAGGAGTCTGAGTTTCCACAAGCTTGAAGCCTACACCAAAGTTTTCAGTTACAGTGAGAAAGGAATCTCTTTGCTCCATCTAGCCCACTCTTACCTCCCTGACACTGGTCAGCCTGCACTCACACAGGCCACCACAGGGAGTGAACAGTACAGCTGAAAAGCTTTCCCTGCCTGTGTGTTTATCTATGGCCCTTGACACACCACTCTTTCCTTCTGTGCCATTTCCCTCCCAACTTCATGTTTCCCCTAAAGGTTTCTCATAGATCTTTACTAAGTGTGACCCTCAAATTTACCACACTTCTTTAGCTCCTGGTGTCCATTTCTGTCAATAACTAGAAGTAGGTATTTCTAAGAGGAGAGAAAAGTCTTTGGTGAAACCCATCCACATAGGAGAGAATTCCCAAAAAGGAGGGAGGGAAGGAAAAAAGGAAAGGCAAGCTGGTCTCCTTACAGCCTAAGGATGTTCCAGCCCTTCCTCACCCAGAGTCACAAGAAAAGGAAAGAGAGCCAGTGCCCATGGGCCCTCCAACCAGATATCAAGAATGGAAAGAGATGGAGGCCATAGCTCTCATCACTGTAAGAGCAAGGTCACAAAAGAGCAGAACTAGAAAGGGGAAGCACTCTAGGCCTCCTTGAGTAGACATGCTTCCCAGGTGGGAGAACACCATTCCTGTAGGCAAGGTTCACTAGACAGAGAAAGGTGGCTGGACCTTGTGCCATGAAGGAGAGATTTCTATCTCTCTCTACCACTTATGTCTCCTTGGAGCAAGAATCCATAGAGAGACCACAGTCCTATATATAGGCTCATAATATTAACTCCTGGTACAGTAGTTCAATAAATGCTCTTAAATTAATAACTATTTTAAAAGATTTTATTTATTTATTTAACAGAGAGAGAAATCATAAGCAGGCAGAGTGGCAAGCAGAGAGAGAGGAGGAAGCAGGCTCCCCACTGAGCAGAGAGCCTGATGCCAGGGCTCGATCCCATGACCCCGAGATCATGACTTCAGCTGAAGGCAGAGACCCAACCCACTGAGCCACCCGGGTGCCCCTAAATTAATAACTTTTAGGGGCAGAAGGAAGGTCCTAAGATCTTGTACTTTCTTCTCCTTTCTGTTCTTTATAGAACATAAATTTCATAGAAATTTCATCACATACTAAAGGATCATTTAAACCCTTGATGAGTGAGTAAATGCCTGAATGCACATCACCAGCTCTGCATTTTTTTTTTTCTAAGCTTAGTTCTGACTTTTCAGTCAATATAATTAATGATGCTGGTAGGATATCCCACTGCTTTCTGAACTTCTGAGGGTCTAGAACTTCCCTGAGAATTTTCCTTTTTAAATCATCCTACTTATTAGATTAATGTTTAGACCGTCATTTTATCCATCACTCGCATTGGAAACCTCAGGGTCATCTCTGATCCCACTGTCATTCAAAACCCCCTACTCACCCCATATATACTTTCTTTTCATTTTCTTTTCAATTCAGATACATATATAGAGATAGGTATAATTATCTACCTATATAAAAAAGATACATTTTGATGGGCAACCCAAATTAGTATTTTTGATGCATGATTTCTACCATGCTCTTTTTTGGCTCAAAAGCTTTTTAGTTAACATCCCTCAAAAGCTTTTTAGTTAACATCCCTCAAAAGCTTTTTAGTTAACATCCCCTAGCTTAGGGCTAGCTGTGATATTCAGACTTCCTTATCCTGACATTAGAGCCCCCATGTCATCTAGCTTTGACCCATTCTTAGTATACCCACTTTCCCTTGAAGAAGTGGTATGTTCCTTCCCTACCTAATAATTTTCAATCTGTTTTTCCTATCCCTGTGAGAAAGCCTAGAGATTCCAATAGCCCTTATGTACTTCCTCTGCAATCTAGATACAAAGCAGATTAAACAGACTTTGACTTCCAGCAACAAACAGTGATAAATGAGTAAGAGTTGTAGTGTTAGTATAATGACATCATGAGATGAATTTCTTGTTTTTGCAAAATTACCATTTATTCCATTCCACTATATTTTTTACATGTGCACTGGGCTGAATATAGTGCTAGTTTCTTGGTAATTAGATGTAATAAGAGAGAAAGACACAAAGAAAGGAAGTACAGAAAGGAAAAAGGAGGGAAAAGGGAAGGAAAGAAAGAAGGAAATGAAGGAGAGAGGGAAGGAAGGAAGGAAGGAAGGAAGGAAGGAAGAGTAGCACAGTAGACAAACTGTTCTCTAGTGTGAATACTGTAATAAAGGTTTCTACTATCAGGAATTTTCTCTTTGGGGTTTTGATAAGGTATAGTTTCCAGCTAGAAGTTTGGAATGCTTGTGAACGCACACACGTGCACGCATATTCAGATATACGCTATCAATACAATCAGTCCTTATTTAAATTATTATCAGAATCCTTGTAACTGGAGACAGTAATAGTGTACCTGTAACAACCTGAATTCTGGGGGGAAAAAAAGAAAGAAAGCAGTCGCAGAAGAATTGCCTCTAAAATGCATTGCAGGGGGGGCACCTGGTTGGCTCATTCGGTCAAGCGTCCAACTCTTAATCTCAGCTCAGGTCTTGATTTCAGAGTCCATGAGTTCAGGCCCCCCTGAGGCTCCATGCTAGGCATGGAGCTTGCTAGTTAAGTAACTAACTAACCAACTAGGTAATTTAAAAAAAAAAAAATGCATTGCAAAAAGACATCTTTTTTAAAGTTTCTTTCCCTTTTTATCCTGGGGAAGGCTATCTGTATTTTATTTCTGTCAACTCAGTCCCTGGATTATGAGGTCCCCTTGATGCCTCTGACTGCGCAGTATATCAGCACATACTGCTCTTGGAGACGAGGCAGGAACTCACGAACCAGTCGCATGAATAGCACAGTTCTCTTACCTAGAAGTAGTTGAATGTTTCATTATGTACCATGGGCTAAGGATAGTTTGGGGGATGCTATGTAAATGGCTGTTTTCATTCCAGTAATAAATCGATGATGAGTTTCTAGAAGTATTAGCACATTTATGTCACTTTGGGACACGTAAGCAATTTTTTTGCCAAGTTTTAATGCCGCCTCAATTAAAAACTTCACAAAGGTGCCTAACAAATTTTGGCTCGAAGAAGAATAAGGATCTCAAAAGTTTTTGTCTTGGGGTTTTTTTTTCTCCTTTTATGATTTTTCTTTTATTAGTCAGCAGAATGTGACTCAGGGGGGAACAAATAAACTGGTATTTGCAAGGAGAAATCTTAGGAAGTTTGTTACAAAGGGAAATACAGCAGAGCCCCCAACTAACGATCCTAACCTCCAAATAGTCACTAGGAACAGCCCTCAACTTAGTAAATACAGGGGGCTCTAGACACACAGGCTCACTATAAAAAACACTTCAGGATGGCTAAGAAACACTCTAATCCTCCATGTTTTTACATTTTTTCCTAGTCTAGGAAAAAATGACAACTTTATAGTAACTCTTAAGTCTACAGTATGTTTTTGAGAGGATATATTACCAACATGATTTCTAGTGTATATGATGAGATATGTTTTAGGTTGCCAATCTAGAAACACAATGCAATAAGATAAATTATTGTACTCCTTTTGGCTACCTATAGAAAGTCCCCTAAAATATCCTTTATTATGTGTCTGCATGTATCTTTATACTTATTCCATTAAAAAAGGTGATTCGGGGCGCCTGGGTGGCTCAGTGGGTTAAGCCTCTGCCTTCAGCTCAGGTCATGATCTTAGGGTCCTGGGATCGAGTCCCGCATCGGGCTCTCTGCTCGGCAGGGAGCCTGCTTCTCCCTCTCTCTGTCTGCCTCTCTGCCTACTTGTGATCTCTCTCTCTCTGTCAGATAAATAAATAAATAAATAAAAATATATTTAAAAAAAAAAAAAGGTGATTCATGGGGGCGCCTGGTGGCTCAGTTGGTTAAGTGACTACCTTCGGCTAGCTTCTGCCTTCAGCTCAGGTCATGATCTTAGGGTCCTGGGATAGAGTCCTGCATCGGGCTCTCTGCTCGGCAGGGAGCCTGCTTCCCCCTCTCTCTCTGCCTGCCTCTCTGCCTACTTGTGCTCTCTCTCTCTCTCTGTCAAATAAGTAAATAAAAAATTTTTTTAAAAAGTGATTCATTTAGCTGATCCCATGAAAAGAGTACAAAATGAGGCTCAGCTGAGATGGACTCCCCTATATAATTTCAGCTTAAGTGGTAAAAATTTCCAGTACTCTGATCTAACGTTCATAGGGCAATGAGAGTTACTACAGAGCAAATAAGAAAACTAATGAAAAGCAGGTGCAGAAACTATAGCCAATTGACTATCTGAGAAGCATTTCTGCACTCAGTGCATTGCTAGTTTGCATTGCAAAGTCCCACCTTCTGTTTGTGGAGCCACAGGAAGAAAACTGGACCTTCATAGTGTGTGCTGGGTATGTAGTCTTTTTCCACAGAGCCTCAGACTTCTCTTAGAGATGAAAGAGCCACAGTAGAGGAGAAGAGAACTATGTATAATTTAAGTCCTGATGTAGACCCATGGTTAAAAAAAAAAAAAAAAAAGAAAAATCTAGACTAGAAAGCAGTGCTTTTATGATGTTTCTGAATTATGCCGCAGGTCCCTATTGGCATTTGTAAAACTTAGGTTTTAGGTATTACAACCACGAACATGTGATGTTTTTGATAGACATTTGGAAGAATTAGCATGTAGTCAGGTCATTCTAGACCATTCTGGAAATTGTACAAATATAGATGCATGTGTACAAAAGTCAAGAAAGTAAATAAACCCTAATGTGTGAATATAGATAGTGACCTTTTATTAGATAGAAGGACAACGGTAGAAAGAATATATTCCAGTTCCTTTTGAATGTGAAGAAATTTAGTATATGCTATTCCCTTTGCCTGACATGAGCTCTCCTCACATTGTCAAGGTGAAGTCAAATTCTAACTGTCAAGGAACCCTCTTTTGGCCCATTCTGATTTCCACATCCTCTGAAATTATTAAGTACTGGCAATTAAGTCAAGTAGCTTTATGCTACACTGATTCCTAATGTCTTACAAGTTTGTTTTTGTGATCTTGTAACCTCCTTATAGAAAGGGAAAATGTTTTTAAATGGATGCTATAAAAACAGTATTTTTTTAAAGGTTTTATTTATTTATTTGGCAGACAGAGATCACAGGTAGGCAGAGAGGCAGGCAGAGAGAGAGGAAGGGAAGCAGGCTCCCTGGTGAGCAGAGAGCCTGATGCGGGGCTTGATCCCAGGACCCTGGGATCATGACCTGAGCCAAAGGCAGAGGCTTTAACCCACTGAGCCACCCAGGCGCCCCAACAGTAGATCTTTTTAACTGATTTCAGTTTGATAAACCTGAGTTCCCTTCAAATACATTCTCGCCCTAAGACAAGCTATTGGGGCCCACAGCACATCATGCCCAGAGCTGGAAGGACACTTTTCATGAGTTGACTTGGTGCTTACTAAGCATCAGTCAAAATTGTTTTTAGGAAAACCAGATATGATGCTCTAGGGAGACTTTTGAGTTGTTAAAAAAAAAAAAAATTGCTGTATAATCTAGAATGGGTAGGAGAACAGTAAACTCAGGTGAGGCATCATTCTATTCTGATTTCCACTTGACTGGATCCAGCCATGGACTGTGGCTCATGACTGAGGTTTCTACCACCAGAAAATAATCAGAATCTCAAACATCAAGCCCCTGTGCAAAACAGGTTCTTAGCTCTACATCACAAGTTTGTATGTTTATGAGTTAAATGTTTTCTGTATGTATATTTTACTTTTTATGAATCCCCACCTAAGTCAGACATCTTTTTTTAAACAACCAACTGCTATGTCAAACACATCAGATATGAAGGCTTCCACTGTTTCTTGAATCTTCTCCTAAGCCCATTGTCTGCTGTTAGCTTATAGATGCTCCTGCTAGTAACAGTTGCAGTAACTCTGGGGAGGCCTCCCACTGTATCATCATCTTTAAAGCATGGCACGCAACACACACACACACACACACACACACATTGCTCTTGCCAAGGGGATTAATACTCCACTTTTAACACCTGACTTAACCACATACATGAAGTTGATAAAGGTCCTCAGCCAATTTTAATTTGAGGGCATTGAAAATTGTAGTGTCAGGCAGAGAAAATAGTGGTTGGTTGTAATAGCCATGAAGAAAGAAAACAGAGCTGAGTCCAGCTCTTTTCTGATGTTTCTTTAAATCACTACTATTAGCTCACCATGCAGAGATTTCTCCTTTATTATACATTCAGCCAAAGGGTGCGGGGGTGGGGGGAATACCACTGTTTTCTAGCTCCATCGATCCCATGGTGTGACCTCACAATTTTTTTACATTGTGAGCCTGTTAAATTGTGAAGGGAATTTGATGAATGTTTTCAAATCCTCTCTTTTCATGTCCACTGCCCATTTGCTGTTTAGATCATTTCTTGGTGAGCATTCTTTTTTGACATTTACTAAATGTTAGCTGGAGTCCATGTTTAACACATTGGCCTAGAGCCAGTGGGCTTACCAGTATATTAGCCTGTTAAGAGAAATTAAATAAAATGTGAATATGAAAGGAAAATTACATCAAAGAAAGATGGAGGCCAACCATGAAAAAGACCATAATGGCTGCTACTCACACCCATTCACTCGCTGTGCTCACAGTTGGGTCATTTTGTGCTGTTGCCAGACTCTGGAAGGGAATTCAAAGAAAGAATTAAACATAATTCTTGCATATAGCAACCACTTATTGAGCACCTATTCTGGATCAACATCAGCAATACAAAGATGAAGAGACTGGTTCACTCTGCAAGAAACTCATGGTTTCCTGTAATGATTCTCAGACCTGCAGTGAAACCTGGGCTGCCCTGATGGAAGGCTTTCAGAAGAGCAAGAGGGCATCCTATGTGTGCATGTCCGTGCTAGGAATTATTCCTAAAGAAATACTCAGGAAAACTGCAAGATGGCGTCTTTCAGAGTAATGTTCTCCATTCTTATGCAGAGTAATAAATGACCTACCAGACATTCCAACAGATATGTGTTAAACACCTGTTCTGCTCCACCTTGATAAAGAACTTAATGAGTTATTTTTCTTGACCGCTGACATGGTGTGTGTTAGTTGTTTCTTCATATCTAATTACTGTCTTCATAGTTCACTGACTCAGTTCACTGTTTAGTTTTCCTCTTTTAATTGCCCATAGTTGTGGGTGATACAGTGATGGTGCTGAGGCATGATGTCTTTGAACCCTTCCTTCCCTCATTGTCTTGGGGTTTACTTCCAAAGTGTCTTTTAAAGTTCTGTGATACACTGATCCAGCATTAATACCAACTATGATTTTAGTACAGATGCTGGTGTCCTCTGTTCCTGCTCCATGTCTGTATAAAAGATTGCTTGATCCCACTTGACCCTTAGTACCTTTGGAAGAAAATTGAGGCACATGGACTATGCAATCAGGCATTTGGCATTTATTTGGGTCAATTCATCACAGTGTTTGGGAACAAGTCAAGAGGTTAGCCAATTCCATACTCTTAATTTGAGTTCTAATTTTTTTTTTTTAAGATTTTATCTATTTGACAGAGATCACAAGTAGGCAGAGAGGCAGGCAGAGAGAGAGAGGAGGAAGCAGGCTCCCCGCTGAGCAGAGAGCCCAATGTGGGGCTCGATCCCAGGACCCCGGGATTATGACCTGAGCCGAAGGCAGAGGCTTTTACCCACTGAGCCACCCAGGCACCCCTCAAAGTTGTTTTAAATGTAGATCTAGTACATTCTTTAAGATCTGCTTACAGAGGCTCAAAACTTTTATCTTCCAGGTACAGTATAGGATTTAGAATTTCTAAACTCCAATGTTAATTTTTTAACAAATTAATACAACCATTCTGGGAAAATACGGTTAACAGGGCCTTGTGGCTCCTACCTATCACCTAGAGGTTTAGTTCTTAGACTTTTTCCTTAAAGTGGCAACCAGGTTAACAGAGAACTGAACATTTGCAAACCTAAGACTTCCAGAATGGTATTTCATGGAACTCTTCTTTTGGATCTTCTGCTTCTTTTGTCCTTCAAGACAAAGATATTTCAAAATTCTTTTTTTTTCCCCCCCAGAGTGGAGGTAACTGACAATCTGTTCTAATTTAAGGGTTTCTCCTCTTCAAAAATCTGAAGTTGTTGAGATGGTTAAGAAACAAGTCAAAGTCATAACGCTTGCAATTGGCGACGGAGCCAACGACGTCAGCATGATACAGACGGCGCACGTTGGGGTCGGGATAAGTGGCAATGAAGGCCTTCAGGCAGCTAATTCTTCTGATTACTCCATAGCTCAGGTAAGGCAGCCTTTCCGCCGAACACAGCATGAGTCTCAGTTGACAGTATGAAGAGAAAAATACTCATTCTTTTCCTTACGGATTCTTTTCTACTTTTATTTTAGTTCAAGTACTTGAAGAATTTATTGATGGTGCATGGTGCCTGGAACTATAACAGAGTCTCCAAGTGCATTTTGTACTGCTTCTACAAGAATATAGTCCTCTATATTATTGAGGTAATCACAGGTTAAGTTTAAAATCCTTGTCAGGTGCATATATGTTTAAAGAAAATTTCTCATTGGTTTAGTGACTCCTTCGTTTGCCCACTCTTTATAACTTCCAAACATGTTCAAGTCTGTTGGCCACAGAGAATAATGAGTGTTTGAATTTCTAGCTAAAAATGTTACATTGTTTTGGTAAGATATGTTGAATTAGAATTGATGAAGTAATGTTTTCAGTTTTTAAGAGACTACAAACTGGGGCATCTGGGTGGTTCAGTCGGTGGAGCGATTGAGTGTCTGTCTGCCTTTAGCTTGGGTCATGATCCTGGGGTCCTGGGATTGAGCTTTACATCTGGCTCCCTGCTCAGCAGGGTATCTGCTTCGCTGCCTGCCTCTGTCCCTCCCCCAGCTTGCACACACACTCTCTCTTTCTCTTTCTCTTTCTCTTTTTCTCTCTGTCAAATAAGTAAATGAAAGATTTTATTTATTTGAGAGAGAGTGCAAGAGAGCATGAACAGAGAGGAGAGGAAGAAGCAGGCTCTCACTGAACAGGGACCTCCCCCTCCCCCCGCAACATGGGCCTCCATCCCAGGACCTTGGGATCATGACCTGAGCCAAAGATAGATGCCTAACCGGCTGAGCCACCCAGGCACCCAATAAAGAAAAACTTTAAAAGAAAAAAACAACAACAAAAAAAGACCACAAACTATGTAGCATTTTTTATAAAGCTCAGGATCATACTAGAGAAAGCAATACACTATTTAGGGATACACACATGGAAAACTATTTAAAAAGAAAGTAAGGGAATGACAGACATTAAATTGAGGATAGTAATTCTAAGGGGTAGAATCAGGAAGGGTACACACATAGTTTTGCTTGTATAGGTCATCTCATAGTTCTTATTGTTTCAAACTTAGTTATATACAAGTATCCCTTGCTATGCGTACCTGTTTGGCTTCTGAGTTGGCTGATAGGTAGCAAGAGTTCAGATAATGAGGGATTTGTCTAAAAATTATCAGAACATTCAGTTCCTATGTCTGGATGGCAACAGATTTCTATATTCCTTTTCTGCTACCATCTATAACATTATTATTGAAATTAAAACTTAACCCAGGTCAGGAATGTCCCCTCTAAAAGGAGGCATTCTGTTTTAAAAACATTTTTGCAACACCAGGCACCAGGCTTAGTTTAGCAATGACAGGAGGTTCCTCTCCTCCAGGAGCTTGCCAATAGAACACAACGTAAGCCGTTATGTGTAATTTTAAATTTTCTGAGAACCGTATTAAAAACAACTAAAAATTAAAGCCCAGGTTAATTTTAAAATGACATTTTCTTTATCTTAGTATGTTCAAAAGTATCATTTCAACATGTAATCACTATAAAAAATTATTAATACACTATTTTACATTCTTCATGCTGTTTAAAATCCTGTGTGTATTTTACACTAACAGCACATCTCACTTTGGACTAATCACATTTCAAGTGTCCAAGAGCCCTCTGTGACCCATGGTTACCACACTCAACAGCACACAACACTCGTGGATATACTGAACTAAATGATTTAACCAGGACATGACAGAGAAATTATTTACCTTTTTTTTTTTTTTTTTAACCTATAGCCATCTTATCATCATAAGCTGTATTTGTAATACTTAAACTCTAGTAGGTGTTATCAGTTTCTGGCTCCCTTTGCTGCTGTACACAGCATGGTGATAAGGGCCCCTTAGTTTGCTAAGAAAATCCTCCGTCTTGTACTCCTGCCTGAGGACCTGCCCACACCCTTGTAAATCTGCCCAGGGCTCCCTCACACACGTCTGTTTCTGCCACCTTGCCCTCCAATCTGCTGTGTCTACAAGTCTGTCAGGAGAGACACAACCTAACCGTTTGCTGTATGGAAATAACATCTCATACTTTACACTAAAGAAGTAACACTATAAACAAAGAAAATATCAGTGAATTTCACATTTACGCTACTAATTGTTAGTTGGGAGTCACTGTCTGTTTTGTTCAGCCCCTGTTCTTTATTCCTCTGTCAGAATGCTTATCTCCTTACTAAAATGTTGACTGAGCATAGTTCTGATAAGACAAGCTAGGAAAATTGAAAGTTAGTTTCAAAGTATGCAGGCAGTTTCATTTATTGGTCACAAAAATGCTATAATTAGGTTACAGCCCATTAGGTAAAATAATCAAGTACTTGGACACATAAACAATCTATGAGCTTATTGTTCATTACTGCTGAATTTTGTCTGGAATAGTCTGTGTTTTGAAGGAAAATGCACTTCTAAAATAGCTCAGAAGGTCCAAAAACAGATACATTCTTTGTTGTACGTGTAAATTTGTCATTCTTTTCTAAAATGATAATTTTTGATTCCCGATCCCCTCTGTAGTTCTTGTTTTCCTAATTATATTTTCTTCTCTCCCCAAACATTGATATTCAAAAGAATATCAGTTTATACAGTTATTTACAAATACCTTTGAAGATACGCGGAGTTCAAAGCCACTGGCACCAATAAATCTGCTTACAAAAATTTAATTTTATAAAATGAAATGAATGCTCAACTCGTTGCTTTTTAAAAAGCCTAGATTATTTGACAATCAAGTGTGAAGCAGGCGAAACTTACGTACTAATGGGAGAAATAAAATATATTAAACTCACATAAAAGACTAAAACTGCACGCCCTGTTTCAGATGCAGAGTTATGCGATTTGTGGTAGATTAGCCCTAAATTTCACTTGGCTTTGAATTTAAAGCCTCTTCATGAGATATTTAGCCCTAATCAAATTCTTTACACATGGAAAAGGAAGTAAGTCCTAAACTCTACGGGAAATCTCCTTTTTAAGGTATTTTTCTTTTAACACTTGATAGAAATGTATTTTGAATATAATTCAACTGTCTTGGAAAGGAATTGACCTTTTAAATCAATTCCCAGATAGCCAGCATTTGCCGGCTAAAACAAGTTCTGCCGATGTTAATGGCTCATGTCACTCCCGTGACTGAGTAGACAGAGAACACTTTGCTGGGTGTCTCTAGTGTGGACAACTGCCAGTCTCCAATCTCCCCTTTCAGTTTTTTGTGCTGATAAGGCGTGGGAGCAGAGGACTCATTGACTGTTTGTAAGCTGCTGTTTAATATGCAGAAGTGCTCCATGAGGGAAAAGTCTGCCAAGCTTCGACTGCCACGCCTCTGCTGGGACGTGGAACTCAGAAAATAACACCAAGAGAGGCAGGTCTGAAGTTTCTTTGCTAATAACGAAATGGCCTGGAACGCTCTGGGTTTCATAGATTATCAGCAACAAGTGCTTTTCCCATTGCTGTAGCACCAGGAATGTCACTATCCAGCTTCTCCATTGCCATAAATTACAGCCAAACAAACAAACACAGACTTGGCAGGTTCCATATAAAATGCTTCCTTGTGGTGGCCACCCAGCGGTAGCCCAAGGTGTTCATTGAAATCACTGGCTCGTTCTAAAGGAATTTTTTCCCCCTCTGAGATATCTGACTCCTTCCTAGCAAAATAGGACCTTTTCTTTCAAACGATTGGTCACATCCAGGTTTCCTGGTAAGATCCCAAAACAGTGGAGTGTTTCAAAGTTCCAGAAGCTTTGATTAAAGTCAAAGAGGTGATACTTTCTGAGCACATTGTCCTGGGAAATGGATTTCTTGTGAATTTAAATAATCTCCATACTTCCCCAGAAAGACTGGAATTTTCTTTCTGCATCCATGGTTCTTGTTGAGTCAAAGGAGGGGCTTTTATATGTTTATAGTCATTTAAGTGTTGTTTTATTTAGTTCAGGTTTTTGAAATCTTGAAATCAGCCTTTCTGTAGACTTTTTCACTATCAAAGAACTTTTTCTCCTCTAAAATATATAAACTTAAATGTCAAAATATTTATATAAAGGTGTAGGGTACTGTATTGAAGGATTCTGTTCATATTCTAGTCATGTCTCCTCTTTTAAAAAATGAAATTAGAGTAAGAATTGTTTAATGTAGGAAGATAATTTATAAAAACATGTTCACGTACCTTTCAATAGGAGAAGTACAAAGTTAAAAATGTGTTGATAGATTTCCACTTAAAAATTCCTGCATTTCTTTCATAAGGCAATTCAATTAGGCATTTTTAAATGAACTTTGAATGAAAATGTATTCATTTATTTGCAAACTATTTTAAATGTTAAGCTTTCTATAAATATTACTTGATTTGAGGGGGGCTCTTAAATTTCAAGCTCGTAGTGACATTTGAATCTGCACCAAATGTTACATACAAAGCTAGGACACCATTCACATTTACAGATGTTCACTCACACACAAATTTAACATAACTTTCTCATTGTATATACCATTGGTGACTGCAGATACATTTATGGCTATAACCTTTTGAACCAAGTCCTATCCATTAGATAATTTGGTATGCATCTCTTTTTCAGACCAACCATGATTGGACCACATCTTCAGAGATGAGCGAGGCCATAATTTGAACCTTTGTGTTTAAAAATTCCACGTATTTCCATCATATACTAAGATAGCTCAAAGAGGTTCTTTGCATGTGTTGCTGCAATAAGTCACAGTTCCCTTCAGGGAGAACATTACCATCAACCGGGAGTATCACAAATACGTGTTTACATAATCCACATCTGAAAAAGTGAAAACACAACAGAGAGCATTAAAGCCCGTCTTGTCACCTTGTATCTTCTTATGCTTAAAGTAAATAAACAAATAAGTAAAGTCGGCAGCACCACCCTAAGGATTAAACTTAACTTCCTATAAACATGCCAAGTTTTTTTAAAGCATGCAGAAATGAATGACCTAGCTCCTAGTCTAGGGCAAATGTTCGATTTTTTTCTGTAAATAGATGGAGGAAAGCAAGCAAGAATTTCAGATCTGACTCCGATTCCTGTGCTTCTGTGATTGTTGCTGGTAATGTGTGTTACAACCTGAACACAATTCGGACTTATTTTTCATGTGCTATTGCTGCTTTGTTTTCTTTTCCATCTCATGAAGCAGACATTTGTTTTTATATATGCTCAATCATTCCTTTCCATGATAAAAAGGAAAAAGATCAATGTGGATACAGAAGCTGTTCATAGGGAGGCCAGCCTGGGTACATATTGATAAATGGTGAATTTGTAGCAATTCATGCTTCCATAATGAGGTTAAATGAAACGTGAAGTGTAGCAAAGTCCCTGCACCTCTGATTCAGAAATTCACTTGACTGGCACATCAAGACTGCTGTCCTCCAACAGGTTTTGTTATTGTTATGCTTTGGTTTTATATATGTGTTCACGTAGTAATCTCATTGCAGGGCTAGACTTTTTACTCTTCCAGGTCTACTTGATTTTTAATTACATTTAGATCGGCTTTCCTAAAAATAATCTACGTATTCCCGACTTACTAATACTCACTTTAATTTTGCATTTGTCTTAAGCATGTTAGAGAAAGTTGTTTTCATTTTTTTTTATTGCCTTTCATTTTGTATCCAAAGTTAAGACTGCTGTTTTGAAGAGAATTTCAAAATACAGAAGAACACGATGCTTTATTACTTGAAGATTTATGCTTAATCAAAGCATAAATTCCAGTGACCGAGTATTTTTAATATATAAATTCAAATTTCACTTCCAGATGACTGTAATGATCAAGAAACACTTTAAAGGTTTATAAATTTTAATCCATTAATTCTACTTTGAATAATTATCTTTGGGGGGCACAAGAAAATTTTTGGAGGTGATGGATATGTATATTACCTTCATTACAGTGACAGTTTCACAAGTGTACACATATGTCCAAACTTACCAAATGGTATATGTTAACTGTGTGCAGTCTCTTGTATATCAATTATACCTTAATAAATCTTTTATTTACCAAGAAAAAATAATAATCCATCCTTAGAAAATAGAGATGTGTAGGATTTCTGTACAAGAATATTTAGTTCTGAATTATGTATAAAGGCAAAAACTGGAAGCAAGCTAAGTATCCCAAACTAGTTATAGTCACACTGTAGAGGATATACATCTATAATTTCATTCTAAGGGATATATAACACTTAATAAAATGTATATTATGTAATGTTAAGAGGGAAAGGGTCAGGACATGACACTATATACAGTAGGTTTCCAGTAAGTTAAATCTGTGAGTGTATATAAATGACCTATATGAACGCAGCCAACACAGAAGAAAACTATGATAATATTATTGGAGGAAATAATTTCATTTTCCAAACAAATGTGTTATTTCATATAATCAAAACAATAGTTTATCTCTTTAATTACCAAGAGATACTTATCTCTTTAATTACCAAGAGATAAATCTTTTAAAAAGGAATTAAAGCTCTAAAACTATAATGCCAAAATATATCCCCTAAACTGCCTTCCAGAAAATGAGGTTATATTTCATTTTTTTAAATGTATGATTGATTGCCTATTAATATGATTCTTTTTTGACTGAAACTAATTCTGCCTGAAATAACAAATACCATCTGAAAGGATCCCTTCAAATTCGAAAGCAGAACAGAGACATGCCATTTCCAAGAAAGTTGTGAAAATCCTATGCTAATACTGCCATTATGTAGAGGCTGAGTTTGGGATTCTAAGCAATGCATTTATGGTTTTTTGGGGGTTTTTTTGTTTTTGTTTTTGGTTTTTTTTTTTTTTTGGTATCCTAACCACCTTGGGGTTGTTTTCTTCCTAGATCTGGTTTGCCTTTGTTAATGGCTTTTCTGGGCAGATCCTCTTCGAGAGATGGTGTATCGGTCTTTATAATGTGGTGAGTTTCAGACATTTGATTCTTCCTGTTTTTTTAAACACTTGGAGATAAAGGTTCTGCCTGCATTAGGCTGCTTGGAATAATGACCATTGTGTGCCCTTCAGATGTTTACAGCAATGCCTCCCTTAACTCTCGGAATATTTGAGAGATCATGCAGAAAAGAGAATATGTTGAAGTATCCTGAATTATACAAAACGTCTCAGAATGCCCTGGACTTCAACACCAAGGTAGGACATGCTAGCCCGGCACGTCTGTGGTGGGCAGTGGGACTCGCTTCACTGGTTTAATTCCATGGGGCATCTGGTCTTCCAAAGCCGAGGAAACAAACTCTAGGGCTCTGACCGTGGCAAGTCATACTGGCCGAAGGTTCCGTCCGATGGGGACTCAGAAGGGTTTTTGTTTGTTTGTTTTCTTGTAAAATTAATGCATAACCACAGTTCACTAGGGTTTGCCAGGCAGCAGTAAATTGGGGCCAAAAGACAGACATGAGTGTCCTTTTAGCCCTCGGACTTTCTATCTTTGCAGTGTTGTGGGGAAAGGCTCACTCCTCGCAGGAGTCAGTCTTGCGGGACTGACAAGCTCTGTCTTTACATGTATAAAGCGGTGGGGGTGGAGTGGGGTGGGAGGGCATCTCCTTCTTCATTAATTTTCTGTTTTGTGAAATCATTCTGACCTCATCAGAATATTAGATTGCATTATACTCTCTGGTTTGTAACTCATGTAGTCATAACACTCAGTATTTCCAACCCATCAGATTTTAAATACAAGATAAAATATCTAACATTTTATCTAAAAGCACATTCTGAGTTTGTATCCTACATAACACACTGTGGACTATTTGTCATGCCTTGGGGTCCCTGGTATTTATTCACCCCCAACAACAAAAACATCTCATTTTCCTCCAAGTTTAGATTCTGAAGTCTTTCCACGGGCACTTTTTAGTAATTCACGTTTCTGTTCAGAAGGAGAAAAATGGTTAATTTTATTACAGTCAAAACAAAGTCATTTTGAAACTATAATAAAAGCAACAGAGTACACCTTCCCCGAACTTTTCCCATCTCATAGAGTGCATTTTTATTAACATGTTACCAATCATCGGATGTAATCAGTGCTTCAAATTTAGGACAGTTAATGTAGGATATTTTTAATGTGTATTAATTTTCAAAGCTCTCAGCTGATGTTTTTTCTCAGTGTACCAAGATAATAAAGCAGACAGGTGCTTCAGCTCCTCAAAGCTGTAAATGACAGTGCCTGGCTGAAAGCCTCGATGTTATTCGTATTCTGAGATGATGTCTTCCTGACTTCACCGTGCATGCGTGCCCAGGGGTGCACACGCAACTTGTCGGCATTGTTTTAAATAACTGAACTTGGTTAATTAAAAACAAAAAATAAAAAACCCTGAGAAATATCTTAGACCATTCGTTCTGAAAACTATTTTTAATGGTGTCTTAAAACAATTAGTAGTTACAATATGCAATATCTGTGCATATTGTCTTTTATTTTTTAAGGTTTTATTTGGGGATGTTTTGACACTTATTTATGACATCTAGTTTGTATTAAATTGCACCACTTTGCTATAATGTTTTTTGTTATCTGTGGTTGGTATTTTCAAGGGATCGTGAGACACAGTCCAGACAGATACAATGGACTGTGAGCTCTTGTTTCCCTAAAAAGGTGATTTGAAAGCTGAGAAAGTTCCAGGCCTACTGGCATACTCACAGTAATTCTCACTGACCTGGACAGTTGTATCAAAGCCACAAGTATCCAGTCTACCATAGCTCGGGCTCCACAATGCTCTCTCAAGAATTAACTTCCCAGCCACAGACTTGGCCGTGGTAGTCTTGCTTAGAAACATAAATTGATCCTCGCAGGATTATCCAGAGCCATTCCTGGAAAGTCACATCTTTTCATACCCTTTGCACATGGCAGCTTGGACAGTCTTGGGGCCAAGGAAAAGGCAGCCTGTTGTTTCGCTGTGTAAGCAGCATTCCTTGTGTCCTTTGCTGTTCTTTTATTGTTTACAAAGTATTTCATTATCTGCGGAGCCCATGTGTTTTGAAAAGTCATCAGATCAGCCCAAAAGGATTATGCAACTTCTCTATCCTTTGAATATTTATACATAAGTTGCCAACCATTTTTTCGTAACGCATGTGGATTTTCTAATGATTTCAGTGAAAAATCTTCCATTAAATCCCTTCTAAGTGTTTTAAAATTCAGGGACAAATGGCAACAAAATGCATAGTTGTCTACACAGCAGTTGCCGTGGGTCCCCAGTGTAGAAGTATTGTTGCCTTGAATGATGATGATTACGTTTGTTATGGTAAAAAGGGTCGGAGGTTCTGAGGTCGTGACAGGGGTTAAAGGATTAGCATGTGACAATAAGTATCGGTCAAGAAAATGGAAAAGTAGAACTAATTTTTCTTGCACCCACCTGTGCTTTCTGTCAAATAAAAACTTGTGGTAATGACATAGTGAGGAGAAGAGACAAAGGTTAATGAGTAACACAAGTTCAAATGTGTAACGTATTGGAGCGTAAATTAGATCATACAATCCAGTGTGGCTCGGCCAACTAACAAAGGAGATTGAGATCACGGTGGAAAATTTTGGGAGGCAGGCAACTTAATTTCTGTTGTTGGGACAGATTTAGACTATTAATACATGCCAATTTTATTTAGCATAAGTTTTGCTTGCGAGAAGCACTTTTAAATGACAAAGCCGCAGCTCTTCAAATCCTAAACAGGTTTTCGATAACTTAATCTTTCACATCCCTGCTACAAAGAAAAGACCAGCAATACATGCGCCCTTGCTCTTAAAATACAATAGATACAGAAACGGAATAACTATTCAGTGATGTTATAATTGTAGGAAGTTCCATGTTGACGGGTGTTAAAAATTGTGGAAGCCTTTTGTAAATTCATTCAGGGATAGCAACGTTGCTTTAAGAAATTATATGACTTAAATGGTATACCTGTTATTTTTGGTATGTAGTACGTGTGTGTGTGGAGAGAGTTGGGGGGAGAGAGAGAGAAAGAATGTATTAGATTCTTACCATTGAAAAGTGTACACTTTTACTGCACATGGGAAACAGAAAGTAGGGGTTTCACTAAATTACAGTCTTTTCAAAAGTCTGTTCTTTGAGGATTATGAAAATAGTCCCACCTAAAGAATTGCAGCACCTACCTACATTTCTTTTAACTGTTATTTTCTTTTTCAGGCAAAAATTTAAACTTTTAATACTTGGTCTTTAAAAAGCAAAAAAAAAAAAAAATTCAGTGAAGCTGAAAAAACATTTTGAGAAACATAAAAATAAATAAATGACCCATGAAGGTCTAAGAGGCAGAAAGTGTCTGTCAGTTCTATTAATTCACAGTGGTGGCCCGACAGAAACACGTTTTGTGAATCTAGCTCACAGATAAAAAGAAAGGTCAGAGTTCACGGAGCTAGTTTATCGCAAATGGTTCTCATGGATTTTTGTTTTCCCTCAGGTTTTCTGGGTTCATTGTTTAAATGGCCTCTTCCACTCAGTTATTCTGTTTTGGTTTCCACTAAAAGCCCTTCAGTATGGTAAGTAGAAAGGATATGAATGCTAAGAGATGACTTTTTACGTTTTTAGAAAAATAACTCATTGTCAATATAGGTTAAAAATTATAGCAGTTTCATTTTATGCTCTTTTCCTTAACCTAAAATACATGCATCCAAAAGCTGTACACACTCTAAAGATTTTTATTATTATTCCTTTGGGAGCAAAGTGATTTAATATATGCAAAGCCTTTCTTCCCCACTTCTCATGTTTTCCAAACTTGCAGAGAGTTAAGTTTTAGGACTCCTCTTCCCCCCCTCCGCTGATGTATAGTTTGAAGACAATAGTGCTAATATTTTATGTGGTCCATTTATCACACGTATGAGGCTTGCACCAACTCTTTATACTGAAACTGATCAGAAATGCTCGTGTTTTCAAGTACGCGTGAGCCGATATTTTGAAGGAGGTTTTTTAATATGTTTTTAGGTTCATCTTGGAGAGCAAGCTTTCCCTCTGCTTGTTTTGAGGGAGTGATTTTACTCTGTTAGTCTTGAGAGAGGGGAGCACAGTGAATTTCCTATGCCCATAAAAATGATCTAGTAGCCACTCGACAAGAGATTTCCTGGGATGCTGGGTCGCCTGAGCCGACCTTCCCCTGAAATCCTGAGGAAGGCAGCCGGCTGCTCCATGCCAATGCTCCCAAACTACAAGAATTAAACACAGGGCATATGCCCTGCTGGAGGATCTTTGTGTCCTTTAGAAGTCACGGCCCTTACCTCCCCTGGCTGTGAGTTAACGACAGCCCACAGAGGAGTGTGCTGTCTGTCCCTTCTTGCCGACCTACAGTCTATTCTGCAAGGTGGTCTTTGCAAAATGTAAATCAGACCGGGTGCCTCTCGCTGTCAAGTTTAGAAAGAAATACACAGCCCTCACCGTGGTTAATCCCGCCACCTGTGCCATGTCCCATCCCACTCCAGCCCCCAACCCTCTGTCCCCTCGGTGCTCCAGCCTGCTACTTGCCTACACGTCTTCCTTCCTCCTCCTCCTCCAGGGAGTCCCACCAGCTCTCCCCCTCACCCCCTGAGGCTTGTGCTCCCAGAGAACCACCTTCACGGCCCTCCTCTGCTCCCATGTTTTCCCCTCATTATCCTTCATCTTCTTTAGGATATCTTTACCTATCAGGGTGTGATGCGTTTGCTCAGTTTTTATTCTCTCTCCCCGTCAGTATCAAAGCTCTTGAAGAGCAGAGAACAGTGTAGTTCAGCGTTGTATTTGCAGGACTTAGAACAGAGCCTAGCTAGTCATCAGCGCTTGGGAACCCGTCACTGAGTTAATGGGGTCACGGGGCCTGCGTGGGGTGAGTGTTACAGGGAGGGCGGGCCCTTCGTGTCCGAATCAGAGATTTTCATCTCATTTCTTTAATAATTTCTCTCCTGGTATACTAAATACTTCTCATGTTCTAAGCCATGGAAATGAGTAGTAAGAAAAATCCAATTAAAACACAGCCTGTTGACTTCAATAGGCCAGGAGAACCACAATGGATTTTTTTTTTGTTTTGGAGCTATAATTCACATGCCGTTAAATTCACCCTTTTAAAATTATATAATTCGGTGGGTTTTTTAGTATATTCAGAGAATTGTACCAATTCACCACGATCCAATGCCAGAATGTTTCCATCACTCCATAAAGAAGCCCCACGCCCATTAGCAGTTACTCCCCATCGCTCCTCACCCCAGGTCCCTGGAAACCAGTAATTGTTGTCTGTGAATTTGCCTCTTCTGGACATTTCATAAGAATGGAATCATGTCATATGGGGCCTTGGTTCATCCATGTTGCTGCAGCATGAATCAGTACCTCACTCCTTCTTACGGATGAGTGATATTCCCTCGTATGGGTTTTCCACATTTTCATTATCCATTCCTCTGTTGAGGGACATTTAGATGGTTTCTGCTCTTCGAAGCAATGGGATATTGAACTCTAGAGTATAATATGGGACCTTAGACAATTTCTCTAGGTAAGGCTTATTTTCAGATTGCAAAATCAATATAGGTATGAAAGACGAGGCATGTCCATCGCTTGCTGTGTTTCAACATTCTAAACTGGAAAAAGGAAATTCAATATCAAAAGTCTTTCCAGCCAAATAGCGCGTAAAACGCCATGACGGTGACAGGGTTTGAAAGGAATTTCCAAGTGACTCCAGCTCCTGGAGAGCAGATCCTGGGGCTCTCTTTGCTTTTGTCTGGGAAACTGCCCAAGTTTGCCACCTTCAGCCAGGGGCAGTTCATGAAATGTGCCTCCTGTAGAACACAAATCCAGCCCAGTCCAGAGCACACGTGGTCTCTCTTCTTAAGACATGAATGATGTGCGGGATAAATTACATTTTAACATTCTAATGTTGAGGGGTTTGTTGGGTTTTCTTTGCCTTGTTTTTAATTTTTAAATAAGTAGAGGTTTTGCATTTTTTTTTTTTTTGGCTTTTGAAAGGATGGGGTACACAAGAAATGTTTGAGTATATAAAGTGCAGCTAAACATGCATTAATTCACTCACTTCAGTGGTTCCCAAAGTATGGCCTGTAGACACCTTCAGAAATATCCATGATGACCTTCTTGGGGTACCTAAGGTCAAAATTTCAAAATTTGCATAGTACTATCCAGACATTATTTTTTTGTCTTGCGGCTGATACAAAAGCAAGAGTGGGTAAAATTGCTGGTGCCTTGGCATAAATAGTGGTTCCAATACCTTCGTGGACATCATAGTCTTCCCTGCCATGCACCCAATTAAAGAAGCAACAGCAAAAGTCAGTGTCCCTTAAGAATGCCCTCGAAGAAGCTGTCAAACTAAGACTTCTGTTCCATCTTGAAACCTGGTGCATATCTCATGAATATTCTGGGTGACACTAGGGGAAGTGAGCAGAAAGCCCTTCTGAACGCCAGTGAGAGTCGTACCAGGCAGGATGCCCTGTGGACCATTTGAGTTGTGACCTGCACCAGCTGCTGTCATGAGGTTACAGAATCCTGCCTAAGGGTTGCCAGGTTGGCTCAGTTGGTTAAGCCACTCACTGCCTTAGGCTCAGGTCATGATCCCAGGATCCTGGCATCGAGTTCCGCTCCTCGGCGAGGAGCCTGCTTCTGTCTCTGCCTCTGCCTACCACTCTGCCTGCTTGTGCTCTTTCCCTCTCTCTGACAAATAAATAACTAAATAAAATCTTAAAAAAAAAAAAAAGAAAGAAATCAAGAATCCTGCATGACTTGAAGGCCGATCCAAAGCATCAAGGGGAGCCATTGGTTTCAGTGTAATAGAGTACTGTAACTTCACGGTACAATTTCAGGCTCCACACTGTAACGGACCTCTAAGAAACTACTTGTCGACTTTTGATGTAGTTTCAAAGAGTAGCCACACTCAGGAGAAAAGATTATTAAAACACTCCTCTGTTATAACTCCGTCTCTCTGTGAAGTTGAATTTTCCTTATATACCTCAACCAGCATATGAGAATCCAGCTTCCTTCTCTTGAGCAAGACATAAAGAGATTATAAAAATAGAAAACAAGGCCAATTTCCTCACTAACTTTTTTTGTTGGGGCAAATACTACTTATAAAATCTGTTTATATTCTATGGATGGAGTTTTTTACTATTACCTTTAGATAAATCAGTATATATTTTTTAATATTCTGCCTTAATTTATAACTTGGTAAATATCGATAGATATAAACCACATAAACAAAAGTTTTTGGAGATCATTGATAATTTCCTAAGTGTAAAGGAGTCTAGAGACCAGAAAGTATGAGAATGAATGGTTTACCTGAGTCATGCAAATGCTGACTCTGACATTCCCTACAGTAGGCTCTTTTGTTTCTTTCTCTACGTGACCTTGAAATGAATCTTCGACTTCTTCATGATGAACCAGTCATGACCAGAAGGCTTCCCTGGACCCAAATGTGATTATTTTTGATAACCTGTATACACTGGCTAAAGGACCAGCATAAAAGCATGGAAGTCAGGACGCGATCATGAGACACAGTTATTTCGTAGATTTCGGAGTATGTTGGTTTGGTTGTATAGAAGTTTGCAGATTCATGGCAGATACGAGTTTGTAAACAGTGTGTTCAGAAGACACAGTACCTCTAGGCGCAGCTGAGACTCAGTCCGTTGAGCATCTGACTCTTGGTTTCAGCTCAGGTCATGATCTCAGGGTCGTGGGATCAAGTCCCATGTCGGGCTCTGTACTGACTCTGCTTGGGATTCTTTCCTTCTTCCTCTCCTCCCCCCTCTGCCCCTCGCCCCCTTCTCACTCACTCTCTCAAATAAATAAAATCTTAAAAAAAAAAAAAAAAAAAAGGACATAGCACATCAAATCCTGTATCCTTAATCAGGGAATACCACTACAGAGGAGTCTCCTAGATTACGGCTTACCAGCCCTTCTTCAAACCAAAAACTCTAGAGTGGGGTAGGGTCACATCCTGGAGTGTCTGTAACGTGTGCACCCAGCACTGGAACACTGTGCTTGGCGTCTCCCATAGGAAGTCTCATTTTAATATCAAAACCCCTCCAGGGCATAGGTAGTTACACTCCATCTTTTAAGTGAAGAAACTGAGTTCCCTTGGAGATTGGTTATAAACCAACATGACACAACTAGTCACAGAACCAAGCCTGGTCTGTGTCTCCCAAACTCAATGGACTAGTCCTTCTCTTCATACCGGCGCCCCTCTGCCTGTCTCGTCCCATACTTTATTCTAACATAGTTTGTCCTTACATATGAGATTTTGAATAAATATTGTTGAATTGTTGAATATTTGCGTAAGATATTGTACTGCATATGCCATGGGTTTTAAATTTTTCCGTGGTGCCAAAGATTTCATTATTCAGTTATTTTTAATTTTTTATCTTTTTATCAGTAATCATGATTTTTTGTTAGCTACCACACCCTTCATGTAAACCCACAGTTCTTAGTCATTGCTGGGTAACAAAATACTTCAAAATACGTGCCTTAATTCAGCCTAACCTTCTATGAGCCATATGCCTGGAACCATATTGGTGCACTTCAGTCTTCTGTGATTTGCATTTATGAATCCCTTTTGGTCTGATGCCAACAACTTCATTGAGAGAAAGTAAGAAGTCTCCCAGAGACCCTCATCTATATTGTTAGCAAAGTTCTTTATTAAGGTTCGGGATGTTTCCTCCTTTCTCAAATACCCGTAGAATTAGGCTTTCCTTGAACAATTGGCTTTGTTGTTTTTTTTTTTCCACCTCATGGATCCTAAGAATTGTTAACAAGTCAGGTTTCCTCCTTCATGTTGATTATTGGAAATTGTTTTTAATTTGTGACCCACATTTATAGCAACTTTGTGAGACTTCTTATAATTTTTTCTTTAATTAGCCTCGTTTGATTCCATGGTCTGACACTTGGTTCTCCTTCTTTTGTTCAACGATTATAAGTTGATTTATCTTTGAAAGAATTCTGAAAGGATCTCTTTGGTTTCCATTTCTTTTTTTTTTTTTTTTTTTTTTAGATTTTATTTATTTATTTGACAGAGATCACAAGTAGGCAGAGAGGCAGGCAGAGAGAGAGAGGAGGAAGCAGGCTCCATGCTGAGCAGAGAGCCCGATGCAGGGCTCGATCCCAGGACCCTGGGATCATGACCCAAGCCAAAGGCAGAGGCTTTAACCCACTGAGCCACCCAGGCGCCCCTTGGTTTCCATTTCTAATGAGACTCTCTTCTTGTCATGCAGGTAATGTATTTGGAAATGGGAAGACCTCTGATTATCTGCTGTTGGGAAACTTTGTTTACACGGTGAGTACAGAGCATTTGCCTAGTTTGTATATAAAATCAATCCTTTCATATGTGTTCATTTTATTGTCAAATTTAACCATGTGCATTTCTGAACATAGGGTTGTTTGCACTTCCCTTTAAAAATGAAATAAAATGTTTTGACTATTAAGAGATTATATTAGGTTATTAATATGTCACTTAGACTCACTGACTTGATAGGACTTTTGTTGCTATTATTTTTAGCATTCCCTCCTTCCTCTTAGCACCCCCCCATTTCCCCTTTTTCTCTTCCTTGTCTCTTTTTCTTCATTTTTGTTTTACTGCCCTTGCTAATCCTTTTTTTTTTTTTTTTTGGCTTTCCTGAATTTATGGCAAATATTATCATACTGTTCTTAGATGTTTAACCAGTAATGATTCTAGAGTCTCACAATAACTAAAATGGGAGAGGAATTACTCTTTGGGGACATTCCATCCACAGAAGGCATGGAACCCACTGTGTTATGTCACTATCCAAACACTTACAGAGGACACACACATGAGTGCAAGCCCGTTCCTGCCATAAAGGGCCAAAAAAGGTCTTAAGACCAATTTTCCCTTAGAAAAAAGGCACCACTTGGATGCTAAGGCCCGAGGTCACGTAGTTGGTGTCTGATAAGTTTAGTATAACCTTCAACACTGAATCCTCAGGCCAGGGTTCCTTCCTCTGATTCTGTGTCCCTCTCTGTGCCCCCCGAGGGAGGTTGGGGAGCTGCACCAGATAATAAGCAGCTGTCAGCATGGCTGACTTAGTTGGGAGAAAAACCATAATATGGTATTTAAATATCAAGTGTTTAAATTACTGAATGATGGGACATTGAGGCCATTAAATAACAGAGGGATCAAGTTATTTTCTAGGGGTTCTCCTTTCCTTTGACTCAACCCACGGAAGTAGTAACAGAAAGGAAAAATATGTTTGGAGGGCTGGTGACTTGGTCTGCAACGTGAGTGTAAAACAGAAATAAGTACTCGATAGAGTCAGTTTAGAAATTAAACCAAGTATAGAGCAGTGACGTCTCTTAGGACACGTTAAAATACTCTGGTCTCAGGAGTATTAATTTTATGTCAAATTAATTTTATTAATTTTATGTCGCACTGTATCTCTTAGTTTTGAACTTCTTTTTAGCTTGTTAATGAGTACTTACGTTCTCACAAGAGTTTCACTTCTACAGAATTAATCCTAAATTGCCTTTAGAGATCTTGCTGAGAAAGCCCAAATGCCATCCCTGAGCCTGACTCTCTGACCCCATGGGGAAGGCCCTAACGCTCTTTGCAAACCTGAACTAGAACAAGGCACGCAAACGCCTATCGCCCAGCCATGCTAGGCCTGCTTCTCACTCCCACCACTGCCAACTACCGGAAGTGGCCAGAATTCTGTTAACTATTAACAGTATTTGAAATTTTATTTTTAATTATAAATAGCTACTAACAGATTACAGTGCTATGCACTGTTCTTGTGTTTTATACTCCCTGCCCTCTGAGGCAGGGGATCATTACCAGGCCCAGATTACAGATGAAGAAACTGAGACACAGATATCAAGTCACTCACCTTGTTCCTTAACCAAAACACCTAATAAATGGTGGAGCCTTGACCGCGAACAATCTGACTCCAGGGCAAGTCCAATTAACTGTGGCCCTACCCTCTAGAAAACCCAGGGCTGTTCATTAAACCTAGTGCCCTTACTTCCGAATTAGCAGCAGGGTCAGCGACGGTAATGGGTGTGTACATCCTGGAGGGTATTAACAGGCTTTTATATCCTGATCTGTAGGGTTGTAAGTAAGTAAAGTTACAGAGTAAATGTTTAGGTTTCTAAATATCCAGCTATACTACTTTTAGGATTTATCCTTAAAATTTGGAAAGTAGGGGCTTTAAGTATTACAGATGATAGACAATTGAAGCAAGCTTGAAAATCCAAGTTACTGCAGACGTACACTCATCATTCAGAAATGAATCCACAGAAGCCTCGTGGATGGACTGGGAAAGTGTGCAGGGGAGGAGAGCGGTGGTAGGATGCTGCTCTGGGCCCTTCTAACTGGTCACGGCCATCATGGGCAGGCACCCGGCTCATTCACCTGTGTCGTTGCAAGATGGACATACAAAGCAAGCTGAGTCATCGACCAGTCCCATAGTCTCATTCACTGTGTAACGCCTGGTCTTTATAAACCTCCCTTTTAGCCACTTGAATTAACACATTTATGAAATAACATAACATTTTCCGTTCTGTTTTAGTTTGTGGTGATAACTGTATGTCTGAAAGCTGGATTGGAGACATCATATTGGACATGGGTAAGAGCATCTCCAACCACAACCGAGGCATGTCTCACTTACTTACGTGTTATCACGAACATTGTCGTTCTTCATTCTTCCTTTATGTATCCCTTTACCCTTGCTCCGTGGATTGTTCATTGTGAGGGGTCTTGGGTGGAGGGGGAGGAACCAGGAATTCTAGTGTGTCCAGTTTGGAAACAGCAAGTGAAAAAAAAAAAAAAACTCACATGAGTTTATGGACCACAAGATTTTCAGAACCTTTAATATATTATTGTGACTATCCCAGACAGGAGAGAGGCTTCCAAAACTTGACTAAGAATCTTACTTAGTAGAGCATGTCACAAGACACATTCCACAGAAAACCCATTGGAAAATGATTTCGAAAACCGGCGATATGAGCGAAAGATTTGTCCTTGGACGTTTCTAAATATCCAGTTAGGGTAAAACAAGTTCCATTTTAGAACATTAGTTCTGAAGTAGATTCACATCTGGGAAGAGAGATCCAGGAAGCAAAAGGAAATGAAAGTTTGATGTGCAGGGGAAAGACGGGCCCACGAAACGTGGATCGGACAGTCCCGACATCCAGGTGGCATTCTCACAGGTGGTATCTAGCCTCTTCAGGTGAGACTGCGCAAAGCAGAAATAAAGGAGGTTAAAGATGGTAGCAGATTAAAAAAAAAAAAAAAAAAAAAGGAGACTCAGAGGAGAGAGGCCCCCAAAGGAGGTAGAGAGGGAAGAGTTGGAAATGCCAGTCCCGCAAACATCCTAGCTGTTGGGGAAGACACTAGCATTAGCACTGATGAAACATCCTGTTAAAACACACACGCATCATTATTCAGAAATTCCTAGAAGGAATATTTTATGTTGTCATAAAAAAGTAATAAGGGCATTTGCAACAGCTGTGTGTATACACTCAGTCTCCCTGAAAGTCTCATGTCTCACTTTCCCTTCCTTCACAGTTCAGCCACATAGCGATTTGGGGCAGCATCGCACTCTGGGTGGTGTTTTTTGGCATCTACTCATCTCTGTGGCCTGCCATTCCGATGGCCCCCGATATGTCAGGAGAGGTAAGGTGTCCCCGTCACTCATGACAGACAAATCTGGAAAATTGGTATTCATTAGTGAGCCCTAATTGTTCAGCTTGGATTTATGTCAAAATAGTATTTGACCATTTAAAAGGTATTCTTAAACTCCATGGTTGCAAGTGATAAATCTTGAGGGACTATTTTACACTTGGACATTTTACTTAAATCTGACTTATCCTTTCATAAGCATAGCTAGAACCATAAAATATGGTCGTCGGGGGCTTGAATCATGTTAAGAATCTCCACCCAGAAGATGCCATTTTAAAATTAGACCGTAAATCCACAGATACATTTTGGAGAAGCAATCTGGGGAAATGGCAAGCTTATGTCTTTGGGACAGTCTATCATTTCTTCCGTTATCTCTTATTCTAAAGAAAAGTCTACTGTCGCTGGATTAAATGTACTTTCTGAGAGTCTTCTTAAATGATACCAGTTTGGTTTTCGTTTTGAACGAGTTAGGGCATCTGACGGTGCGGCCTTATCACAGTCCATTTTCAATCCTGTCTGTCAGTTTCTTGTTACACGGGTAGGAATTGAGTTATTAGGTGTTCATGGGGGAGTGTCACAAGATCTCCTTTCCTTCAGAAGAGATTCCAGCAGTAGGAAGGTTTATGATTTCAATTGTAGGAAATTTGACATAAAATGTATAAAAGAAAATGTGGAAAACATTTCAGGATTTCCTGTGACCTCACAGTAACTTGCAAATCAAGGAAATGTGAGCTCCGTTCCTACACTGTTGTCCTGCAGCCTCAGGAAAGCTTTCCAGTGGTTTCCATGGATTTGTTGCCCCTAAGTACCGCCTGAGTACCTTTCACTTTTGACAGTCTGGTTTATAGATCATTTTCATGAAATTTTATCTGACAGCATCCTGCTTTTTATAAATTAGCAAAATGCAGACACACTTTAAGAAAAAAAATTTGTGGTTAAATTTATTAGAGAGAGGCATTATATACTATTACAGCGAAACCAGACATATCAAGGAACAAGTATTTCCTTCCACCAAAAGTGAAGGCCGCTTTTGAAACATGTACTGTGAATTCTAGCAGATTTACAGCATGTATTTTGAGGAAAACAGAGAGAAAGCTATGAGTGCACCTCCTCCCTACCTTGGTTTGAGCCCTTTTTCCCTGAAGAAATAAAATCCAAGACCGTATATGTCTGAAGATGCCACTTGGAAAATCGGTTCTATTCTTTGTGTCCATTTGATGGGCTCTGTCTGATTGGACCTGCTTTTCCCTCAGGTTAATTTCAACTTAATGTCATTTTCACGAGACCTCATTTTATCTCATTTCTTAATGCTTTATCTTCAAGATCAGGGACCCGAGAGATGTCGAGATTCAGATAGTTTAAGCAACTGAAGCCAACAGCTTTTGATGACAAGAACAGAGTTTTTGACCACCTACTTCTAAAACAAGTGTGAAGTTTGATTGGCTTCTTGCCAACCAGATATAATTCTAGCCTTGCTTGTAGAATTCCTGGTATTACCCAAACACAAAACTTAATATCATCTCTTGGGACTTGCGGTGATGCTGTGTTTAATTCGAAGTGAAATGAATGTCAGTACTCGATCACGTTTTCTGTTCACTTCATATACAGTGGGAAGTGCTAACAGGGGTTCTTTTTCTTGTTATTTTATTACTCCTGATGCTTTGAATATAATGTTTAAATAGCTGGGGCTCCACTGAAAATATGAAGAATGGATTAATTTACCTATAGGCTTGACTGGTTTGTCCAAAATGTAAGTCGGTTGAATTTATTCAAAGAAAATACTTTAAATTTATGTAGTAGTTAGTGCTTACAAAGCATTTTGATATATGTGTATGTGGGCCAATGAGTCTCTCAACAACTCCCAAGACAGGGTTTAACAAGTATGCCACTCAGATTCTCCGGGATAGAGAGTCCACATTTGCTGTTTCCTGGGCCTGAAGCAATGGATCCCAAGAAATATTTGTAGCAATACTCAATGATGGACATTCTTACTACATGTAGAGGGTCACTAGTTCTACTATAATCCAGTTATTTTCAGAAAGAAGGAAGTACCCTTAGGTTTACATTTTTCTAAGCTTAAAATTCTATCTTGCAGTCAAGAGTATAGACAGAAACAGGGGTGCCTGAGTGGCTCAGAGGGTCGAGCAGCTGCCTCTTGATGTCGGCTTAGGTCATCATCTCAGGGTCCTGGGATCAAGCCCCGCATCGTGCTCCACACACAGTGCAAGTCTGCTTGTCCCTCCCCTGTTGGCCCCTCTTCCTGCTCGTTCTCTCTCTCTCTCTTCCTCTCTGAAATTAATAAGTAAAATCTTTTTTTTTTAAAGAATACAGCCAGATACATACATACATGCATATATACAAACATGCAAATATATGAAAAATTCATCTATTTACCAATATCTTTGTGTATGTATGTATAAAATTGGCCAGCCATCCTGGATAAAATTTGCTTATGCATCTGTTAACTTTCATAGCAAAATACTATTATAACAAAATACTATTATATATTACATATATTACTGCGTGTTACATATAGTAATATATTACTACAAATAATATCGGGCTCAGTATAAATCTTAGCCTTCCTCAATCTGATGTGTTTAATGTAATCTACATAATGAAACATGGCCTGGGGCAGCCCCCAGGACTTAAGGTTCCTCCACAGGATTTGTGAGGTAGTGTGTGGTAACTTTCTGTCACAACCACCACACAGCCTCGGTGTCTGATCCCCACACTGTACCCTAGGACTCCAGTTCTTTCCTGTACTAATGTGACAGTAATTCTTCCTAAAACAAAACAATTAATTAAATATGTATGTGTGTCTTGGTTGCCTAAAAGCTTCCTAAGGCCCTGCAGGATAGTACAGAATTATGAGAGATGGAGTAAGACTGAAAACAGCAGCCCAACTCCTCCGTCCTGATTCAAGTGGTATTTTGGAGGGCGCTACACTGTGTGGCATCAACAGGACAGAGCACGCATTCCTTCAGTCAACACTTTACCAGTAATTTGTTAACGTTCTTCAAAGTATCAGGCACTGTTCTAGGCACTGTGGATTCATTAGTGAATAAAATAGACAAAAAGTCATGTACTTCTCAGCCTCCTTTTTTTAGTGGAAGAAGACAAAACAATGACATGAAATCTATAGGTGGATAGAAGTATATAAAGAAAAAATATAGCAAGCAAGGGGGACCAAGAGCCACGCTTTCAGTCATGCTCCCCACACAGCCTTGTGGCTTTTATTTCTGGTCAGATCAGGAGCCACTGGAGGGACTATAGAGGGAGGTATTAGGATCTGACTTGGGTTTTCGGGGCAGGACCAGGGCTGCTGTGCTGTAAACCATTTAGGAAGTTTATCCCAGTAACCCAGGTGAGAGAAGATGTTGGTGTGGGCCAGGCGGATGGCACTGGTGGAAGTGGTCAGGTTTCAAATCCCCTTTAAAGGTCAAGCAGATGGGATTTGCCGGCCACCTGGATGGGAGGAGTGAGAGGAAAAGAAAGCAAGGCAGACCCCATCATGTCGTCCATGAACTTCGTCAGGATGTGCTTGTCCTCAGGTCTCTGGCTCCTCACAGCAAACCTGTTATAACCAGTTGACGGATGAGAAAACAGAGATGCAGAGAAGACGCAGGGGCTGATTTTGGCTCAAAAAGAGCATCTTTCAAACATCTAGAGAGCCAATGGGTCGTGATGTCTAGCAGCAGAACAGGAGGCTGAGTTCATTTAACCTCCTCTTTCTGTGCCCGGTGGCTGGTGGGGACACTTTGGCAGAATCTGTCATCCACACCTCCAAGACTGCCTTCCAGCACCTAAAGATTCAGATCCCTGTGCCCTCCTCTTCACCCTGCTCCCTCCAGACAAACATCTGAATTGTCGCGAGGGCACAGGCTGTTTTGTTTTAGTTCACGCACGGGCTGTCAGGGTGCCGTACGCAAATTAGGCAACTTACAGGTACAGGTCTCATGCTTCTATATTCAGCTGGACTCGTGTTCACACATAGATCAGGATTGTCTAGTCCTGTCCAATTTACATTCTTAGTTCATCTTTGCAGCCCTGTCTGAAGACAGAGCTATTTCTCTCAACGCATTCAAAGAGAATCCTTGCAACGCTGAGAGGGGACGGGAAGGGAACCGACATTTACTGGGCACACAGCATGTGCTGCAGGCACTGTGTGTGATTTCCGGCGTTCTTTATTTTATTTAAATCCATGTAATAATAAACCTTTGCGGTAGGCAAAGTGATAGCAAGTAGCCCAGAGAATTCATCCCAGGTCTTCTTTTGAAATCCACTGGTTTCCTGGTTTACTCTAACATCCTAAGGATCTAAATACCTTCTCTTTGGGCCCTGGCTCTTTTTTACCCCCAGATGGGAAATTCTTATTTTTTTTTTCTTTCTTTCCTGCAGCCATCTTCCCTGCACTTCATTGCTGTCCCTGATTTAGCTGCTATTCCCCAGATACCCACAGCCCTGATCAGTTTCCCTAAGTTAGCCAGGTGCGGACATGTTCCCATCTCTTTTCAAAAGCACACAGATTTTTAATTCTCCCTTTTCCACACATACCTAAGTCCCTAACCCATGAATAGAAATGCCATCTCACTTCACATCCTGGCCGCTTGCCTCTTCTTGACCACAGTATTAAGATAACCGATACCCATCATATTAAAAAAGATGCTTATGAAATCGAAAACCCAATCATCCCATTATCATCGGAGAATGCCCAGTTTCCACTCTGATAGTAATAGGGCCTCGTTTTCTAGAGGCCAGTCGCCAGCACATCACATTCCTTGCCTTGACTATGGGCATTCACAGCAACACGGGGAATTGTACATTTCACGGACGCAGAGTGGTTACACACGGTTCGCAAGGTCACATGGCTTGTGAATGCGCCAAGCCTGGAATGCAGCGTCTGCGTTCACTCTCTTTACACACTGCCCTCTGTGTCCTCTGTCCTCTGTGCCCTCTATGTTTCTCTCCCTTGTCTCATCCCTCTCCATGGAGGCGTTTCCTCCCAGCCTCATCAGCCTTAAGGACGTGAGATGCCTTTTTCATGTGAGTGGCAACCATCGAAGTAGGTGCCTCCGGTTGGTAGACTAAGCCCGTTGTCTGTACGTATTATTTCTATCATCAGCCGTCCTCAAGAGCTATACTAGTTCTTCCCACAGATCGGGGGGTCTTTTCACACCATCAGATCGATTCTTTTCCCCTGCCTTCAGCACATTCTACCACGAAGTTCCAAAATTGGTTCCCCAAATATCTCAAAGTTGAATGCCGTCTTGGATGACTCCAGCTACAGCCAGACTGGGTGGCTCTCAGTTGGTGGGCAGGGTGTCGCCGTTTGGGAACATTCCTTCCTATAGCTTTTGCACTTTGTTTCCCTTAGAGTAATTCTGCATCTCGGTCCAGAATAGTGATTTGATGCTAATGATTAACAAGTATCCCAGGAACTGGAATTATGGACATAATAATCTGTTACGAGGGAATGCTGACATCAGGGCGGGGGAACAGTGGATTTTACAAAGGTAGAACATGCAACAGTAAGAAATTACAGAGGAGAGGAAAAAGCAAAAGGAAATAGTGCAACAGGCTTGGCTGCGACTTTAAATATGTCGCTGTCTTCCTCTCACAAATATGGTTGTGATTTAAGAGAAGGACTTTTTTTTTTCAGACCTGACTTGTATTTTTTCACACCAGTGCAACAATTTATGGGGTAAGGTAGACCCTGGGGAGAAGTGCTATGTTACATAAACATATGCTAGCCTGCTTTTCTGACTTGTCTAGATGATGTTACTGGGGTTGGTATGGTTTGGTTTGGTTTGGTTTGGTTTGGTTTTAATTTCCAGAAGAAAATACTGTAGCCACTATGATGAGTGTGCCAGATTAAAAACTAAAAAGCAAACTACATACATCAGGGATCATTTCATATCACAACGAATACCAGAAGCTTAGTATCAGCAAAACTTTTAAATTTATCGTGGCTTTGCAGACGTGCAGCGTAAAGCACTCCCAAGCACCATCTGGTCCTGCTCTCCCTTGCCTAAGGGATCTATAAAACTACCGGAGGAAATTGAAGTTAAGGAACAAGCATGTGTTTTACAGAATTTCAGATCTCTTGATTGAGGTTTGTAAAGTCCCTCTGAAAAACAATAAAAATCTCTGTTGAACTCTTTGGTGTCACCCCTGTAGGAAAGGTATTAATAAACTACATTAGTGATACGATTTTCCTAAATTGTGCCATTGGCCACTGGGCCAAGATGATGAATTACTTTATGTATGAGGAGTTTCCTGGTTAAAATAGTCTTTATTCATCTATCAGCTTTTAATTACCTAGATGGCATGTGCTCGTTTTTTGGTCACAAGACCACCCCTTGCCAATGGGTTGGGACATTGTTATGATACAGTAGAGTCTCATCCAAGATGACTGTGCTTAGCCGAGTAGCCTGGAGGGAACATGGACCCTGAAGTCTGTCACATGTTCCTCAGTGAGCCAGCAGTTGGGAACCCATCCAACAAAACACACTGTTGGTCACCGGGCCTCGTGTCCCTGCAGTAAATGAGACAGGCCAGACTTCCACAGTGCTGAAGGCAGCTGGCGGCATAGCCGCTTCCAAGCCCAAGTAAAGAGAAGCTGTGTGGAAACACTAAGAAACAGGGGCACCTGGGTGGCTCAGTCAGTTAAGCCTCTGCCTTCAGCTCAGGACATGATTCCAGGGTCCTGGGATCAGGCCCCACGTCGGGCTCCCTACTCGGGGGTGGGGGGCCCTACTTCTCCCTCTCCCCTCTGCCTATTACTCCCCACTGCTCCTGCTCTTTCTCTCTCTCTCAAATAGATAAAATCTTTAAAAAAAAAAAAAAAACCATGAAGCAGAGAAAGGTGTGGATAGACAACTGTAATAAAAAATCAGGATATTTTATTTTTTTATATATTTTTTAAAGATTTTATTTATTTATTTGACAATTAGGCAGAGACACAGGCAGAGAGAGAGAGAGAGGAGGCAGGCTCCCTGCCGAGCAGAGAGCCCGATGCGGTGCTCGATCCCAGGACCCTGAGACCATGAACTGAGCCGAAGGCAGAGGCTTTAACCCACTGAGCCCCCCAGGTACCCCATATCAGGACATTTTAAAGTTAGAGCTGTCTTTAGAGTCATCGTGACAGCTGACTTTCTGTCGACGAGGTATCTTTAATGACAACACAGAGCAAACATACTGAGTGTCTAGTATAGGCCATGCTCTGTGTTGGGCAATGGAAGATGCAGAGGAATGGAATCTGTTCTTGCCCTTAAGGATCTCATTGCTAATGATGGGATGTTGGTGTCATAAACACAAGAGGTGATATGGTGGACCCAAAATGCCACGACCGTGGGCAAACCCTAGGAAATTGAACAGAGCCTGCTGTTAGTAGAACAGAGCTTTGCCTGCTCTCTGGAGTCCATTCATTCTTGTATGCATTCATTCCATAAACATGTGTTGACTGCTTAATGGGTGCCGGACACCGTGTCTAAGTAATGGGTTCATGAGGCCAGATCCCCATCAGCAGGTGGGGTGAGGGGACCAGAGAACGGGATGGAGAAACAATCACTAAATCAGGTAACAGATGACTCAAGGATGAAAGACTAACAGTCATCTCACAAAGTGATAGGAAGAAAACAGGGTGCTATACTATGTGGCAGGACAAGAATGGCTACTCCAGGAAGGTCTTTTTGAAGAAGGAACGATTAAGCTAAGACTCAAAATGATGCATTTCAGGGCTGAGAGACCAGCAGGTGCCTGTGCTCCGAGGCAGGAATCCTGGAGCAGAGAGGGTGGGAGAAAGTGCTATGGGGAGTCAATGAGATGGGCAGAGGGCAGATCATCTCCACAAGCTCGGCATTCTTGCTCAGAAGACCAGCGCAGCTTATTTCTGAGTTACGTGCCAGGGATTCCCTCAGAAAGGCTCATAAAGGAAACCGCAGATGTCACTGCTTCAGTAAAGCTCATAATTGAACACAATTCTTGCATTCCCTGTTAGACTAAGATAAAGATATTGTCAGTGAGTGGTCCAAAGCTGCTTTGTTTCATGTTATCACTTAGGCTCCCCAGCACATATCATCTGAACCAAGTGATTTTTTGGCATATTTTCTGAGCCTTAAAAAAAACCATCAAATAATTGTGGATGAAATGATAGCAATTTGTTTCTCTCTCATGTAAAAGACATTGGTGATGGCAGACAGTCAAAGGCTGGTGTGGCATCTACACAGTCCTCAAGAACCAGGTTCTTGCTCTTTGCTGCTCTGCTGACCTCATAATCCAAAGTGGCTGCTTCCACACTAGCCATTTTACCAACATTCCAGCCAATAAGAAAAGGAGGAAGAAAGGTTAACCCTTTCTCTTTGATGCTCTCTCCTAGACATGGCCCACCACATTTCCACTTAGATCTCATTGGCCAAGAGCTATATGGCCACATACAGCTGCAACAAGACAGATGGAAGAATATAGTCTGAGTTAGCAGACAAAGTGTCCAGCCAAAAATCAAGCGTTTGCATCTAAGAAGGGGAGGAGAAATATAGTGGGGAACAACTAGAAGTTTTTCCCATGAAAGTCATTTTTCAACATAAGCCATTTAACAGCCTTTATAGGTCTTTCTTATAGCAAAGTGCTTTTTGATTTTTTGAGTGTTTTAAAAATGACTTCCTAAAAGAGATGTTTATTATGTGACAGGATGGAGGCGTTAACTGATGCTCTGTGGTACTCATTTTACAGTTTGTAAACATATCAAATCAACATGTATACCTTACACTACATAATGTTATGTGTCAATTGTATCTCAGTAAAGCTGGAAAATAAATTTCAAAATTTTAAAAGTAACTTTCTACACTCTGAGATATAGGTCAGCATGTCTCAGAGATTGAATTACTAGTAATCCAATTGCTGCTTTCTGAGATGGTTTTTGACATAAAGAGCATTCACAAAATTCTAAAAAAAAATCCTGCAGGAATGATAGAAGAGGTAAACAGGTTAAGCACTGAGATGGTGTTCCCCAACTTATACAACTTGCCCAAGAACATGGTAACATTTTTAAATTATATTTCTTATAATAAAAAGAGTATCTGGTTACTAATTCTGCCCCCATTTTTCTACTTTTAACTTTTTTAAAAAGCACAATAAGGAAGATTAAAATAAAACAAGTTCTGTTCTTAATTAGTTTCACTATTCTGGGAACTAGATCCCTCAAAAATAGAGTTTCAGAGCCACACATATCCTGGTGCTCTGGGCTCCCTTTTAGAAAAGATGATTTTGCATGTTCAGTTCTCAGTATATATTGGTACATAGTTAAAATTTAACTTTCTTTAAAAAAAAAAGTTAACTCACCGCTTCTGGTCCCAGCTAACTCACTCTTTGTCCCTTTCTTCTGAATATTTTTCTTAATCTTGTCTTTTCTCATTCCTCCCTTTGCCAGAGGGTGGAGGTACAAAGGCTTCTCCTGGCATGGACAGCTAGATTGACTGAACATCGGTTCCGAGTCCCTCAAAGTGATCACTCCTGCTTACGCCCATCACCACCATCCAGAAACGTCCATGGGGGGCAAAAAGCACATAAAGGCTAGGAGCTGCTATCCCATTTGCCTATTTTTTTCTAGGCTTTGGAAGAATTTGCATCTTTTCTACAATTTTTGTTTGTTTATTTGGAGTAGGCAAAGCCAAGGTTTTTCTTTGTCTTTGAGTAATCAAGAGCTTCTGGGAATAATTGCAAACATAGCTGGAGTTTATTCGAAACACTCTTTTTCTTAGTTATTTTCTGGGTGTTCTGCCCTGTCTGTTTTTATGGGGAAACTAATAATTCATCCTGTAGAACAGCCCAGGCAGCTCACTACAACCAAGATTTACAGAGTGCCTAGGTATCAAGACCTATCCTGAATGTCAGTGGTTCATAAGGTGAAAAATAGAGAGTCGTCCTGAAGAGGTTATGTCTTGTGGATAAAAAAAAAAAAATAAAATCAAAGGTAATTACAACGAAGGATGCTAATTATTGTGATCAGGATGCCCAGGGGCTAGCAGAGGACAGGACTCTCAAACCCCAGGCTAGAGTTTAGATAGTTCCTTGGTACTGCCATTCCTCATACTGTCCAAGAACGCAAGTGCAGGAAGGATTCTCCAAGTAGAAAACAGCCCAAGCAAAGAAGGAGTTTGGGGTGGCCGTGGAAGGGAAAGTTTGGAGCTAGAACTGAAAAGTTAAGCAAAGCCCGGGTCACAGAAATCTACTCTAATGTCATTAACATCATTAAGCCATGGTGGATCACTTTTCATTAAGGAATACATAGTATTCTGGAAAGTACCTGAGACCATAGAATAAAAATTTGGGTCAGAGGACATAATAAATCAATGCTAATAATAAACTAGTCAGGGATGAAAAACATTTTCAATTTTGACATGAATATGTGATAGAGTCGAAAAATTGTGAGAGTTTTTTTCAGTGAAAATAAGACATCAGAGACCTTTCTCAGGGATAAACACCAGAATGTAGAACTTGACATATGCATTCCTGTCATTGGGTTTTATCGGAGGGAAGTTTTGACCTAGACTACCCAAAATGGGTAGTCACTGAAGGAAAGACCCAGAAAATTTGTATGAAAAGAAACAGTACCTAAAAACCTGAAAAACCTGAAGTTGAGCACTGATTTTTTTTTTTTTTAATGAAAATGATATCATGAAGAAGATGCTTCCAGGGGACACCAGAAGGCTTACAGACCGAGACAGAGGAGGCAGCAAGAGGTGTTATGTGAGCTCATAACTTGGTGAATGGCTTTAAAAAAAGAAGTGGGAGGTCATGGGATATGAGGATCCCCGCATAGGCAGGTTTGCTCTACCAAGATATTTCAAAGGTACTGTGGCCAGAAAGAACAATTACACTCTTGGGTCTGACACCCTACTGACCAAATCCAAAAAAAAGCTCATAATGGGATATATAAGCTATATATAATACATGTTTGGATTTTTTTTTTTTCCAAAACTTGGAAAAGTTTTCCCTTGGAAAAACCCTCAATCTTCAAAAATAAGCCCTCCTACACAAAGAAAATGTAAGGTCCCATTCATAGCAACAAGAGAGACTTTAGCCAGTTACATATAGGGGTAGTGAGAAGAAAGCTAGAAAATGAGACAAATGAGAGAAATTTAAAAAAAAAAAAGTTGAATAAGTAAACATACCATGTTCCTGAAGGGGACAATCACTATTGAATTGTCCGTTCTTCCCAATTAGAGAACTATTTGGGGAAAAAGAAAAAGAAAATACATCTTCTCTTCATGAATGTAACTGAGCCGAGGAAGATAATCCTAAATGTGGAAAGAGAGGTGAGGGTCTGGTTAAAAATAGTGGCTTTATTATAACTATCTTGAGTGTTTCTCATATCAGTGAAAATTGATGATATTTCTGCTTTATAAAGTAAAATTCATAATTCTGATTTATGGGAGTAGCTTAGAGTCATTAAGTACACTTTGGAAAATAGAGGGAAAAGGAGAGAAGTAGCACTACCCCACTATCCAGAGGTAATCACTGTTAACATACTAGTCCAGTCTTTTTTTTAACCCTCCATTTGTACCCTTAACTTGGATTAAATTATTTATTCTTTCAACAATTATGTGTCAAAGAACTATTCTAGTTGCTGGGGATATAGCAGTGAACAAAAGAGAAAACTGCTGGCCACAGGTGTTTATATTTTCCAGGGAAGAAGGAAGGGAAGGAGGGGGGCAAAAGTCTAAATGTGTTCTGTGGCCCACCAGATGGTAGTAAGGGCCATGGTAGTAAGAGCTGTTGCGTAAGGAAGAGCATAGAAAGAACTAATGTGGGAGCGGGGTGCTACTTTAAGTGACATGGTCATGGAAGGCATCCCTGGAAAGGTGACCTTGAGGGGCGCCTGTGGCTCAGTGGGTTGCTCAGGTGGGTTAGTGGGTTAAAGCCTCTGCCTTCAGCTCAGGTCATGATCCCAGGGTCCTGGGATCGAGCCTCTCATGGGGCTCTCTGCTCAGTGGGGAGCCTGCTTCCTCCTCTCTCTCTGCCTGCCTCTCTGCCTACTGGTGGTCTTTGTCTGTCAAATAAATAAATAAAATCTTTAATAAAAAAAAAAAAAAGAAAGAAAGGTGACCTTGAGCAGAGATAAGAAGACATGGTGGGAAGTTAGACCAGGATGGAAGGGCTGTGAAGTGGGTAGAGTCTGGGTTTGTGGGGGAAGAGGATTTTTGTTCTTGGAATACTTGTAATTTTTTAAACATGTTTTATTTGATAAACACATATGTACATAATTTACCATTGATCATTTTAAACACTTTTAAGTCTACATTTCGGTGACATTATAAGTACATTCAGTGTGCTGCAACCTTCACCACCACTCATGTCCAGAACTTTTCCATCATCCCAAACCAAAACTCCATATGCATTCGTTACTCCCCATTCCTTCCTCCCCCACCCCCCCCCCGCCCCCGCAACCACTGTTCTACTTTTGGTCTCTGAATTTGCCTATCCTAGGCACCACAGATACATGGAATCATAGACTGTGTGTCCTTTTGTGTCTGGCTTACTTCGTTTAGCTTGTTTCATTTATAGCATGCGTCCAGATTTTTTTTAGGCTGATATCCCATTGCATGTAGTCTATAGATTTATCTATTAAATGTTTCCACTTGTTTATTGATATTTCCACCTTTTAGCTGTTGTGAATGATGCTACTGTGAACATTGATGTGGATTGTGTTATTAAGTAGAGCAGATTGGATTTATGAAAGATTGGATGTTTGGGAGAAAAGGGGAAGCAAGGATGACTCGTAAGCTTTTTGCCCAGAACAGCTGGAAGGATAAAGTTTGTATTTGTTGAGATCGGTAAGACTGGGATGATATATTCTTCTTTTTATTTGACATTGCAAAGTATTCATGTAGCTAATAAAAGCCTTCATTAATGTTGGTGGGAGACCTTCCTTCTCTTCCTGCCCATTCTGTATCCTTTCCCAACTTCCCCCACCAAAATATGTCATTTCCACTTATCATACTTTCCCTGATTCACTGAAATATTTCTGTTGGTTCAGATGGGGGAGGAGATAGTTTAACATACCTCATTTTTAATGCATCATGCTCAGCTTTGTTTGCTTTAAGATTTTATTTTTAAATATCTCTATACCCAACATGGAGCTCAAAACCCCCAACCCCAAGGTCAAGAGTCATACGTTCTACTGACTGAGCCAGCCAAGTGCCTCTGTAGCTCTGCTTTTTTAACAGAAAAGACAACCTATGTTGAAAAAGGATGGTTAAGGAGCTGGATCAACCTTTTCTCCCACCTCCCCAGATCACATAAACACCTAGTTATAACTGCTCCCAGGATAACTCCATGCCAGAACACAAGAAAACCAAGCCAAGGGTCACCACCGCATCTCAGGAGCAGAGTCCCGAGGCTCTGGTGTTTCTGACTTTCAATCTCTCCCAACACTTGGTTGTAAGAATTATTTAGTAAACAGCCCTTTTCTGAGCACCTGCTTGGTGGTTAAGCACTTTGGTTGTGAGAACTCAAGATACGTTTCTTCGTCTTCTAGAGAGTATGGTCTAACAGGAAGACAGACAAGCAACTAGAAAATGGGGGCTAGGCGCCATCAAAATGGAAGCCCAGAGTAAGGTCAGCTCACCCAAATCTAAGGAAGAAGGTTCCATCCAATGGGAGAATTAAACAGGGGGTCAGAGATGGAAGGGCCCAAGGACAAGAGTGTGCGTGGGCACTTTCCAAGAACTGAAACACACATGTGTAGCTAGAGATGGGGCTGGCTTAAGAGATGGCTCCTGGGAAGCAAACAGAAGTCAGGTAAGGTCTTGAAATCCTATTAAGGATTTTGTACTGTACCCTCAGGATAGTAGGAAGCCATGGAATAGGTTATGAATCCCAGAACTGCTAAAAGATTATGATCGATCCCCATAGAGATAATAGAAACCACCAACCTTCCCAGGAAGTGTGTTTACATGCTAACAGAAGCCTCCTGACAGACCGCTGGGATATTTTACCTTTTCCTTTATTTAGGGCTCTTTAAGACAATCCGTTTTCTAATAATTACAGTCTGTGAACAGCATCTTGAACAGCTTGGGATAATAAACCCTAATATGGATGTACATCTCTGTAACCAGCCGCATGGTGTCCTGTTCATTTTCACTGATGTTTTCCTATTTAAAAGAACCCACATTTAATATTTGCATTCCCCAGAATTAGTTCCAGAGGATGTGTTAGTAAGCAGAATGTGGCAAAAGCATTTCATGTGGATAAATACACTTGGAAACCTTGATTTAAAAAACTGTTCAAGGGCACCTGGGTGGCTCAGTTGGTTAAGCAACTGCCTTCGGCTCAGGTCATGGTCCCAGAGTCCTGGGATCAAGTCCCACATCAGGCTCCCTGGCTCTGTGGGGAATCAGCTTCTTGCTCTGACCTGCTCCCCTCTCGAGCTCTCTCTCACTCTCTCTCTCAAATAAATAAATAAATTTATTAATTAAGTAAGTAAAATAAAAAACAGTTCAGAGGTGCCTGGCTGGCTCAGTTGGAAGAGCTTATGATTCTTGATCTCAGGGTCGTCAGTTCGATGGTTGGGTGTAGAGATTACTTAAATAAAACAATTAGTAAATAACTAAATAACTGTTCAGTAGGGTTCTTTACAGCAATTTCTCAAAGCCTCAAATATGCTAGTTTGCTATGTGATTCTTAAGGGGGTGCTGCTGTGGTTTCTTTATACATTTACTAAGCTTTGGGCCATAACATGCTTTTTGGGGGTTGTGCTCTCAGGACTAGTAACCACAGAGCTGTTTCATGGGATACTAACCTATATGCAAAAGCTGTCCCAAATTTCAACACATAGTTCCAGAAATTAAATTATCAAATTAACAGGAATGAATGTTTATATCTTTGAAGCACATTGCCAAATACTTTCCCCAAAGGCGAGTATATCGCCAGTAGGAATATAAATTATTACAAAGAGCTGTTTCTCCCACACCAGCTGTGATAGTGAATTGTTTCAATCTGATCTAATCTGTAGTGTTTCTATGACTACACAGAGGCGCAACACTCTCCCATGTTATTGATTACTTGCTGCTGCTTTTGTGAATACCTTCTCTGGTCTTCTGCCTATTTATTGAGACCTTAGCTGTTCTTATGAAGATAAATGGTCTATTTTTATAATCCAGTATGAATGCAGAATTTCATATATTTGTGGCAGTCATTCATTCTCCAGTTTCTTGTTTATCATTTACTTTCTAGTTATGTTCTTTTAGAACATGGAGAACTTAGACATTTTTATGAATCCGTTCTTTAAAACATTTCTTCTTATAACTTTTGTTTTTGTTTTACTGTTCTTAAGCTTAAAAAGCCCTTTTATAAAGCCTTATCTAGACACTTAATAATCACTCCTTGGTTTTTTTTGTTATTATTGACATGAACTCTTCACCTCCCTGGAATTTATATTAATTTATCTTGCTGTCCTCCCTCCCCTCTGCAAAACAACCAAGCAAGATTTACAGCACTGTTTTCTGAATAATTTTCCCTTCCTAAATTATTATGCCCCGACAGTCTAATAATTTTTATGAAAAAGATAATTTGTCTCCAGTTCCTAAATTAACAAATAGAGATGAATGGCAACTTACTAGTGGTCCCTTACCTTGGTCCGTTTCAGTCTTGAGATGAACATACATTGTGACATTTACAAGCTGACTTACACTGAATTTTGATACTGTGACAAAAATGTCCTTCCTTGAAGCTCATAGAAGAGATCACTAGAAAGAAATATCTAGGTATTTTAAGAAATTTGAAAACTAAGTGAAGAAGGAAAAGGTTGTTAATCAGTGTCTATAGTAAAAGGAGCTCCTCTCCAAACAGCATGAGGTTTAATTCTTAGTCTACTTTCCAGCTGAGGAAGCAGAGTTACGTCCTGTCCCCGGAGGAGTGTGAGAGCTGGGAAGGGAGGGCAGTGCCAGGACTACTCAGGGCTGTTTATGATCAGTCCTGCTCCCAGCAGGGCCCAAGGAGATAGTCTGAGGACTAAGAGTCATAGTGCACCAGTCTGACATTTAATGTTGAAAAGGCAGGGTAGAGGAAAGAACCTGGACCCTAAGCTGGGGCAGACAGGTAGCACATTTAAAGTCCCTCTCCTACAAGACTGAACTTGGGCGCCCTGATGGGGAAGAAGTGTTTCTCCCTGGTGTGGGAAGTAGGTGCTAGGGGACTGCCTCCTGTGGGTCAGAAGGGAAGCCCCTCTTAGCCAGTCAAGCCCCCTGGCCTGCCTCAGATGCAGAGACGCTGGTGTTTTCTCAAATGTGCTTTCTCTGCAAGTTCACGCGGAAGTTTCCCAACCATGCCTCCTCTTTCCTCCGCAACCTGCGTTTTCCCCGCGGCGTGAGTTCACTTTGGAAGCCCGCGTGGTCGGACGGCCTGAGACAAGCGCTTCTTGTTCCCCGCGCAGGCCTGTGCCCTCCACCTTCCGGCTCTGCGGCGACTCAAGTCCCCCGGGAGCCACTTTTGTGGCAGATTCCATTTGGTTTCACAGGACCTCGAGGAGGGGGCCGTGGGGGCCGCTTGGCAGGGCCCACCAGTCTCCCACGTTCGGAGCAATTTACAAACCGCTCTCGGAGGGAGTCCGAGCCCGGCCCGAACAGGCTGCTCCTGTTACCAGCATTGTCTGCAGGGATCAGGCGCTTTTCCCCCAGCTGACCTGCCTGCGAGTGGCGAGATGTGAAAAGTTAGAGACAAAAATGGTCTCTCCAGACGGAGGGGGAGCTTTCTTGTACAGAAAGGAAGGAAATACCTCTGTGGGATTTTATTTTTTTTCTCCCCCCTCTTCTTCCAAAAAATACAAAGAGACTCTGTCTTTTAATGCGAATGTCGGCTTTAAATCTTTTAGGTTTGGATTAACTCTGCAAAAGAAAAAAAAATCTGACAGGCTTTCAGATATGATGCAGAAAAACTTTTTTCCCCTCAATTCATGTTGTTCATTTGTAAAGCCAAAGGCTGGTGGACTGAATAGTGGGCGCCCGTTGTTCCCCATTCATAGTTAACATCACAATGGTCAGAATTAGCAGCCCAGAGTCTCCACACCACGTTTGCCTTTCCACCAGCGACATCTAATACAAGGTGGCAAAGGCAAGCGTAAATCTTTCTTCTTTTGCCCCTAAATTAAAATAGATTAAAATTATGCCAAGCAAAGGAGGCATTTTCAGTTGTGGGACTTAAAATCTTATCTGCCTTTTCCCCTGAGAAGGAAAAAGAAATGTGGTCTGGTTTTTGTGGGGATTTTTTGGTGTGGGTTTTTTTGTTTGTTTGTTTGTTTTTGTTTTGATGGTGTGTGTGTGTGTGTGTGTGTGTGTGTGTGTGTTTGCAGTTGTTACCTCACTAAAAAGCTTCCTTCAATCTAAACAAAACCCAATGATTTGATAGACATTTCCTATTACATTGTAATTGTTGGTTTTCACTATTGAAGATGTCAGCAAACATGTTGAAGATCATGTTTTGCTTATAAAGTAAAGTGACTTTTATGTGAATATTTTTCATCTTGTTGGTGTCTAGAATATAGGTGCTATTTCACTGAATCCACATGGCCACATTTATTTTCTGAAATTCTTTTGTAGTAGTATGTTTTTACTTTAAACATGCTTCAGAGTTGTTTAATCCTATATGGGGAGGGGGAGTCCATAGCATCCTTGAGTTGACCGTCTATGTCAATGAGCCCATGTTAATGAAAAAAAAAAAAACAAAAAAAAAAATTAAGCGAGTTCCTGGTCTTCAGTTGAAAGTCAAAATGAATAGGTAATCTCAAAATTAATAATCTTTGTATTAGATAAGGATTGATTGATTAGGACTGTAACATGTAACTGTGTATTAGCCTGTAAGAATTAAACTCTAGGTCATCCTTAATTCCTGAACCACACCTGGTTTAAAAAAAAAATCCTTATGAATTTAAGCAGAGTGTAAATGGTGTTTGCATTAGTTGGCTGTTTTCTAATGGAGTTATATCAATACATTTATGCACTTAAACAGGCACTGCAAATTTATTCTGGTAAACAAATAGCCTCAAAGTGAAACAAGATTTTTCTTTGGTTTTATTGTATGACATATTCCTTTTAAACTCTATGGATCTAATTACACACAGAGGGATTTTTGTTCTAATTGCAAACAGCTAATAGATTTATTAATTTTTAACCATAGAATCATTTTTTTTGCAACCTAAAAGATTCTGATATAGTGATTTAGTATTTAATACAAACGAGTGATTAGAATTATTTTTAATACGCTGTTATTTGGGTTTTACACACTGCATACTTGGTTTGACTTTTGCAGTAATAGGACATACCGATACAAGTTATGTAAATTCTTGAACAAAAATTAAGATCATTCTGCCTAATATCATAGATATCTTAATTTGATTATACTGTATCATGTTTTATGTGGATGATTTTTTAATATAATGTTATATTTAACAAAAGTTAATTATTTTGCCAGGAATAGTAAATTTAGTCTCCAGCTAGGATTTATTTTACACATTACAAGAGAATGGAAGCCAGAGTATATTTGAAACTTGCTCCAAAAGCTTGATTTTGATATTCTAAATTGTAAGAGAAGGTCAACGTTTATTACTCCGTGAACTGACCACAGTAATAAAAATCTCACATGAAAGTATGAAAAGATTTGGCACATGATAAAACCTTGCTGTATTAGCTGCTTAAGGGGGGGGGGGGAGAATAAATGTAGTAAAGACACGTTTTAACACATTTGGCTTTTAATTCCAAATTGTGCACAAGGTTGGATTTGAAGTCATGGTATATTCTCTTGCAGAGTGAGTTTTAATTATTTTACTTAAAATCATATAAAAACTGAACATGAATGATGTATGTCTTGGTTATTAAAGCAGTGTTGTTTCTGATCATTTACTCAGGCTGCCATGTTGTTTAGTTCTGGCGTCTTCTGGATGGGCCTGTTGTTTATCCCGGTGGTATCTTTGCTTCTTGACGTGGTGTACAAGGTGTAAGTATAGTACTCAGTTGTATACATCAAAATACAGATGCATGTTACTCCTCAGACTTCTCCAGTTGTAACATCAGGTCGAGAATGTACAGTTTACCAAGTAGGAATTACTAATGTTAATTAATTCTGCATATGTAAATAAAGAAGAAATGAGTGATTGAGGAATTAGGAAATTAGTCTAAAAACAATGAGAAGGAAAGCAAGTAGTTTCAATTAATATTAGAGAGTACATTCTTAGAAATCAGCTTTGAAATTCCATTCAAGATAGAAGAAAATTTTGTTATCTCAAAACACATATTTGTTTTATGGATGAACAAGAGTTGGGGGGGTGTTTTGCCTGCCTGTTTCAAAGCCTATATGCACTATAGCATGAAAGAAATTAAAACTTTACTAATTTTTCTCAAGAATTGTCAGTTTTGAAATGTTACCTCTTCCCACAAAAAAAAGATATCATTAAAGTTAATTACATGATGCTTATTTAACAACTATGAGAGTTTTAGTATTATAAAACTAAAGCATGCCTTTTAAGACTTGTTTCTATAATTACATAATGCTCCAAATTACTGTAATTTTGTGAATTCTATTGAAAAATGATTGCCCATTCTCTGGTTACTATTGTACCTAGCGGCACGATAACAACCCAATTTTATAAAGTGTTACATCTTCACACAAAGATTTACGTGCGAATCCCCCCCCCCCCCCCCCCCCCCCAGGATCAGGGGGACTGCTTTTAAAACGTTAGTAGACGAAGTTCAGGAGCTGGAAGCAAAGTCCCAAGACCCAGGGGCAGTTGTGCTGGGAAAAAGGTAAAATACTTTTTTGCTCTTTCCCAAGTGAACTCTGTGTTTTACTAGGGTTAGAAATAAGGGCTAAGGGGGAACCAGGTGGTGGGTATTAGAGAGGGCATGGACTGCATGGAGCACTGGGTGTGGTACAAAAACAATGAATACTGTTATGCTGAAAATAAATTTAAAAAATGAAAAAAAAAATAAGGGCTAAAACTTAACGTTTATCACTTAACATGGAGCTGGCAGGGTCGATGACCTATTCTAGAATCAGAGAGTTGTGGATTCAAATCCAATCCAAATCCAGTCATTCGCAAAGCTACTAAGCTATGTCGTGACCTTAGCCCAGTCGCTCAGTGCTCTTGAGGCTCAGTGTTCTTATCTATAAAATGGGGATAATAATACCTCCCATGGCTAGTTTCTAGAATTAAATAAGATATAATCCATAAAGCTGGTATCTTGGTGTCTTGTTCTTAATGAGCTTTAAATGTCGTCACAAATATGATTGTATTATTAAAATGAAAGAGGAAAAAAATCTTTCAGCTTGAAACAGTATCTGTAATAAAATAACAGTGAAAATCAGAGCTTGATCTAGAGCCCCGTGCACAATAGTAACACTTAGCACGTATTCGGAACTGACCTGGGCGTGTGTCACCTATGAGGTGAATTATGTCTTCCAAGTCCCTGGCTAACTACCACCTCCCCACAATAGGGTCAGAAACCTAATCAAATTGACCGCATTCACAAAGCATTGTGGGAAAGAAATTAAAAGTATTTGAACACAGTCTATGACAGAACACAGTTGGGAAGATAATACCAGTTTCAGTCACACTACCACGAGCTCAGGTTTTGTCTACACTGGAGGAAATGCTTTGCTCCCGTGTCTGTCACTGTCATCACGATTCGCTATTGTTACTCGGTCTGACACAGTTCAGTGAATCTCAGACCAGGAACTCAAGCTGAGACCTTGGCTTCCAGCCTCCTTCAGTTGCCTGAGGCCGGGGGGCCCTGGTCGCTCACACACCAGTCCGCGCCCCTCCCGTAAAGGGCAGAGTCCATTGTGTGTAATGAAGATATCTAATATCATAGATATCTTAATTTGATCATACTGTATCACCTACATGTAGGTGATACGCGTATCCCGCCATCTCCACTGTTGCGTGGGACTCCCCGAAACAGTCCTGTGTGAGTTAGTCACCCCATCCATTCCAGATGAGGAAACTGGGACTTAGAGTAAGTTCTCAGTCGGAAGTCACAAAGCACCTTCCGGAGCCCCTTGGAGACAGCAGCAAAAACAGCCTCCACCAGCCTGACAGAGTTCTTGACCACTCTCTGTCAGTGCCCCTGTGTGTAGGATGGAAATGATAACACCTACTTTCAAAGTTATGAGAATTCTTCTCCCTCTACCTTCCTCTCATCTCTGTCCCTTCACCTAAACGTCTATGCGTCCATTGTCTGGCCCAAGTGTCCCTCAGTCAGTTTTTCTCTCTTTCACTCTAGCTGTAAAAAGGATGTGCTAGGATCCTAGCTTACAAACTTGTGAATAAAACTATTTAGTGACCACTATTAGGGAAAGAACTATTACTATTACTATTAATACCCTTAGGAGTCAATTCCTTATATTTGTAAGTATGTTCATAAACCTTAGTTAGGCCCCGCATGTGATGTTTAGTTCTCCTGGTTTTTCGTATATTATAGGTGACTTCAGTGATTCCTAAACCCACACTGAGGTTCTGCTGTAGTGACCTCTTGGTCCTAAAGATTCAATGATTCTGTGATGAAGGTATTCCTCATCAATAAAAAAAAAAAAAAAAAGATAAGTCAGAGGGGCACCTGGGTAGCTCAGTTGATTAAGCCTCTGACTCTTGATTTCGGCTCAGGTCATGATCTCAAGGTCATGGAATCAAGCCCAGCATCAGGGCTCCCGGCTTAAGGGGGAGTCTGCCTTTCCTTCTCCCTCTGCCCCTCCTACTCTCACTCCTAGCTCTAAAATAAATAAATCTTAAAAAAATAAATGAATAAACACTCTGGAAAACAGTATGGAGGGTCCTCAAAAAGTTGAAAATAGAGCTATACCCTATATAGCAATCGCACTACTGGGTATTTACCCTAAAGATACAAATGTAGTGATCTGAAAGGGCATGTGCGCCCCAATGTTCATAGCAGCAATGTCCACAATAGCCAAACTATGGAAAGAACCTAGATGTCCATCAACAGATGAATGGATAAAGAAGGTGTGGTGTGTACACACACACACACACACACACACACACACACACACACACAATGGAATATTATGCAGCCATCAAAAAATGAAATCTTGCCATTTGCAATGACATGGATGGAACTAGAGGGTATTATGCTAAACGAAATAAGTCAATCAGAGAAAGACAGGTATCATATGATCTCACTTATATGAGGAATTTGAGAAATGAGACAGAGAATCATAGGGGAAAGGAGAGAAAAAATGAAACAAGATGAAACCAGAGAGAGGGACAAATCATAAGAGACTCTTAATCTCAGGAAACAAGCTGAGGGTTGCTGGGTGATGGACATTGGGGAGCGTATGTGATATGGGGAGTGCTGTGAATTGTGTAAGACTGATGAATCATAGACCTGTACCCTTGAAACAAATAATACAGTATATGTTAATTTAAAAAATAGATACAGTAATATTTTTAAAAATAACAATAAATGAATGATTGAATGAGGGGGCCTCTGGCTGTCTCAGTAGGTAGAACATGCAGCTCTTGATCTCCAGGTTGTGAGTTCAAATTCCATGCTGGGTATAGAGATTACTTAAAAAGATAGAGAGAGAGAGAGAGAGAGAGCCTAAAAGGAATATAGTGGATTCCACCATAAATGACCAGCTTTTCCATAGCAAGTGCATCAGACAAATTTCCTGCTGTTGCCTTATTTGCCTAAAATAGCTGTTCAGCTTTTCTCAAGAACTCAGAAATGCGTTAGCTCTTAGCTTAAGGCCACAGATGAAAACCCATGGTATAACACATACCCCATGTTGCTGTTGCTGCCCATCCATAACCAGAAGGATGGTGACCACAGTGCCTTCCTGCTGGATGATGGCTGGAGGGGGAGGGAAGAGAAGGGATCTGTAAAGGAAGAAAAACAGCAACTCATTGGAAAAGTCTTCATGCAAAACAGTGACATCTTAGAACAGTTGGGAATTGTCAGATTGGTTTTACTGCCAGGATTGTTTTCCTTCAAGACTTTATTTTTAAGTAATCTCTATACCCAGCATGGGGCTCGAACTCACAACCCCGAGATCAAGAGTCGCATGCTCTACCAGTTGAGCCAGCCAGGCACCCCACTGTCAGGATTATTTTAGGACACTTGGAGAATGAGATTGATGTAAAATTTCAAAAAAGGTAGCTAATCTTATCTATATTTTCAAAGAGAAAGAAATTGTGATTTCTGTGTAGTCAAGTGATATCAGACTTATTTTAGTTCCAAAATACCGTGTTATTTTCTGCCTCCCAGTCTTTGCAAATGCTGTTCCCTTGTCAAGAAGCTGATATCCCCCCCCTCATAGATGGGGCAGTCCAATTCCTAGTTTTCAAACCTCAACTCAGGTGCATCACCTTACCTTTTCTGAGATAACATTAATTCCCATTCTGCTATCTGAGCTCTTTATGCTTCTATAATTATACTTACTGCATTGTATTATGATGTGTTTATAAACAAACACATCATACCAGATGTGAGCGCCTTGAAGGAAAGGCTTCCTTTTTAGTCTTACCTGCAACCCAACACCTAGCACAGACCCAGGAACACAGTAGCACTTGATAAATATTTGTCGAATGGGTGATTGAAGGGTCCAGAGAATGAACAGAGGAATGAATGAATGAATGAATGAGTGGGTGAAAGGATGACTGAGTAGTGGGTGGTAAAGAGATGACTGACCCATGGGTAGTTAAATAAAAATACGATACATAAGAGCATAGAATTATATAGGTTACACTTCCCAAATGAGTCATGTCCAGAGTAACACTGGCTTATTTCATCATAGATAGAACAATGAAGTCTTGTAAATTGATCATCCCCCATTTTTTTCAATCTCTTCTGAGCACTGTGTCAGAGAAATTCAGATTTGTAAGCACTGTGTCCAGACTAGCATTTACAACCATTTATTTCTCATGTTTACTGATGTGCAAAACTGCAACATTTTGGTTAAAAGTCTTAGAAATAGTATATCATCGACCATATTATCCAGTGAATTAGATACATTTATTCCAATTTTATACTGAAATGGGGGGGGGGGCGGATGTATTTCATCATCTAAGTACAGTATATTGCTTTTTGAACCTTGGGTTATGGTAGAAATCAGTTTAAGTCTAAATATTGGGACAATAAATGCAAGCCTTACCTCTGATCTTTGTGTAGCGATGGCTTACTATTTTTGGCTAAGAAAACAACTTATATAACACCCAGTGCTCATCACATCACAGCACTGGGTGTATAGGCAACTGATGAATTGTTGAAAACTACATCTGAAACTAATGATGTACTATATGTTGGCTAATTGAATTTAAATTAAAAAAAAAACAAAACACCTCATATGGTATGAAACCCTGTTTTTGTGGATAGGCTCCAACACTAGGGAGCATAACATCTACAATTTCAAAATGAAAAAAAAAAAAAAAAAAAAACCTTTTGAAATTCGATTTTTTTTTCCCATAGGTTTATAGCAAACATTTGCTGGGGAAAAAACCTAAAAAAACCTATAGAACCATTTGTTCTATAAATATAAAAGCATTCATAGTGTTTATATTTTCTATAATGTAAACATATACTTTATAGCAGGAATACAAATTTTTTGGAATATAGTCCTCTTGGATCTCATGGGGGGGGCATTACATCTATAAATTGTAACATCTTACCTTTTCTAAAACAAAACAATAACAAAAACAAAAGTGAATTCAAAAACCTAATGCTCTAAAATAAGGAATTGTAGACACTGGGCTCATGGGAGACAAGACAGTTACCTATGGATGTCTTTCAGGAGTGTGGGAAACACTGCATTTTACAGGTAGGCAAATAGGAGAAGAGTCATAATTTTTTATATATCACTGTAGACATATGCCAGCAAAACTTCAGCAGCCATTACCAAATAGAACTTTACCCTTACTTTCTGGAGATCCATTTTAATGACTCCACCAGAATAGCTTGCCAACCCAACACCAAACAATTGCAAATTTAGCACTTTTCAAAAATAACTGAAAATACCTTCAGACAATATGTTCTAGGACAGTAAATGGGTTTTTACCTATACTTAGTATTTCTAAATAGAATTATTATTTTAAAACATTAAAATCAATGATTTAAAATTAATTTAATTATTAAATAATTAATAAAATTATTATTTTAAAACATTACAATAGCTTACTGCTACCAAATATCTAAGTTGAAACATTTTAGTGGGCTTGGAAATAAGGTAACAGTATTTAAGTGGTACTTTCATTACTGCATTGAACAAATTTAGACCTTGCACAGCTTGGTATGTAAATGAAAGTCAGCACAAAATTAACACTACTGACTAAGAGTCGTGATTATGGTGGGGTTTTAATGAGAAGGTTCTTTAAAGTCTTTTCCTTCTTGTCCCAGTGTTAAGCTATTCAAGAAAAACTGAACTTCTAACGTATCAATTAAGGTTAACATGTTCCCAATATACTATGTAATGTGACTTGAGAGTAACAGCAGTACCTATAAATATCAAGGACCTAGAACTACGTAATTCTGAAATGATGAGCAGTTCCCAAAAGGTAGGATAAGGCTAAAGAAATACAATCATCATCACTTATTATTTATTAAGCACCCTCCTGTGAATGGCATTTCTATTTCATAGGAGGGACTCTGCCCTATGAACACTAAAGCAAGAGGTTCAGCATAGCTCAAGGGAAAAAAAAAAAAAAAAACAAGAGAAGCCCAGTAGTTTTCCTACCAGGGAAGTGGAGTGGGGGCATTGTAAATTAAAACTCATACACAGCAAAAGACATCATGTGTGGAGCTGATGTTGACTCTAAACCAAGGTATCAGAAAGGATCCTCACAAAGTTATCTCCTGTTTTGGGATGATCTCTGTTCTCGTTGATTTTTTTATATGATCAATTCCTTGCAAGCTAGGGGAAGGGTAAAGGCAGAAAGGACTAGCGTTCATTGAGCGCTTCCCTCCTAAGTGTCAGTCTCTATGGTAGAAACCATACAATTTCCCAAATCCCACCGTTGGTGGGGGGCGGGGTGGGGAGGTGATTAGGGGTTTTCCTTCTCCTGTGGATGTGAGAGGACCAAGAAAGGTTTGCCCGAGGCGACCCAGCTAATAAGTAACAGACTCAGAATTACAGTTAAGACTCCAAAGCCCTTTCTCTGTCCCCAGTACTGCGCTCCTTTCCCAAGAAAGAAGCTTTTTTATTGCTTTTTTTTTTTGAACACTAGACATGACCTAGATGTAACAGCTGAATAAAAGGATAGCCTCATATGAACCATTACAAAACAGACCTGCATTATCTTATACATGTAAGTTTCATAATATGAAAGATAAAATTCTCACGTCCCCCTTCTTAACATTGAATGTTATAATATTAAAGTATTATGCATGTAGCAAGGCCAGCCTGAAACCTGGAAAATGTATCTGGGGAAGAAGAAGCTACATAATGATACATTGCCGTCCTCTAGATGTCTGTGGTCGTTTCCATCGTACACACCAGAGACCTCCCAGCACCCCATCCCAACGCTCTACTAACAAAATCAGACCTCCTGCTGCTAAAGCTGCCAATTTCCTCAAAGCAGTTACAGATTTTAGAGTTCCTTGGGGTCCCCAGGTCTGCAATGTTAGATCATTTTAGGAACAGAGCAAGAAAAGTGTCTCTAAAAATGGTCCCTTCTCACTCCCCGTATCTGTTTATTTCACTGGCAAAAACAAGGTTTACGACTATTTGCAAAACCACTGGAGTTTTAGATTAATTAGCTTTGTTGCCTTAACGTAGCTAATTCTCAGTGACAATGAACTATGTCTACTAAACACCCATTAATGTCCCTAGACTTTAAAAAATATGTGTCGAAGATAAGTAGAAATGTCAACATTTCTAAATATTTTACTTCAGCAAAAGCCTGAATGTTTGTGTAATTCCGAGTTCCTTCTGCAGAGGATCCTTTTATTTTTATTATTTGTATATGATAAAAATGGTTCCATTTCAGGATTTCAAAAAATTTGGCAAAATACAGAACTGACATAACTTAGAACAATTTAACTAAAACTTTTATAGTGGGAAAAACACAAGAAGGAAATTTTTCAACTGAGTCCATTCCAGTGATTAAAACAAAATTGCATAAACACTTGCTGTAACACATGTGGGTTACTTAGTAGCTCTTTATGCTTATTATGTTCTTTGATATCAAAGCAAAGTTCTAGAAATCAACCACTAGAGAAATGACATGATTGGGAGGACTGGTGACGTTTAAAGTGCATTTCACAATTACTGCTCAAATTCATTTATTTGACAAATAATTGGCTTCCTACTGTGGGGAGACATCATTCTACATGCAGTGGAAAAAAAAACAGATGCATTATTTCTTGCAGTGTGCTTTTAGAAGTTACATAATTAATTACATGGATTTGTTTCTGTGGAGATTATTCTAAATGTCTATTGAAAAATAAATATTTTTCCATATCACTTTACCTAGTATTTTCTGGAAATAGGGTATTGGTTTCTTTTTTTTTTTTTTAATGACTTTAAGGAACACATTTCATACCATATTGGAGTGGTAATGGAACTTTTCTAGTGAAAAAGTCTGAAATTTCTTTTTTGTGTAATTTTGAGGATTTCTTTACATAACTAAAAAGTTATTATTTTACACCAAAATATGTGCAAAGTAGGAAGAAGATCTATGGTAATAATTTCTGTGATTCCAAAAATGCCATGCTTAGACTGCAAGTCAACCAGGATTTTTAGAAGTTAATAACCCTGACGGCCGGCTTTGTGTTTCTTGTTAACCATATTGTACAGTGTCTGTATCCCCATTTGACTTAAAGATAACTGGGGGTTGGTGGGGAAATCTTTGGGCTGGATTATTGGGAACAAAACTCTCCTTAGCTATGGGAAAAACTGTCCTTGAGAGCATCCAACTACTTTAAATCTCATTTGCCCTCTGAGAAAGTGGGGTAAAAAGAAACCCTAGACTCCAGACTTCTCAAGCAACCTTTTGTTTAAGTCGAACTCACTCTGGTGGTCCGGTGGGCACGGTGGGGTCTCTGCCGAGTTGATAATTCATTTCACACATTTGCACCTGCTCGGCAGCCTCACGGAGAGGGCACAACTACTCAAGAACGTCTTTAAGAAGAACCATGTGAACTTGTACCGGTCAGAATCATTACAACAAAACCTGCTCCGTAAGTATCTGAGTTCAGATTCGTAAATAAATTCTCTGCCGTTTTCTGCCCTAGCATTTACGAGAGCTGCATTTTGACTGCAGGAATATTTAACTATTTAAACTTAATACCTTTTGCCCGTTTTGCTTCTTTGAGACCCATTACATAAATAACTGGTGTTCAGAGAAACCTTTGACCACAGCCATCTCACTTACAGCAGACAAGACAAAGCATTTTCAAATCTTGCTGCTTTCACTCAAAGAAATAATATTTCCACATGCCCCTTGCTTCCTTAAATCTTAAAAAGAGCTAGTGAAATAAATCTTAACTCTTAAAAGCTCCCTCTGTATTGTTATCTTTTTGACTTGAATAACTTTGCAAGGGTTTTTTCAGTTTTCGGACAGCACTGTGAAACATATATTTCCCCCCCTTCAAAAATATTTATGAATATTTCGAGTTGTAAGAAATTATTAGGTATCAGGCCCTCTTAACATTTCAAGGATCTAAAAAAGAATATAATATATAAAGCCCTGTAGTAAATGTATTTGTGTTAGTAATATATCTTTTGTTTCATGTTGTTTCCACATGTAATTTATTTTCATTTATATATACTCATGTTTAATGCTTTTGCCTTTTATGCTTCAAGAGGCCTTTTCTAAAGATGTGACCCCTTTGGGGGCCATTGCTTGTCCCCAGCCATGCTGGGGCATGAAGGAATTTATCTGTAGACGTGGAGAGCCAAGGACAGTGTCGTCCCAAGGACGAAGACTTTTCCAGTACTGGCAGTGGAGGTGTTTATCTCTGCCTCCTTCTCACTTTTATTCTTTTGTCTCATGCCTCTGCTCTGGATGGAAGTATATGTGCCTGCTAGACTAGACACCCACCTCTACCCACCCCCAAATGCCAGGAAGCAAAAAGTGGATGGCTTAGATTTGAGATGCAGACAGGAGAGCCGGGGGGTTTTGAGAGCACCTGCTCATTCATCTGGGGCCAGAGTTCAGAGAATGTCAGCTGACAGCCTGCGGTCAGCCCACTCTTCGTGGTGCAGTTGAATCAGCATCTTTTCCAGACATAAAAAAAGTATCTTCACGCATGCTTTTGAAGGCAGGAGGGCCATAGAGGGGCCCTAAGTTAGAAAATGAGTCCTTTGCACTCAGAATAACAGAGATTCCCGGTGACCTGACAATGATCATTTCTGTTTTATCTGTAACTTACAGATGGGTATGCTTTCTCACAAGATGAGAATGGAATCGTGTCACAGTCTGAGGTGATTCGAGCATACGACACCACAAAGCAGAGACCCGAGGAATGGTGATGGGACAGGGGCTGCGAGGCAGGGGCTACTAGGACTCTAAAGGGGAGTTCCCAGGTCTTACCGGATCTGCTGACCAATTCCAGTCTGGTCCCGGAAGGCGAAAGTGGATCTGAGCTCATCTCGTTGATCGACCGTCAGATTCGTGTATATTAGACATAAGCACTGTGCAACTCTACTGTAACACCATCTCTTTCAGATTTTTTAAAGTATTTGCTAAGTCTTTGTAAGCAGAAATTGGAAATGACCTTGTATCTTGCCAGAATGCTTTCTTAAACTGAGACTTGGTCAGTACTCTTATGCCGCTACTCTGGGGCTGTAACTAACGGGGTTATTGGCTCTACCGCAAGGTGACCAACCACGAGAAAACTCTTAAGTGGTAATAATTTATAGGGACTCTTGATATCCAGACTTAGATTTCAGAATATGCTGGAAAAAAACAAAACAAACCACAGCACTCTTCTCTAAGGAACTGACTCACCTTCCTGAGCAAAATTTCTAAACAAGACATTAACAAGTGTTTGTGTCAAAAATTGTCTCGAGAAATGTTTGCCAAAGACGTTCAGTAAGTGTATTTCTCATTCAGTAGCCATTTGCCCAGAAATTTAAGAGAAAGTTTACCTCCAGTTCTGCTATAAGATCTGCATGCTTGACTTTTCAAATATAAGAGTGATTTGCAAAAATGAGTATTTCAAGGCATTTGCTACTAAAACCCGTGGTGTTGCACCTTTGGCCTTACAAATGCTTCTTTGTTGTTTGTCTTGTTTACTTGTTCACGTTGGAAGGCACACGTGGCTATGTGACTCTGTCATTATGATACTGATTTTTAAACCGTATGTATGTCTCTGTCATTTCTGATGAGGGATCCTCATCATTTAGATTTTTCTAAAAATCTGGCTTCTGCTGAAGATTGAGTGCTGTCATTTTACCTTAATGTTTTCTCTCTCAAGAAAACTATGCTTAGATATTTATGTGAGCTCCCCAGTGCTTCCGTGGAGATGTTTGGAATACCACTGTTGGATAAATGCATGGGCTTTTGTAATGTACATAGGCTCGGCTTTTGTCCTGTGTTTAGGTTCTTTCTACCAGTTCCTGCTAGAGATGCCCACTGCCGTACATAACACACCCCGTCTCCTGTAACCACCCCTGTACTTAAACCTGAGAATTACTTCACAGCTTGCTTGTCAAGAGCTCCCCCAAATTAGTCACACACTGCTAATTGGGACAAATAAGTAGTACATATTCCTCCCTTTTAAAAACAGCTATTTTACTCAAGCCTATAACTTTATGATCAGAGACACTCTTCATCACAAGTAGATTTTGTTACTATGTTTTTAAATGTATGTTCAGTTTATTTTTTTTTTTTAGCATTTCCAAGTCATCTCCTGAAAAATGCCTGTTTTGCTACCAACAATCAATGGTGAAGGGGCTGTTTAAAAACCAAAACCAGTTTTCTATGCTCTTTTTCAAATGATGCTTTCGTTTAAAAACAAATAAAAAGGAATTCTAGTTTTCAGATACACTTCAGAGACTGAAGCAAACTTTTGCCTTTTATTCAGAAGCCTGTTTGCCTTTACGTGGACTTACCAGCAAAATAGATAGAACTTCCTCTTTTTTAAAAAAAAAAAAAAAAAGTCCACTAGAATTGCAAGGAGAGGTGATTTTCCAAGTCACTGCTTAAGTTGAAAATTTTCACTTTTTTTACCGTTTTTCTTCATCTAGATTTAAAATTAGGTGATATGTCATTTCCTTCTCTGTATTTTTAGTTATTTAGTTACAAGTTTGCCTCCCCATTTTCTAGAAAGGAGAGAGGTTATAACATACATAATTCTAAAGGGGACAAGGAGTTGACACAGTTCACTTCCTAGACCGTTTCCATCTGGGGTTCAGGTTAAGAAAATTGCAAATCGAAACACCTAGAAAGACCACAGGTGTAAGGGTCTAAGACCGTCTTCAAAACTCGGAAGTCACAGATTTTTGTCTACTGAAGGGATATTCAGAGCGGCTTTTCTGGGCCTCCCCGTGGTGATAGGGTCAAACCACACAAATCACAAGAATGAGGTCCATCCCTCTGGAGAAACACTTTATCGAGGTTACAGACAAGAGATGCTTCCCTTGGCCTCCACCTCATCAGTGGCATCCTTCTCCCAAATTTTAATACCAAAATATGATGACTATAATAGAACAGAATCTTCTGGTTTAAAAAAAAGTTTTATTTTTATCTTAAAACATGGATTGTTTCTATGGAGCTCTTCAACGTGAGTAGAATATCTATGGTTAATTCATGTATGAGACCGTGGTCTGAAATATGCTAAGTGAAGTCTTTCTTGTCCCGTAGTCCTATTTTTGAATTATTAAGTCAGTTCCTTTGCTTCTTGTGTGAGAGAGGGTGCTGGGCAGCAGGGAGTGACCTCCTTGGTAAAACTTAAAACACACCCTTGCAGTCTCATTGAGTTTATAGTGTTAGAGAAAACCCCTCTGAATTTTTAACCTTCCAAAGAGGGGGAGGAGTGTAACAGTTTTACCAAGATTAAAACAGCTGAAGTGACTTTTAACTTGTATTTTCTGAAATAAAGGACACATACTCTTCAATTCAAAAGTCCCTTATAGGGACTTTGGCAAATGCTAACACCGTCTCACTTTACAATGTTTACAATTCAGAAAATACTACTTACAGCAGAAAAATCCTCATTCATTTAACATTGAAAAGCTGGGAGTTGCTTCTTTAATGTTGAATCGTACACAGTGATATTGAGCATGAACTTTCTAAATGTTTTCTATATACATATAAAAATATACTGGTGGCTCACACCCAGAAAGATGCTATTTGGCAGAAATTGTTAGCAGGAGAAGGGTGTTTCTCAGGAATGTAGCAAATTTAAAATGATCTACGTGCTGCCTGCCCTCCTACACCCCATTCGGTGTCTGACGTGAGCCTGATTCAGCAGTGTTGCAAAGTTAATGGAAAACCTTTTTCTAATCAAGTCAGGTGAACGTGTATTCTTATTCAATAATATTATTCATTTACATGAATTATATAGTCATTGAACGGAGTCAGTAATTCCTCTTAATGTTCAGGGGGAAAGCGAATTCCAGAAATCATCATTTATTCTGATTATTACATTTTACATTTTAATTTTGCAGTTTAGCATTCTAAATAACAAATATGAACCTCACATGATAATCTGTTCTGCATTGTGTGCACTGTATGTCACTGATAACTTGTCATTTGAAACGTTCTTTCAGGAAATGAATGCTAGTCTAAAAGTAATAGATTGTATATTTGTAGTTTTTAAATTATTTGTAACAATGTCCTAATTATTACCATGCTAAATGATCATCAATGTATATTTTTGTGCAGTTGCCCTATGACACTTCTTGGTTCTAAAACTTATTTTATCAAACAAGTCTATATATAATCTTATAAATAACCATTTATAAAATTTATTGAAAAAACGCCCACCCCATTCACATCACGTGGACCAGATCTGTGGAATTCTTTTTGTAAATTCATGTAATGCCATGCAGCTCGGTGCCTAATAAATGCTTTTTAATGATGAACATTTCTATAACCCTTCTCTAAGAGATCATAATCTGATTTTTCTTGCATTAAAATAACTGAAGTCACTTGTGAGACTCTGTTATACTTTGCTGCATTTTAATTAACCTTCAGTGGCTGTTAAAATGGAATGTAAGTTAAACTTTGAAGGAAAGGAAATAAATGTTTTCCATTTTTCGCCTTGATTTATTTTCTGTATGAAAGCAGCTGTGTTTCTGATAGGTTTATGGTTTGCATGAATTAATATTTAAAGTGGCCTAGGCCAATGCATGGCTACTGCTGTAAATCTTGATGTTTATTTCTGCCTTATAAAATTCTATCATGGCCTACCTGGAATTTAATATTCGATGAAAAAATTAATTGGCTCTCTGCATCACTTTTTTTTTAAATAAGTAAATTATTTTACAAACAAATTTGAACAAATTTAATTGCAACTTTTGTTTAGCTTGCCTCTAAGAACTTTTCTTAATAAAGCTCGCAAAACTTCTCAGCAAATAAATCTCCTGTAAGTAGGAAAAAGAGCTAGATTTCATACATGCTTACTTTGAATGAAGAGCAACTTTCCATACGTAAATCTGCTCTTGCAAAAACGTGAGCAGAATATTTAAAAATAAATATTTTTGTGTTTCATGGTTCTAGACTAGAAGCCATAAATGCAGTAAATACTGTCTGTCGTTTGTTTAGCTACTTCAAGCTTCATTTTTCACATTTTCAAGTTTATTAAGTTCAAAAAAAAAGGCAGCCTCAGAAGGCAGCTACGATGGAAAAAATTGAAGTTTGCGTTAAAGATAAAATAGTATTTTCAGCTCCATGAAACTCCATTCCTGCTGAAACTGCTGTCGAAATCGTGACGCTGCATGAGTGGACAGTGTTGAATCTGTGATTATAGTTTTCTCAGGTTTGTTGATCTCGATGTTCAATGCACTGTGTTTTATAAGTAGTTATTAAAGTTGAGTAATATTCAGTTCTCTGCAGTGTTATGTGTCATTGGCCTTTTGTGAATGTGCATGTTTTAAACTGCAAATTTTAAACATTTTGTCCTCTCGTTGTTAAAAATGAAATAAACTGTACCATTACATAAAGAAATTGTTGCAGTTTTAATTGCTGGTTTTAGAAACTAGGTTGCTTTATGAAACCTTCAAAGCCACTATAATTATAGTCTAAGAAGCTGTATCCACTTCATAGCATTTTAACATTTTACTGACCTCCCCCATGATGTAGAACACAGCCCTTCCTGGAGTCTAGTTTGGTGACAGGCATGGTTAACTAATTTTTTTTTCCTTTTTTTTTTTTTAATTTTATTTTTTTATAAACATATATTTTTTTTTCCCCCAGGGGTACAAGTCTGTGAATCTCCAGGTTTACACACTTCACAGCACTCACCATAGCACATACCCTACCCAATGTCCATAACCCCACCCCCCCCCTAATTTTTTTTTTTTTTAATAAAATTCCTGTATTTTGATTCTTCAATCAGAAAAGCCTCATGACATATTTAAATCAGCCAGAAAATCAACAGCTAATTCCTGGCTCCCTCCTTTCCCATCGGATGGTTTTCCTAAGTTTTCCAAACCCACCAAATTTTAAGTTCTTGAGAAAGTGGACAAGTGTAGCCAGTAACATTTGAAGGAAGCAACCATAAAAAAAATATTAAAATTGTCGTGTGAGCCAAAAGCACGAGAAACATTGGAAATGAGGCTAATGGCCTTGTCAAAACTAAGCATTGTTTGGCAAAAGAGAAGCAACTGAAGCTGCTAGAATGGGATTAGTTGAGAGTGAGGCGGCACTGGGCGAGCAGTTTGAGAAGCGGCTGGCTTTCCTTGCAGGCGAGCGGCAGCCTGTGCCTCGCTGTCTGGGGCCCCATATCCTTTTCCACAGTCTTTTCCAGGGACGCTGATTGGGTGTGAGTCTCCCAAGCAAAACCACAGTGAACCAGGTGTACAGAAGAGTTACCAGGGGGATTACATCCAAGGACTTGCACATTCATCTCCACTTCCCCTTATTACTGACGCCCGGGCTTCAGATGTTTCTAATCTTGCCGAAATGCTAAAGGGAGCAGCACACTTGAAATGCATTCTCACAAATTCAGTAAGTCAACCCCATTGCACATTTGGTTTTTGATGCCTATTGAGTCTCTAACCTCAGCTTCTATTTTGGCAACACAGAGCCATGAATTTTAATGAGGAAAGATCTTCCTAACCTGGATAATTTCACTAATGGGCTAGTAAAAATTACTGGATTATGTTTTCCCATTATATTTTTATTTCAAATGAGAATCATGTATCTAGCATTTCAAATAAGAATCTTGTGTCAGCCTCATTGCAATTGTAACTAATGTTTAATTGCAACTTTGCAATAGCCATATACATGTCGAAATGTGTCAACAGTTTGTTCCCTTACTAGTTTAATACATCTTTAAATTCTTGTTTTCCCTGAACATACACTAAAGAAGTTTTTTAGGTTATGCAGAGGTCAATTGATCCCAACCCAATGAAATGAATCAAATTCCTAATTGTGATTGTATATACTTTCAGGAACCTTTTCGTTTATCTCATTTTAGAAAATTGCTTATGGATTTAAGTCAATCTGGCAAATTCTCCACTACATGATGTAACTAATAATAATAACAGGAATAAGTAAATAGGTGGAGAAAATAAAAGGGAACAATCTACCCATTTGGACAATTAAAAGTGTTGGCTTAAAATGAATAATCATTCTAAGGCAAATTTATTAAATACGTTTTGGTTTTTTTTAAGATTTTATTTATTTATTTGACAGATAGAGATCATAAGTAGGCAGAGAGGCAGGCAGAGAGAGAAGAGGAAGCAGGCTCCCTGCTGAGCAGAGAGCCCAATGTGGGGCTCGATTCCAGGACCCTGGGATCATGACGTGAGCCAAAGGCAGAGGCTTAACCCACTGAGCCACCCAGGCTCCCCTAAATACGTTTTTCTAAAGCAGATAATAAATGTACAGGTCATGAATACCCCTTGTGGTGGGAGAGCTCTCTACTCCTGGCAACAAGGGGAAGTTGGCCGGGTATCAAAGGGGGCCATGGATTTTCATGGACTCATTCCATCAAACCATGGGCCATTTTCTCTGTTCCCCACACTCCAATATCAACAGTTACATCTGCCCTCCCCCGGTACTTAGCCTTTTGTTTCTGTTCTAGGGTAGATCATCTGCTTTCTATTATTTATTGTTAACTTAGGACACAGCTCCCTCTCCACGAGAATCCGAGTGATTGGAGACAGTGACTCTAACTTATTTCTCAAGACAACCCTAAGAAATAAGGTGCCATTAATATCTCCACTTTACAAATGAGGAAACTGAGACACAGTAAAGGTAAGAAAGTGGCCCAGAGTCACTCAGCTTACAATAAGCGATAGAGCCAGAAAACTAAACCAGAGCCTATGACTCCGAAATCCTGCTAGGTCACTTGCGTTCCTGAGTTTCTCATGTGCAAAGGGGAAAGCATTCGTCATCTAATATTTCTATTCAGTCTTTATATTATTCTGCATTTCATACTGTAGCACAAACTCTCCTGACTGTTACAATCCCCTCTATCCATAGGATATGTACAATATTAATCACTTTTTCCCCAGAAGATTCTCTGCAAAGTAGCTTGGCTGGTTTTTTCCTGAGAAAATTAGGCCTTCTAGAAAATCTAGAAATTACATTTGGGAGAGGGGTGCAGGGGGGAGCGAGCGTATAGTAAGTTATATGTCATAAAGAATGTAGAATTTCCATAACAGCCTGCCGGGGTTCGAATCTTGCTATTAGTGTCTGGTCTTGGGCACAGCATTTAACCTTTCTGCTTTGACTTCTTCATCTGCAAAACAGGCGGGATGACAACCTACTTCAGGCTTGTGGAGATTAAATGTTACAATTTATAAAGCCACACAGGGTCCTCAGTAAATGGCAGCTGTCATTTGCATAAGTACCTTTCAAAGTGTAGAACTTCCGTTCTTCAAAATAATTGTGATTTTAGGATATTAGGACTCAAATCTTTGCAAAAGTCATAAAGCATTCATCAGCCAAATTTCTGCCCATATTTTGGTGTCTTGGCAAGCTGCGGCAAGCCTCTCTTTGGAAATTTCAGGTGATTTGACGTGACCCTTGGTCTCTAAACTTTCTAAAATGGAGATGTGATCAAGTTGCTTTCCCTCATGGAAGCCTTCAAGGTGCTTCCTTGCATTTGATGTATTCCCACCACCATGGTTTTCAAGATCTTGGAGACGGACCCTGCCCATCTCTCCACCCTCACTCTTTTGAATTCTTTGTCTAGTTTCCCGATTGTTCCTTGTTTATTTATGCTGGTGGGTGCACCTGGGCCATTCTACCAGTTCTTTATTTTGCTTAATGCGGTCTTCCCCTCATTCCCAGCACTGGTCTCTTCCTCATCTACCCTGTCTTTCTCACTCACATCCCATTCATCCGGAGGCTCGGGTCCAATTTCGCCCCTGCAGATGAGTGATGTGTTACAGGGCAGTCCTTATGTCCTCTGTCATTGCACTTACCAGAAGGAATTCTAAGAGTTGGTCCACGGGTTCATTTTCCCCTACAGGACTGAGCTCCTGGGAAGCAGGAAAGATAACGCACTTCTCTCACAGAGCATCTGTAACCCCTCATCACTGGGACTGGCAGCCATGCCGGAGACCATGGACATAGAGGCTTTTTGAAACAGACATGCATTTTTGTTCATCTTCATACTCCCAACCCCTAGCACGTTGCCCCCTTAGGTGGTGTTTAGTAAATGCTTGCCGAGGACAATTTCTGGCAATCAGTAGGATGACCTAATTACCCCGGGTTTGTAAGTATTACGAACTACATATCTTCAGAGAGAAGTCCAAAGACTGCGCTCTACGTCAAGTAGGTGGGGCTACGATTTGATTCCGTGTCACTGAGTGCCATGTTACAAGGAGGACACAACATCTCCCTAATTTTGAACAACTTATTGCCCGTTAACTCGATTGCTTGGAGCACCTGGCTAACGAAGGGGGGGTTGCAGATGTGAACTTTCTGAATTCCTTAGCATTATTTTGCCTAATGGAACCGCTTCCCAAAGGGATGGCAAATAAAAGTACAGCCACTAGAGAAATCTGACCAACTAGATGGTTTTCAGTGGAGGCAGCTCTGCCCTCTAGAGGACACTGTGAAATGGTGTGCTCCCATCTATGGCACCACAGGGACGGGCTAGGGGGCTGATGTGCCGTGGGTATTCATTCAATGGTTGGGACTCAGTTTTAAAAGGAATCCGACAATGCATAGGATGGTACACCGAACAAAGACTTGATGGCCATCACCATAACTTTGAAATTTTCCACCTTTCCTTTAGGTGGAAAACACCTAATCCCATTTTACCTATAAAGTATCTTTTGCAATGCTTTAATATACACTGAATCTTCCAGATTTATAACTACTGTGAAAATCAAAAGGAGATCAGACCTTGCTTTGTTTGGGGGGAAAATCACATTAATGGCCGCCATGCAATTAGGATGGTTGGGTTGCCAGTCTAGCAAACCTACATCGGTCTGGATTTGGAACTGTCACATCTCAGTGATTCTGCTTAGAGGTTCAAATCTGAGACCTTTATTAGGTCTATTGGAGCTGTGACATTTTGAAATAAATTAGTTTCCTTGTATTTCTCCTTTCTATTTACCATTAAGCCATTGCATTGATTTTTTTAATCATATCCGTAGGAGGTAATATTACCTATAAATTTCATTTAAGACTAAAGGGATGGCACAAAGTATTTGTTCTAAGGAGACCTCATTGGGCCCAACAGAGTTGACAATCACTGCTGTAGAGAGAGGAACTGGGCTTCGTGCTTTACTCCACACTGGATTTCATGCACAGAAAGGTCGAAACCTCAAGGCAGGTGTCGCCTCGCTGTTGGCATCTAGTTTTGCACACAGCTCCAGTACTGACAAGCTATGGGGCTTTGGGCAAGTCACTTCATTCCTCCAAGTCTGTAAGATAGGAATTGAAATACCTCCCTGTTTGCAGTTGTTTGGAAGAGAAAATGAGTCAGAGCATGTAAATATTTACAGTAGTTTTGGACGCCTGGGTGACGCAGTCAGTTAAGCATCCAATTCTTGTTTTAGCTCAGGTCATGATCTCAGGGTCTTGAGATCGAGCTCTGCACTCAGCCCCACAGAGTCTGCTTAAGTCTCTCCCTCTCCCTCTGTCCCTCCCCACCATGTTCTCTCACTCTCTAAAACAAATAAATAAATCTTTAAAAATATGTATTTAGAATAGTATTTGGCTCATAAGAGTCCAGTAGAGATTAACCTTAAAAATATCGAAGGAGCAGTATATAACAAACACGAATAAAACCAGTCTAATGTCATGGGAGTGTGCTTCGAGCAAGCTCACAAATGTGTATCCTTCTCCTGTAAAGCTTTCCTCTTGCCCTTCTCCCTCTCTCCCTCCCTTTCTTGGTTTCATACTTTAATTATCTTGGTGAGTGTGGGCTATCTGAAGTCACTGTTTTAGTCATGGGAGAAAACGGGACTTGAAGTCAGAGCTCCTCTGCCATCAGACTGGGCAAAGGCACAGTTATCTTCGAACTTGCTCCTCAGCTAGAATGCAAAGTGGCAAGGACACATGACCAGTCTCTTTGATCAGAATTCTAACTCTAAGTAGCCTTATTTTAAAAAGACTATTGAGGGATGCCTGCTGGCTCAGTTGGTAGAGCATGTGACTCTTAATCTCGGGGTCCTGATTTCAAGCCCCACATTGGGCTTCAGAGCTTACTTAAAATACAAAATAAGTAAATAAATGTAGGTTGTATTTAAAAAAAAATAAAAATGAAAATGAAAAGAGCTTTTGAGGGTGACATGTGGTAGCACAAATTACCTTAAACCTGGGTTCCCAAACAACACCCACAGGGGCCAGGTATGTTACAAAATTGAGGCAACTGGGGCAGGTTGGGGAGACCAAGCAGGAGGCTGGTGAATGGCAAGCTCCTGGTCTAAAAAGGGCCAGCCTGACCCCAGGGCAGTCCAGGACCCTCCGTGCCCCATCTTCTGAATGTCCCAAGAAGCCAGAAATCCAGACTCTTAGTAGAAATGTTCCAATTTTTAAATCTATAAAATTTCCCTTCCCTCCCTGCTTTTCACAAACCTTGATACAGAAAAGAGCTTCTGAATGAAATTCAAAACCAGTGTAGGATTTTTTTTTTAAATTTCAAAATATGAAGTGCTAAGTAAATACATTTCCTTTTATTGAATAGCAGAGAGTATCATTAAGAAGATAAAACGAAGCACTTTGATCTAAAATTTCAAATGGGTTTCACAAAAACATAAAGTATTTTATTTAGTCTAACCCAGCAGGATATATGCCCAAACTGGTCATCATCAGACATGGAATTCAGCGGCACTTAAGACATGCAACATTAGGTGATTGTGACCAACAGCTGGGCTCTGAACTCCACAGTTATTAACATAAAAAATTTCAGTGTGACTACTAAATAATTAGTACCGTCAATGTGGTAAATACATTAAGTTACAAATCTTTACATTTGTACATAACTCATTTTACAAATAAAGGTTTTAAGACTCAACCGTCCAACTTTCATTTAAACACTAAATGTTGCTGAACAAAAAGTCTGCAATAAATATTCCCTCAGGTGGGTGGGGGAAATGCTTTTACATAAGATCTGTGTTACAATGAATTTCCTGGTAAATATTTAAAACTTTAAACTCCTTGTGCGATTATGGAAATCTTGTATTCCGAAAAAAAAAAAACGCTTATATTTTAAACAAAATTTAGTTATTAATTTAAAAAGTAAGTTTTCTCACAATGCTAATGTTATTCATGGTTAGATTGCTCCCGGAATCATAAATAGGTTGTTCAGCTGTCCGCTCAGGTTGCTGATTTGTTAATTTTTTTTTTTTTAAAGAACTTTCAATAATTACCATCGGGTGTTTTTCTTCGCTTGTTGATGTATAGATGTGTATTATGACTCACTAAACAACTTAGGTTGAAAAAAAGAACACATAGGCCTTTTCTAAACAGTATAGCTGAGCTGTCCAGTAACACATCTTCAGCCAATTTGCAACTTTAAAGTCGAGCCGCTCCCTATTTTGAATAAAAGTAGCGCAAACTGAAACGTAATAATCACAATGATTTGCAAGCCAGAAAGCAATTCTATAACACACCCATCCTGTGATCGGAGTGGGGAAGCGTAGGACTAGAAAGGTGCTATATTTTCCTAGCACATTCCTCCAGGACATTGCTGGGTTCAAGGGAAATTCCCCCAGAAGTCCTTGTGGCCATGGCAACAACCCTCCACCTGTCTTCCCGGTTGTCCTACTGGCTGGATTTATCTCTGTGGCTTGTCAGCTGGAACTGAAGTCCGGACAGCTCTTCCCGGGCAGCGGGGGCTCCTGCTGGAGGGGGTAGGTGAAGTATTGGGGTGACACCAGGAAACCAGATGGCTGCGTCAGGTGGATTGGGTGGCCTGTGGTGTAAGGTGGGGGCGGTGACGGCACCAGGCAGCCTGGCTCTGCTCTGGCAAAGGAGAATCTGCGGATAGAGCCCCCCGTGGAGCTAGAGCTGGTGGCCGTGCTGGACTGCCTGGAAGGTGCCCTGAGGCTTGTGGAGGTCAAGATCATGGGCAGGGTCTCTGTCTGGTAGCTGCGGAGTGAGAAGCGGATTGGCTGCTGCGAGGGCTCCTTGGGTCTCAAGCAGGTGCAGCAATAAACAGCCACCAGGGAGCCCAGGATGATGAAGGCGATGAAGATGGAGCCAACGATGAGGAAGGGAACGTAGACGGGTTCTAAAAGGTAAAAGCAGACAGACACAGGTGTTTGAACAAGAGTCTCCCAGACTCCAGGCAGCTCATGGGTGGGAAGTAAGCGGCTTGGTGTGGCCGCCCTTGTCAGCCCAGGCTCTCGAGCTTGTTCCTGGTAATCTCTGAAGTGGGAAGTGAGATGGCAGAATGTTCTTGCTCCTAGCAGGGAGGAAGCAAGCTGATACTGGAGCCTCTGTTAGCAATTAGCCGTTACATTGCACATCTGGAAATCAGAAGGAACAGAATCTACCCTCCCGTTCAAGCGCTGGAGGGAGGGGAAGGGTGAGTTGTTTGGTTACCATGACTCTGGGTTTAAATCCAGGTTTTTGGTAGTTTTATCACGGTGGGGCTCTTAGGGCGCTGACCCATCTCTGAGGCTGCAAATTCTTCTCCCTTCCAAGAATCTCCAATCTAAGCAAAGAGAACTGAGCCTGTAAGTGAGACCCCCATTATGAGACTAAGGAAAGAATGGTGTAAAGAAATGCGTAGTCGGCCCACATTAACTGTGTCTGTGACTGCATGGGGAATTGTATCATCTCTGGATACTTCTTCCCAGAAAGGATCTGGGATGCCCACTCCCACTGCCACACCTCTGCCCCTCACCTCCCCTCCCCAAACTCTGGGAAGGTCAGGCCAAACCTTAGATCATGAGACAGTTCTTAGTGTTGGTGGCTTTCTGGGAGACCACCCCTCAGAGCAGACACATTTCCTTCTCTCTGTGCAAGGCAGACATCAAATTTCCCACCCCTGAGCCCACCCCCCAACTCCCTGGGGACACTCCCAGTGTCTCCCCTGTCTGATAGAGCCACCTCTGGATGCAACCTCCAGGGCTGAGGCAAAAGAAAGAAAACCTGCATTGACAAAGGCCTTACTGTGTGCCTGACTCTGTCTTATGACTTATCTGAATCAAGTCCGTGGAGACTCTTGTAAGGAGGACATGGTAAGCTCTGTTTTCCAGATGTGGAAACGTACTTGTTTTTGACCCTCCCAAAGACACAAGAACTGACTGACAGGTGACCATTAACCCGGAGGTTCTGTGGGTTCTTAGACCTAAGCTCTTCCGTCTCCCATCCCCTCCGCCATGTTTAGTAGGCCAGGGGAAAGCCACTGACTAACCACTTAGCTGGCCAGCAGCACGGTGCTAAGCATTCAGACACTCATTCCCCAATCCAACTCCTCTGAGAATATGCCCATGTGAGAGTTGAGAGGAGGCCCAGAACAGTTAAGTAACTTACCCAAGTTACACAGCTGGCAAGGGGTAGAGCCACAAGCCAAGGTCCCTGAGTTCGGTGGATCCCACCTCAGTGAGTGCAGAGATGGCCCCCTCTCCTGCTGCCCCCCCAACAAAGAGGATTCCGGGAGGCTCAGGAAGGTATCCCCACGGCAGACTGTGCGTTGACACACTCCACAGAGCAACCGGGTCCCCGAGGATGAGTAGAGTAAGCCAAGGGGAAGTCTGTATCATTTTTTTAACAGGCAGGACCGCTTCACGTTCCCTGCCTTCCCGGAGCATGTTTTCTCCAGAAACCACTTCTCCAACCCACCAGATTGGGAGTTTTGACGCTCAAATTCCCTGAGAACAGAATGGAGTTCTAAGGCAGAGCAAGCTCCCCTTTCCTCTGGGTTATTACTCTCTTGGCGGGTGGCGCTGGGGCCGAGGGGGTCTCTGGGCACCATTAATTCTCTTTCCCGGGGACCTTCTCTTGCCCGGTCTAGACCTCCGCTGTGGATTTCTGGGGTGTCACCTGCTCTTAGCTCCGCCCGTTCCCCCGGTTTCCCGGCCATAAAAACCATCCCCTCAAGCTCTAACGGGTTTCCCTGACGTTCCCATTCAGGTGGAAAGCTTTTTTTCTTTTCTTTCTGTTCTTTTCTTTTCTTTTCCTTTTTTCTGTTCTCTTTCCTTTCCTTTTCGCGCGCTCTCTCTCTCTCTCTCTCTCTCTTTAAGGTGTAAAGTTCCTCTGCTGGGGTCATGATTTACTCCGCTCTGAAGTGAGCGGAAATTTGACCCGTGTTTTCCGACCTGAGAATAGGGGGCGGGCAGCCCCTGCGACCCTAGTTTCTAAATCGCCACCTCGAGGACCTGGGCATTTCTGAAAGGCGTGACAATAGGGGGTGGGCCAGAGAGGGTAATTCGAGGCAGAGAAATGAAAGGAAGTCGGGAGAACGAGGCAGAGGCTTAGTAACGCTACCAAAGATCCACCATAAAGCGGGGGAGGAGGTGAACACGGATCAGGTTCCTTGGCCCCGCGGGGCTGCGGATGCGCTCCCCAGGAGTTGCGGTCTCTGGCCGCCGGCAATCCCGAAACTCCTGGAGTGACCGGGGTTCGCCATGGGTTGCCCCCACCGCCCTGGAAAAACCGCATCGCGACCTGGCGCTGTCCCCGTAGCTCTTCCCCTCACCTCCCGCGCTCCCGGGAGCTCCAGCTGTCTCGCCCAGGGCCACCGGGTGCAAGCCCTGCGGTCCTCGCTGTGCCCTGCAAACTTTCCTGGGGCCGACCCGCGGAGACCGCGTGCGGAGGGAATCGGGACTGCAAAGGAATTAGGGTGCCTGACCCGAAACGCGACCACCCGCTCCGCCTCGATGCCCCCACCTGGCCGCACCGCTGTGCGCGGAGCCGGGACCGCCTGGAGCGCACGCGGGCCGACACGCGCGGGCCGCGGGCGCCGGGCGGGGGCCAAGGGCCTGCACTTACGCGCGGTGATGCCGGGGTGCTCCAGCTCGCCGCGGTCGTTGGTGCAGCTTCCCTGCTCCAGCCTGGCGTCGGCCGCGGCGCAGCAGTAGCGCAGCGCGCAGGAGCCGCAGCAGATGGTGGCGTCCAGCGTGTCGAAGTCCTCCGGGCACTGGAAGCCCTCGTGGTAGTTGCCCTGCACGTCCACCCAGCCGTGGCAGTATTCTCCGGACTGCTGAGCACCCGCCGGGCTCCAGCGCAGCCAGCCCAGGAGGAGCCAGAGCGCCAGCAGCGCCCCCATCGCCGCTGGGCGCCCGGGGCGGCCGGGAGGGGACGCAGCGGGAGAGCGAAGGGCTGGGCGGCAGCGGTGCCGCCTCTCCCGGGGCGCGGCTCGGGCGGCTGGCTCCCCGGCGGCCGAGGCCCCCCCTTGGCGCGGGCTAGCGGGGTCCGGGGAGGCGGCAGGGGCTGCGCCGCGGGCTCGGCAGGCCGGGGGTCTGCATGGTGCGCGGGGGCGAGAGGGCGGGGGCCCGCGGGAGGCGCTGGCGGAGTCTGCGGCTGGGGCTGCTACTGCCGCCCTTTGCGGGTCTCATACTGCCGCGGGCGCGAAGGGCGCGCCGAACCCTCGGCCGCCTCCCACCCCACTCCTCAAGGGAGCCATCGCGTCCCGGGCTGGCGACCTCCGCGCCGTCCAGCGCACCTCCTCGTGGCCGTCGCCGGGTCCCGTGTGGAGCTCGAAGGAGGAAGAATTTGAGATCCCCGCGTGCGGGCGCCCGGGGCCCGCGGCCCCTCCACCCCCGCCCCTGTCTGTCACGGGAACAGGAGTCGCCCTGGCCGCGGCCAAGTACAAACGGCCTCCGGGCTGCTGACAGCTCTGCCTGCAAGGCGTCCTTTAAAAAGGAAGAGGGAGGGGGAGACAGCGAGGGTTAAGAAAGAGTCCGCCCTCCTGGGTCGCTCCGCTGGAGCTAATCACGACGGGCGCGGTGCGAGCTGCGGGTCCCCGAGGCTCTCGGGTTCGCGCGCCCCCCTCCGCCGTCCCGGGACACCCCCTCCACCCCCACCCCCCGCCCACCACGCTCGCTCTCCCAGGACTGGACTCAAGACCTGCGGGGAGCAGGCCCTCCCCCTACACACCGTGACCCCCGCGCCGCCCAGGGATGCCGGCAGAGCGAGGGCGAGGGCTGCCGAATTTCTGCGGCCATCCACGCGCTAGGGCGCGCGGGGGTTGGGGGGAGAGAGGCGCCAGTGCTTTGCCTGGATGTAATAAAAAGCGGGCGCGACGACCGAGGTCTGTCGAATCTTGTGTCGCCTGTTGCACATTCCGGACTCGATCCTGGGACACCTGTTCTAAAGGTTCAGAACTATGATTTTAAGGGGCCGGCAACATTTGCACGTAGTTTTCCACCTGAAAGTTTCCACTTCTAGGAGGAACGGCACGTTTTCGCTGACAGACACACAGGCGCTCCGCCCCACCCCACCCCCCCACCGCCCCCCAACCTTCGGGCTGCGGAGTGAGGAATCGCCGGTCACCTCCACCAGCCGGGGGCAGTTCGAAAACCCTCAAAGAGCACGACTTCGTTCACGCCCACAAAGGAAATAAAAGAACAAAATTAATGATAATTGAGCCGATCTGAACTTCTGTTCGGGCAAAGAAACACATTTATTTAAATGATGTGTCCCCAGTGTGCTATTTTCAGGGGCACTGCTCCTTTATCGGCGTAAGTGCCTTCTGAAACTGGTGTTATGTGAAACCCAGGCTAAACTCGGGCATTTATTTTTACTGCGTCCTGAACTTCCTCTCATGGTTTACTGTTGTGTGTGAATATGTTCCCCGTATCTCAACCTATTTGTCAAACACTCTGAATGCCCGTGTCACTGATTTAGATGTTGGCAAGTTGAGTGAAACAAAAGAGACAAAAGTTTGCTGTGCACCAGCAATAAAAAGTGTGCGATCAAAAGCATTTACCACGCCCGCAGCTTCCCCATGGTCCCCAGTCGGTTCAGAGTTTTGTTTTGTTTTTTTTTTTTAACTCTGAATAAAACGGTTTCTCTTTTTAAATCTGAGACAAAGTATATTCCAAGTAAAGAATTACTTCTGACTTCTTTTAAATATTGGGATTAGCATTTAGTTATGAAAACGTAAAAATAATGCTCAACATTTCAAGTGGTAAGTAATATTTAGCTTTCTTGTCTAAATATTTAGCGTTCTTGTTCTCTTAGAAATAGATATTGCTAGGGACAATAATAAGCTATTAAGTAAAACCAAAGTATGTTCTGGCTTTTATCTACAAACAAACAATGGTACAGTTTTTCTTAACTTAAGCATACAGAAAAATTGTTTTTGCAAAAAATTTCTTGGGTTCTATGTTTTTATTTGCAAAAAAAAGTATAAGTCTTATTTGAAAAAAAAAAGTATAAGTCTTTAAGTCTTGCCAGACTTAAAGTTTTTTTTTTTTTTTAAGTTGTTTTTTAGGAGTGTTGTTTGGATTGACTATATCCTGAGCAATTAAGGGAAAAGGTCATTTCCAACCACAGCAAAAGTGAGCTCTAGTGATTATAATAAGATGATAAAACTACAAAGCCATGTTTACTGCTAATAACTTTCCCAATACCACACCTCTTTATATTATTTTTGTTAAATTTAAAGGAATTCCATTACATCACAACTGCAAAAAGTTCTGCACCACCAACATTTGCTAGTCCCCCAAGGGTCAAGTTTCTCTCATTATCCAGCTGTTCTTTGATAGCATTAATATTTTAAGGAGTGATTTGTTGGCGCTTACCTCCCATTAATTACATTCTCCATGCCACAGTAGGATTCTTTTCTTTAAGACACCAACTATAATTAATTCCTCCATCAAAGCCCCTGTCTATTTGACTTAGAGGGCATTTTACTCGAATCTAGTTGGATCTTACCAGTGGAAAATAACCACACCTTCGAATTACTTGATACTCCGTAGATCTGATGTGTGTGGACATTAGAGCAATTGTGTGCCATGCTTTCTTATCTAGATCCAGGTGCCTTTAAACCATTACAACAATCAGCTCAGGGGGCATGCCCATAGGGTTGGTGGGGGGCAGTGTTTGGTTCTTTGTCATAGGAGAGCTCCTTGAACCTACACTGACAAATTCTAACGGCAAAAGTGATGTCCTTAGAATGTTCTTTGTGAATAGGAATGTGTATTTCTTTTTAGGTTTATAAACATCCAAATTTTTCTGTTATTTTGTTATTATTTTAATAGTAAAGGAAGATTAAAAAGCTCTCAGAGACCCCCCGCAAAGACTCTAGGGGATGACATGGAGGTGGAAAATAAAATCTATACCATCTGGAGTATTATGTGGAGGTTTTGGAAATTCTATATTTTTCCTTATCTCGGTAACACAAATTCCATATTTTGGTGAATAACACAGTCATAAGGGATCATTTCCTCAGTCTACATTCTCTTGTGGCCCTGCCTCCAGGAAATTCTATAGGAAATGAGTTAAATGATATGATGTCTGGGATTTGCTTTAATAAACACCAGCAAAAGAGAAAGAAAGAGTGAAGGAGGGAGGGAGAGAAAGAGAGTGAGAAAGGGGGGGAGAGAGGGAGGAAAGAAGGAAGGAAGGAAGAAAGGCAGGAAGGGAGGGAGGGGGAAGGGAGGAAGGAGAAAAAAGAGGGTACAGGAGAAATGGAAAGTGGAAGATGGAATGGAAGCAACTGGAACATAATTAGTAATATGTTAATCATTGTAGCTGTGCAAAGGGTACTTGTACAATCAAAATGCAATTTTTTTCTATTTTTATGTATGAAGACAAACTACACACACAAGTTTTTCTTTTAATTTTTAATTGATAAGAATGAATCATATTATGAAACTGCCATGGGACCATATTTTTAAACTTTGTCTTGGTTCCTTCTCCTTGTTTTAGAGTCTTTGGAGCAGAGTGAAAGATTTGAGAAAAGTAAAAGCAGAGAAGTAAAGAAAAAGAAGGCAAAATGAATGCATCAGAAAGGCCTAGAATCAAAATGTAGTAAGAAAAGGAGGAGAAAAGGCAAAGGAATGTAGAAGTGAAAATAAATGAATGAATGAATAAATAAATAAATAAATAATAAGGACAATTCATTTTGGCTTTGGAAGTCCCCTCCAGATCATTTGCATTGATTTGGAAATAAAATAGAAAACAACAACTTTCTCAACCCCCCCCCAAGTTCCTTTCTGGAGTGATTTCTTATCACTAATCTTCCTTTAATAACTTTGTCCAAGACTTAATGGAATTTTCTTCCTTGAATCACTCACTATAAATCTCTTATTCCAGGACCCTGTGAATCTGAGTTACTGGAAAGGTATTTTTCCTCAAATTCGCTTTGGCACATATTCACCGCTGGAGAACAGCAAGGTGCCCAGAAGCGTACTCCCAGCCTCTAGCAGCCCAGCGCCCCCCACCCCCACCAACCCCGCCCCCTGCCCTTCCACCTGCCCCGTGCATTAGCTGGCCTCAAAGTCTTCATTTATGAAGAGGGGATCAGACATAGTGCCCTTACAGCAGTGTTTCTCAAACCATCAGGTGCATAGAAATCACCTGGGGACCTTGTGAAAATGCAAGTTTTGATTCCCAAGGTCTAGGAAGGGGCCAGAGATTCTGCGTTTCCAACAAGCTCCCAGGTAATGCCAAGGCTGCTGGTCTGAGGACCATCCACTGCGCCCCTCTGGTCCTCCTCTACCCTTGCCCCCACCCACAGGGGAAGAAATGAATAGAGCCAAAGAGCAAATGAATCTTGCCCCTGTGGTGCAAGATGGATGCCCAGATGGGAAGGGGCGGGGCGGGAAGGGGCGTGGCAGACCTGGCGGGCTGCCTCCCTGTCTGTCCTTGACCCAGTCGAACCTGTTAGGACCGGCTGTTGCCTAGCAGGTCTTAGGGGCTCAGTAAACTGTCCAGAGGGAATAAGTGAGTGATTGAATAAATGACAAAAGGAACGTTTTCTCTTGATGATTTCATAGCCTCTATCACAGCTCACTGTAATTCTGTGATAGAGCATGTGTCTTCCGCATTCGTTTGACCTCCCTTTTCGCGGTTATATCCTGGAACCTCGCGGAGCACCTGGTACATAGTGAGCGCTCAGTAAATGTTGAGTAAATAACTGTAAACAACAGATGACTGGTTGAGAACTTGTGACAACTGAGTGACATCTCAGTACTATATAGAGCTTCAGCAAGCGAGTATCTGGGAGTGACCAGCGGGGGACACTGCAGGCCAGGGGGGGATTTGTCAGAGTCAACTTCTGCAATTTAACTATAAATCCAGCTCATCAAGAACTGTCCCAGGCTGGGGCGCCTGGGTGGCTCAGTGGGTTAGACTCTGCCTTGGGCTCAGGTCATGATCGCAGCGTCCTGGAATCAAGCCCCGCATTGGGCTCTCTGCTTAGCAGGGAGCCTGCTTCCTGCTCTCTCTCTCTGCCTACTTGTGATCTCTTTCAAACAAATAAATAAAATCTTAAAAAAAAAAATAATAAAAGAAAAAAAGAACTGTCCGGGGTGTTGATCGGGACAGCAGACAGCAGCCCGCAGCCGTCCTCCGTGGAGACAGACAGTGGGAACGCTCGTCCAAGAGAAGAGAGCTATTATGCGGAGAAAATCGGTCAACCCGGTAGAAAGAATATTCTAGTTGTGAGTCAGACGAGTCTGGGTTTCTGAGTGTGCCTCTTTCTGATCACATGGCCTTGAGCAAGGTCCTTTCTTCGGCTGACTTGAATCTCAGCTTCCATGTCTCTAAAATGAGGGGAACGGGAGAGAATAAACCCTCCCCTGAAAGATTATCCTAAGAATTCATAATAGAACACGTCGCAGTCTGAAGCTCGGGGCTTCAGAAGCAGTAGGTATTACCCACGACCAGCTGGTTTGAATCTGTAGCTAAATAATCATGGCAAGTTTCCTGCTCACCAGAATGGGCCTGTGCCCTGATTAATCTGAGTGGATTATTTACAGCGCTCCGTCCTTCATTCTCTTATTCATTCAATGTGCCCATTTATAACCACTGGCAATTGAATATTGATTATTCACTTTCAGAGTTGCTCTCCTGAGACATGCCCCAAAGCTAGGAACAGTGGGGGATGACGGTGGGTGTCAAACAATCCCAGTGGAGGGACGGCCCGCTGGACAGACTTTATTTCAGCTGGATTTCTACACCGTACAGTCCCAAGCACAGGTGGGCATTTAATAAGTATCCGATTAGTCTGTGATTCCATATTATGTCAGTAGAGATGTAATTTATTAACCTGGGCTCCTGGCATCCTTCCAGTGTATGTATAATAGAATGACATTTTTCATGCAGAGATATAAATTAAATTAATTGGCATCCGCATTTAATTGAAACTTCCTCGACAGTACACGGATTCTCCCCAACGCCACCTCTTTCTCAGCAAGGGGCATTTCCTTCAGAGTGCTTGCAGACTAAAGAGAAGCCAGCCCCAGTTCCTGGGGCTCCCCAAGGGGCAGGCTTTCGGCAGCGTTGAGAGCAGGAGGGAAAGTGAGTTGGCCCTGGAAACATGGAAAGTTGCTACACTGTGGCCACAAGCTCTTTTGGTGGGGGAAAGGATTTTAGAAGATAAAGAAACACAGAGTGTTTCTGTCTTATTTCTGTCTTCTTACTTCTCACCTTCACCAGCCACACAGAATGTTTTGAAAATGTTTAACTTACCCTTAAAGTTTGTAAATCACATGGAATTCTTTGGAAAGCTGTCATACAGTTGCAGTCAAAGTAACCTTTTATTTTGATTTTTCTCCTTTTCATATAACCTGTATCTGGTTAGTTCTGCTGGTGACATGAGGGGCCGAGCAGGCAAAGGTCCTAATTTCCACGCCGTGGGTCAACTGAGTTTCCTCTGTCTCAGGAATACAAAATGCACACTTGACCTTGGCTTGCAAACACCTGCTATGAGTTATTTGAGGTCATCAGCCTGAGCACTTGGTTCTAACAGATACAGTCAAATACGCAGCTTGGAAAATGAGCTCAGGGTTATACACTCCTACAGCAAAAGGGCTAACGGTGTTATCTTTGTAAATATTGGTGCCTAATATCTAGCGCTCACGTGCCCCTCCTCTGATCCTCAAAACTGATTTTATCCAGCCGTTCGTTCTGTACAATCACTTTATTTTCTACTTCTTTAGCATACTTACTGTAATCAAGGATAAGAAGAATATTCACCCTTAGCATTTTTCTTTGGCTTCTCCACTTGAATTGGGCTTGAAATACAGACCCCATTTGTAGCTGTCTGCATGGCTGGTCCAATTTAGTATATAAAAAACTAGGAGTCAGTAACCCGTTAGTCTAGGTGCCATTATGGCTCTTCCATTTAGAACTTACCTGTTTGGCAACCTTAGCTCTCTTGAAGACGGGAAATGCAGATAACAATCTTCCTTACCTACATGTGCCCTCCCCCCACACACCCTCTTCCTAAGAAGGCATCATAAGTCACAAAGTCTGGTACTAAATGTGGCTTATCGATAAGTGCTTCATGAACGACTGGATGGAACAAGAGGATATTATGTTAAGCGAAATAAGTCAGTCAGAGAAAGACAGATACCACATGATTTCACTCATATGTGGAATTTAAGAAAGAAAACAGATGAACATAGGGGAAGGGAAGGAAACAAAATAAAATGAAAATTGAGAGGGAGGCAAACTATAAGAGACGCTGAACTGTAGGAAACAAACTGAGGGCTGCTGGAGGGGAAGAAGGGGGGGTTGGGATAACTGGCTGATGGACATTAAGGAGGGCACTTGCTGTAAAGAGCACTGGGTGTTATATGCAACTGATGAATCACTAAATTCTACCCTGCAGCTAATAAAAAATAAAAATAAAATATGCAAAAAATAAAATAAAATATGCTAAGTCCTATAAAACATTAATGATGCCTGGATTTAAAAAAGTGCTTTATGCCCCCACACAGGGCTTATCTTTCTTTTTTATTCCCAAAATTTAATTTTTATTATGAACATGTAGTATTTATCTTTGTTAACAATGATTTTTTTCTTAATATGAGCATGCTTCAGTCACCCAAAAGCTACCTACCTACCTACCTACCTACCTATCTATATAAATTAATATACATTCTGTTGATTGGCTACTTAATAGAATCACATGGTAAGTTTTATAATGACTAACCAGCCTACTTCTGATATTGTTGGTGTAAATAAAAATGTTTATGTTTTATTTTTACTAAATCAAGTTAAACCTATAACAAATTCCCTTTTAGAAAATTATCACATGGATACAAGTTTAGTCTTATGAAGATTAGAAGCACATTTGAAAAGGAAGGCCCTGGAAATTTAAAAAAAAAAAAAAATGCACAAGGTTGGATTAGAATACACCAACAGAGTAGATTTTGTATACAAATATCTGCTTAGTAAGTATTTGAGAAAGTTTGAAGATTTCCATGTGCTATATGTTATTTTCTGTTCCTGATATTTATTTAATAAAATAAAGTCTTCACTACTTTTTTTTAAAGAAGAACAAAAGGTATTTTTAAAAACACACTGAAGGAAAAATAAGATCTAATCTCTTTAAATTTCTTGAACCTAGAAAAACTAGATTATTGTATGGAAACTTAATACCAAGAAATCATTAAAAAAAAAAAACTTGTCAAGTTTTAAATTCAAAACTGTGAGAGCAATTATAACAACACTTTTACTATTTTCTCTACCAGTAACTACATCTCATGTAGCATTTCTGTTACATTACAATTCAATGTACAAGATATACAAGTCTGTACAATGTACAGAGAAGATGGTTTCATAAAATGTGGGGGAAATGCTGGAAAAGAAACATTTCAACTAGATTAAAATGAAAACAAGACAGAGAATGTTCATTTAAAACTTATGCCAAGATATCACAAAGGTTTTATCATGGGTAAGGAAAAGTCTTATTTTTTTAAATGCTTAAGAACAGTTTTGAATAAAATTCAATTCAATTTTATATCTAACAAAAAGGCAGAAATCAGATGGTCTTATTCAAATCAATCGGTCACATTATATGTAAAACAAACAAAGGGGGGGACCTACTTCTACAAAAATGCTTTATCATTATAAAAATTTTAAACTAACCTAAATAAAAATTCACTTTTGAAGAAACTGATATCTTATAAGGAATGCAAAGAAGATAAATCTTATGCAACACATTCAGAATAAATTCAAGGGCCTGTCTTTCTATATCTTCCTATCTCCCTGGATATTTCTCTTGGCCTGAGCAGAATTCCTCCCCTCATTCTAATAATAGTACCCCACCTTCCTCCATTCCATATGGACCTGGACCGACTGTCAGTCATGGAGCTCGACTCCTGGCCAAGGGTCGGACAGGAGATCTTAGTGAAGCAATCAGAATTCCTTATCTCCCCGGACTTAGTGATTGGTTCAGAGGTATGCACATGACTCAAGTGTGGCCGATGAGAGTCCTTCCATGATATCCTAGGAGCACATCCCTTCATTTTTAACTGTGAACTGTGGAGATGTTTGCTTGAGGCAGTCAGAAACATGATCCCTGTCGTGTAGAGTAAGCTTAACTGAGAATAAAGTCATCTGACAGAGATTAGAGAGGAATAAAAGGGAGAGACCCAAGATGCTGGAGTCCCTGGATCCAGCTGTGCTTGAAGCTCACACTATCCTGGTCTTCCCCGTTACATGAGATATTACAGTCACTTTTGGTTTAAGCTAGTTTGGGTTAGGTTCTGACCACATATAACTGAAGACAAATCTGACATCTGCAGTAAATATTATGGAAGCAATTTTAATAAATGCTTCCTGGAAGTGGGGAGGAGGGGGTGGTTGGTAAGGTTATCAAAACAGGATGATTCGAAGGCACAACATCTGGAGCTATATTGTGAAAAAACAAATGTTGTATCCACGTTATTAGAGCTTTAGGACAGTATATTTTAGGTTGTGAGTCAGAACCCATTGAATGGGTCATGAAATCAATTTACTGATACATGAATGGCATTTATTTAAAGATAGAATAGAATACAAAATAGAGAATACATCACACAAATAATGAAAGTTCGATTTGATGACATTTTATTTCAGATATTTATGTAAGTATGTATGTTCTGGATAGTGGTATGAAATAACTTTTTTTAAATATTTTATTTATTATAAGTAGGAATGCAAATAAGATAAATCTAATGCAAAACATTCAAAATAAATGCAAGGGCCTGTCTTCCTATATCTTCCTATCTCCCTGGATATTTCTCTTGGCCTGAGCAGAATTCCTCCCCTCGTTCTAATAGTAGTAAACCCCACCTTTCCCCATTCCATATGGACCTGGACCGACTGTCAGTCATGGAGCTTGACTCCTGGCCAAGGGTTGGACAGGAGATCTTAGTGATGCAATCAGAATTCCTTATCTACCAGGACTTTGTGATTGGTTCAGAGATATGCACATGACTCAAGCCTGGCCAATCAGAGTCCTTCCATGATATTTGGTTTATTTATCTTGTGGTTTGTTTATCACAAGTAGGCAGAGAGGCAAGGGAAGCAGGCTCCTTGCAGAGGAGAAAGCCCAATGCGGGGCTCGATCGTGGGACCCTGAGATCATGATCTGAGCCAAAGGCAGAGGCTCTAACGCACTGAGCCACCCAGGCACTCTTGAAATAACTTTTTTTTTTTTACTGAAGGGAGTAATCAAAACATTTGAAAATCATGCTTAGAACAAAACTGCAATCACAACGTTGAATATGTTGAATGGAGCAAAAAGGGTCAAAATATTTAGCACGTTACTATTCCTATGTTCTAAAGAAGAATGTGTTCTGGAAAAAGCCGCTGCCTGTTTTCCATAACTAACCTTGCTAGGTGTGCATATGGGGCCAGGATGGGTGGGAGTCACGGATGGAATTAAAGTAAAGATGTATCAGGCTACTTTAACCTGCTTCTTTTGAGTTATTTATTCAAGTAGTTGAAGTTCATCTCCTTATCAGGGCTGTTTTGCCCTCTAGTCCTCTCTCTTGGCCCAAGGTATGAAGAAGAGAAGCAGCTTACCCCAGCTTGTGAGGGCAGGAGAGTCTAGAATGCATATACTGCTCTCCAGATCCTCAGTTACCTGTGGGGAGGGCTGCTGGTTTGACCCAGTTTCTGGAAGAAATCCACTGAAGAAGTCTGTGGTTGGCAAACATGTGGATTTTTCTCTATGCTTGGAAAAGGCCTATGACCCTCCCTTCCCAGACCCCATCTTGGGTCTCACTAGTAAATATTTCACTGTGAATACCCTTCCCCAGACTCCAGCCTCAGGTCTAGCTCATCTTGAGCAGTTGACCCCTGGTCTTTCACTATGGGGTAAATGTCCCTCAACATGTCAACGCATCTATACAACACAATTAGCTATTTTCCATGTTTCCCCATGCAGCATGAGGAACTTTTAGATCCTTTCACAGTACCCAGGAGCCAAGAGAGGTTCCACAATGCTAAGTCAATCTCTCTGTCTACCCCGTTTTAACTGGCTTCCTCACACTGGAGCAAGACCACACATCATTATTCTCTCCCCCAAGAGTCCCAAATAGGCTTGGGTGGGAGTAACCAGAACACACTTGCCTCACCAATTGCTTCTTTTAAAAAAAAATTTTTTTTAATTTAAGATCAACTTAGTTAACATAGAGGGTGTTATTAGTTTCAGAGGTAGGAGTTAGCGATGTATCACTATATTGCCTATAACACCTAATTCTCATTACATCAAGTGACTTCCCTAATGCCCATCACCCAGTTACCCCATCCCACCACTCACCTCCCCTCCAGGAACCCTGTTTATTTCCTAGAGTTAAGAGTCTCTTATGGTTTGTCTCCCTCTGTTTTGTCTTAATTTTCCTTCCCTTCCCCTATGTTCACCTGTTTTGTTTCTTAAACTCCACATATGAGTGAAATCACATGGTATTTGTCTTTCTCTGACTGACATATTTCACTTAGCATAATACCCTCTAGTTTCATCCATGTCATTGCAGAAGGTTAGATTTCTTTCTTTTTGATGGTTGAGTAATATTCCATTATATATATATGACAACCTCTTTATCCATTCCTCTGTCAATAAACCTCAGGCTCTTGCCATAGTTTGGCTATTGTGGACATTGCTGCTATAAACACTGGCGTGCACGTGCCCCTTCTAATCACTATGTTTGTATCCTTTGGATAAACACCTAATAGAGCAATTGCTGGATCTATAGGGTATTCTATAACTTTTTTTAAATTTGAGACAGAGAGAGAGAGAGCTTGAGGGGGGAGGGCTAAAGGGAGAAGCAGACTCCCAGCTCAGCAGAGAGCCCAATGTGGGACTCAGTCCTGGGACTCCAGGATCATGACCTGAGCCAAAGGCCGTTGCTTAACCAACTGAGCCACCCAGGTGCCTCTATCTTTAACTTTTTGAGGAACCTCCATACTGTTTTCCAGAGTGACTGCACATGTTTTCATTCTCACCAAGAGTGTAAGAGGGTTTCCCTCTCTCCATATCTTCACTATCTGTTGTTTCCTGAGTTGTTAATTTTAACCAATCTGACTGGTGTAAGATGGTGTGTCATTGTGGTTTTGATTCATATTTTCCTGATACCAAGTGATGTTGAGCATTTTTTCATGTATCTGTTGGCCATATGTGTATCTTTGGAGAAATGTCTGTTCATGTCTTCTGCCCATTTCTTGGGTTTTTTGGTATTAAGTTTAATAAGTTCTTTATAGATTTTGGATACTAACCCTTTATCTGATGTTATTTGCGAATATCTTCTCCTATTCTGTAGGTTGCCTTTTAGTTTTATTGGTTGTTTTCTTTGCTGTGCAAAAGCTTTATATCCTGACAAAGTCCCAATAGTTCATTTTTGCTTTTGTTTCCCTTGCCTTTGGAGATGTGTGTAGCTAGAAGTTGCTGCGGCCAAGGTTGAAGAGGTTGCTCCCTGTGTTCTCCTCTAATATTTCAATGGTTCCCATTTACAATCACACCAAAAACCATAAGATACCTAAGAATAAACCTAACCAAAGAGGTAAAAGATCTATACTCTGAAAATTATAGAACATTTATGAAAGACATAGAGGAAGACACAAAACAATGGAAAAACATTTCATGTTCATGGATTGGAAGAACAATTATTATTAAAATGTCTATGCTGCCCAAAACAATCTAAACATTTGATGCAATCCTTATCAAAATACCATCAGCATTTTTCAAGAGCTGGAACAAATAATTCTAAAATTTGTATGGAACCAGAAAAGACCCCAAATAGCCAAACTAATGTTGAAAGAGAAAACCAAAGCTGGAGGTATCACAATTCTTCAAGCTGTATTACAATCATCAAGACAGTATGGTTCTGGCACCAAAAAAAGACATATAGATCAATGAAACAGAAGAGAGAACCCAGAAATGGACCTTCAACTCTATGGTCAACTAATCTTCAACAAAGCAGAAAAGAATATCCAATGGATAAAAGACAGTCTCTTCAACAAAAAGGTGTTGGGACATGGACAACTACATGTAGAAGAATGAAACTGGACCACTTTCTTACACATACCCAAAAATAGACTCAAAATGGATGAAAGACCTAAATGTGAAACAAGAAACCAATTGCTTCTTAAATGTGTATCCCTGTGTTACCCACACTGCCCTGGGGCCCCAGGGGGTATGCTTTCCCTTTTTCCCATGGATCAGCATCTTCCCTTACATCGTTTACCAAATTCTTTCTACCAACAACTTGTCACAAAAGTGACATGGGCATAGGTCTTAATAAGTAACTGAAACTGCACAGGCATAGGTCTTAATAAGTAAAGGAGAGCTTAAGTCTTGAAGATTCTCAAAACTATTGTCTTTCTAGGGACTTAAAAAAAAAGTCCCATTTTGGTAGTCTAAACCTGGACATTAATTACCTTTCTTTCTCTTTTTTTTCTTGTTTTAACAAATTCTGAATGTAAATGGATGCCCTTGGCTGGTGCGGGGGAAAGTTACAAAAATGGAAATATATTGTTTAAATTATTGTTATAATTTATTATTTATTATACCTTTATAAGAATAACTTATGTTCATAATTAACATCACACGTGGTGGTCAACCTGAAGTACATTTAGGTCTTTTAAGTACTTAGAGTCTGTACAAACAAACATGCACATACACATACATCCTTGGCATTTCCCACCCTGAGATTTCGGGAGAATTCCTTATCATTATTTATGAGTGGTTGGGCTCATAAGCTTTGTGAGCATGGAAATAGCTCTATTTCTCAATCCAAAAAAAGAATTTTCTAGGCAGAAGACAAAGAAAACTTACTCTTCTAGACCAGTGGTCAGCAACCTTTTTACAAAAAAAGCCAGATGGTAAATACTTAGGCTTTGCAGTTTGCATAGTCTCTGTTCTAACTATTCAACTCCGATATTGTACCACAAAAACAGCCATAGATGACCAGAAATGAGCGCACATGGCTGTGTTCCAATAAAATTTTAATTAAGGTCACTGGAATCTGAATTTCATGCAATTTTCACTTGTCACAAAATATCTTTCCTTTGATTTATTTTGATTTTTTCCAACTATTTAAAAACGTAAAGGCCGGGGCACCTGGGTGGCTCAGTGGGTTAAAGCCTCTGCCTTCGGCTCAGGTCATGATCTCAGGGTCCTGGGATCGAGCCCCACATCAGGCTTTCTGCTCAGCAGGGAGCCTGCTTCCCTTCCTCTCTCTCTGCCTGCCTCTCTGCCTACTTGTGATCTCTGTCAAATAAATAAATAAAAATCTTTAAAAAAAATGTAAAGGCCATTCTTAATTGTGGGCCATATGCGACAGGCAGTAGTCTGGATTTGGCCCACCAGCTACTTTGACAACACTTATCCTAGATCCCCTTTTCAAATTTAGGTATTTTAATGTCCTCTTTCCTCCCATTTATGAGGCAAATTAATGTAGCCTAATGTAATGGCAGCACTGACTTTACCACTTCCTTTCCTACTTTTTGGCACTTATGAGAAATGTTATGACACACTTGCACTAACCAATGAGTATGTGATCTGGATATTTTGAGTGACATCCTTTCAGATTTGCAAAATACAGTCAACTGAGCCACAAAAATGGTTGAAGACAAGGGTCACAGCTCTTGATGCCTCCTCACCAGTCCTCTGAGTTCCATTCCTGGTTCCACATTGGATGACAGAGGCCAGGTCATGGAGGATGCTGCATAAATGGTGAGAGAAGAAAGATCTTGCAAGATTGAGATTATTCTGCTGAGATCACCATCTTTGCTGATCTAGATGATATTCTTGCCAGAATAATGTCTCGTGACAGGTCATTAGAATTATTATGTCTGGGGCTTTTTGCAAATTCATAGGACAAAAAGTGAACCCGGGAGTGAAGGAATAATTCAAATACCAAGACCTAGGTCTGATTCCTTAACATTCAGGCCACAAGGATGCATCATGGCTCATTAAGAAAAGTTTGTATCATAATCCATATACAATGTTTAAGGAAAAAATAAGTGAGGGTGCCCGCATGGCTCAGTTGGTTGAGTATCTGCTTTTGGCTCAGGTCATGATCCCAGGGTCCTGGGGTTAAGCTTTACATTGAGCTCCCTGCTCAGTGGGGAGTCTGCTTCTCCCTCTCCCTCTGCCCCTCATCCCTGCTCATGCTTGCTTCTCTCTCTCTCTCTCTCTCAAATAAATAAATAAAAATCTTAAAAAAAAAAAAAAAAAGAAAGAAAGAAAGACATGTATGATACAATTAGAAAATGTTCCAATCCAAATAGTTGAAATGTTCAGTGTTTTGTTATTTTAAATCAACTATTTGGAACATTCACCTATCAAGAACACTTCATCCTGAGTGGATCCGGGATAACCCTATTTTACTGTAAAATTGCCTTCTGGGAGATTTGTCACTGTCACTCAGAGTACAGGATTTGTAAGAGTCATTTATGGCAGTATGTGTGAGGTTAGATACAACTAATTTCTATGTAACACTATTTTTATTACCCAAAGAAAATTCTAACTTAAATAAACCAATGTGTGAAATATAATTTCTCACCAGAATTACACTGGCATCAGCCTTCTGGCCATCATTCATTTTCACATTACATAATTTAAGTTAATTGAATGAAAATATTCTAAAATCTTGATGGTATAGCTAGACCTTAGAGGTTTCATTATAAGAAGGAAAAATAACTTATTCACACAAGAAACACTCTGTTTAGGAGAACTTCATATAAAATGGTGATTATTCATGAACATTGGGGCTTTTGATTCATTAAAGTTAATTTTGTGATCAGTTTTTTGTAGATAAAACATTAACCTATTTGCATTGAGCTAATTTGTTCCTATAGGTTAAAAAAAAAAAAAGAAAATTCCCAAATAGAGGACACAAAATGACAGTTTACTTTATGAATTTATTGTGGAGGGTCTTTTAAGTTCCTACTTTGTGTTAGGTGCTATGGTGAGTGTTTCCCATGTGTTAACTTGTTTAATGGTCACATCAACTCTATGAGAAAATTCCAAATTTAAGAAACTTGCCCAATGTTCTCACCAATTCCAGATTCCAAATCCTTCTGCTGGGTGGTCTGTGTACTATGAGACTGCTGCACAATGAAAACAATAGGGAAATATTTAATTAATCAATTGGTTGTTTTATTTTTGTGATACAGAAATTCAAGTTGATTCGTTTTCTCAAAGTAGATTTTCATTTTCACTCAATTCACCCAATGTAGCTTCAGATTTCATATATTGATTAACTTCTTCTTGGGGAGTCCAGGCCCCCACAGTCACTTGGCAGATTTGCAAAAAGCTAGAGAACTAGACTTCTCAAGCAGCCCCTTCACCCTGAACATTATGCACACCTTAGCCTGGCCGACAGTCTGAACTTGTTAGTATTGGAGTGAATGTCATTGCACAGTTTCTTTTTTTTTTAATTAAAAAGCTCAGATTCCAAGGACCACAACTGAATTAAGCTTTCATCCTTGGATTTTTCTTTCTGCAATTAAAAACAGTTTTTTTCAGCAGCAGATTGGTTATATAGTATATTAAAATTGACTTTGGAGATTTCTTTCATCCATACTTGTGTGATATTCAACTTGCACTAAATGCTGTGGGTTGAAAATGATTGACCTCTGGAGCGGAGTCAAAATCTACCCTCAAGCCCTGCCTTTTATTTATTTATTTATTTATTTATTTATTTATTTATTTATTTGACAGATAGAGAGCACAAGTAGGCAGAGAGGCAGGCAGAGAGAGAGGGAGGAAGCAGACTTCCGGCTGAGCAGGGAGCCCCACGTGGGGCTCGATCCCAGGACCCCGGGATCATGACCTGAGCTGAAGGCAGAGGCTTTAACCCACTGAGCCACCCAGGCGCCCCTCAAGTCCTGTCTTGGTGAGTCCAAGCTTTGGGTTAGTTGCAAGGCAAGTGAGCTGAACTGGAAATTCTCATGTTAGGCTGGAAAGACTGGAAGGAGGCTCAAGTTGTCCTAGGTACTTGAGATCTCCCAGTAACTAGAAGAAGGAGATTCATATCCTATCATAAAACTGCCTTCAAACAAATATGAACTCACAATCAAAATTAAACATTGGGCAGGTAGGGGGGGATGCCATAAATGAGAGTCAACAGATGCAACCAAAATATACATTTAGACCCCCTAAGTCTTCAGAATTTGGAATTATCAGAAATAATATTTTAAAAATATGTACTTTGGGTTCAAAAGAAAGAAGAAGGAATTTTAAAAATATGCAATTAAGAAGAGTAGAATCTATTAAAATTGCCAGGTGGACTTAAGAAATCATGAAATACAACTTTTTTACAGTAAAAAGTATGAATCTGTAAAATACAATGGATGTGTTAAGCAGTAGACCAGACACAAGTGAAGAGAGAGAGAACTAGTGAACTGAAAGATGTATTTCAAAACATTTTTAGGGTGAAACACAGAGAGCTATGAATATGAACAAAGGGGTAAGAGATAATAAAGATACACCAAAAGGTCTTACAAACACCTATTCTGAGTTCCAGAATGAAACGCTAGCAATAATGAAGGAGAAGCAATTTTTATAGATATAAAGGTTGAGAGTTTCCTAGAAAGATGATGGAATATGTAAGTTCACATACTCAGAAAGCATGACGTGTACCAAACAGAATAAATAAAAAGAAATCCACACCTACACACATAGTAACAGTGCTGCAGAACACCAAAGAAAAAAAGAAAAGCTTAAAAGGCAGTGAAAAAAGACAAATTACCTACCTCCCCCAAAAAAGACAATTAGACTGCAGCCAACTCCTCAATTACAATATTAGAATCCAAAAGACAATAAAATAAAATTTCAAAGATACTGAAAAAAAAATGCCAATTTAATCTAAAGTTGTATAGCCGGTGAAACTATATTTCAAGGATAAGGAAAAAAACAAGACATTTCCAGAAAGAGAAAAATTGAGTGATTGAAATTAAAATGCCCTAAAATAATTGTATTGTTCAGAAGAAAGGCTAAGACATGAACTTAATCCCTACTTAGTCATAGTTGTTAAATATGAATAATATTTCAAATGTACTGAATAAAGAATAGAAGCATCATACTTTCAATCCAGTAGGTGGGAAGAAGTGAAATAAATAAAAATAAACACAAGATGTCATCAACTTTTCAAAGAAAAGGAGAAAAAATTAATGACAAAAACAAGTTCACATATGTCAGTAATCACAATAAATATAAACTAACTAAAACAATGAAAGTTTGTTTTTCTTCCCCCCAAGAGACAAAAAACTAATTATAGGCTCTTTACAAAAGACACATTTAAAACATAAGAACTTGGAAGTGTTGAAAGTAAAAAGACTTTTTTTTTAAAGGCTAGGCAAATATTAACTTTGAAAAACTTGGCATACTTATATTACTATCAGACAAGAAAAACTTTGAGACAAAATTCTTTTTCGCAAATGGGTGGGTCACTACATTATAAGTTAACCAGGAGTAGAGAATAATTCTATACTTTGCATACACTCAATAATGATAACTTCACATGCATAGATAACTACAGAAGAATATTGATGGGTGGGGTACCTGGGTGGTTCAGTGGGTTAAGCCTCTGCCTTTGGCTCGGGTCATGATCTCAGGGTCCTGGGATCAAGCCCCACATTGGGCTCTCTGCTCAGCAGGGAGCCTGCTTCCCTCTCTCTCTCTGCCTGCCTCTCTGCCTACTTGTGATCTCTGTCTGTCAAATGAAAAAAAAAAATCTTAAAAAAAAAATATTGGCAGGTAAAATATTGGGAGATTTCAACACACTACTTCAATTGTTCATAAGTCAAGAACATAATAAGTCTTTGTGAAAATTGCAAAATAAAAATTTGAAAACTACACAATTAACCAGCTTGAATTATTAGGCACTTAGAGAACCCTTTCTCTAACAGGTATATAATACACAATCTTCCCCAACACATATAGAATATTTCAAAATTTGACCACATACTAATTCATAAATTAAATCTCCACTGTCACATGTTCTAAAGACTTGAGTCTCATATAGATTATGGCCTATGAAAAAAAATTTCATGAAATTCCATAAAAGTTATTGGAACTGCTACTGGTTATCCATATAAAAAAATGCATTGGATCTTTACCTCACGCCATACACATTAATCAAGACACTGGGAAATAAATGGTTAAACAGCATATCTGTAATTCACTCTTTCCAGTTAGGGAATAAGGGGCAATGACAAAGGAAAGAAAGACCGTAGTCTAAATCTCCTTGTAAACATAGTAATGATAGACATCTTAGCAAACGAATTAATGGAATTTGTGAATGGAAAAGTCTTTATTCAGGGAATGCTTTTAGCAGGATATACCTGATTGTCTAAAATTGATCATGGCAAACAAACTTCAGATCTATGGATTGATGTGCACAGATGGAGACATTTTATTTTCAAAATGACCTCCTTGTGTTCAAGTGATGTGAATTTCACACATTGCTTAGAAAGGATCTAAAAAATGATATTAATGGTCCCAGACCTCCCTCTGCTTCACCTATTACAATATTGCCTGCATCCTTTAAATTATTAATAAAGCTTAAAAAAAAAGAAGTCTAACACTGGGTGAGACTTTTCATTCCTGTGAGTCTGATTTGAGCAGCTCATCCTTTGTGATATCACAGACACCATAAAGAAGGCATGGGGAGTTGGGGGAAGGAAGTCAAGCTACAACCTGGCAGAATTTATCAGAAATACAATTAATGAATGAGGGATTAATCTACTCAATAGATAAGGATGTCCTACAAGTGGAAAAAATGGATACATTCCATGAGGGAGTATTTCTCAGAAAAGAGTTAATAATTGGCCAAAAGCATATGAAATGATGTTCACTCTTATAAGTAACTAGAAAAATTCAAATCAAAACCATGATGAAATGTTCTTTCATACCTGCTACATTGCCTGTGTAACAAAGCTATGGAGAAATGGTAGCACTGATTGATATACGGTGGAAATGTAAATTAAGTTCAAAAGTAAACTGCAGCTATTTTTAACCTGTAATTTTTATTTTTAACCCTGTAATATACCCTATAATCCAGAAAGTCCACACCTAGATAGGACACTCGAGAAACCCATGCATATTTTGCCCCAGCAACCAAGGCTGTTCATAGCAACACTATTTGCATCAAGCATAGGATGGATAAATAACTTTAGGTATATTAACAAAATTCATTACAAAGTAATATCAAATAAATGAACTACATGTAACATAAGTGGATCTTAGATTAATAACATTTAGTTTAAAAAGTTGAAGACTATGTATACTTTTTATGAACTTTAAAAATGAAACAGAATTTCATTAAAAACTTTTAGAGATACATACATATTTATTTGGTGATGTCATCTTAAAGAAATAACACAATTAAGAATAGTGGTTACCTACATGTAATGGGCAGAGTAATGCCCCCCTCTCCAAAGATGTCCATGTCCTCACCCCCAGGGGCTGTGAATATGAAATCTTGCATGGCAAAAGATGCAATTAAATTAAAGATCTCACGGGGCACCTGGTGGCTCAGTGGGTTAAGCCTCTGCCTTCGGCTCAGCTCATGATCCTAGGGTCCTGGGATCGAGTCCTACATCGGGCTCCTTGCTCAGCAGGGTGCCTGCTTCTCTCTCTGCCTCTGCCTCCTTGTGTACTCTCTCTCTCTCTCTTCCTCTCTGACAAATAAATAAATAAATAAATAAGGTCTTTAAAATATTTTTAAAAATTAAAAAAATAAATTAAAGATCTCGAGATGGGAAGGTTATCTTGGATTATAGGGGGAGTCACTGCCATCAGAGGGGCTCTTAAAGAGAGAGGTAAGATTATCAAAGAAGAGATGTGATGATGGAAGCAGAGATCAGACAGAGACAGATTTGACGTTGCTGCCTGGCAGGTTCTGAAGACGGAGGAAGGAGCAATGAACCAAGACAGGCAGCCTAGAGAATCTGGCAACGGCAAGGGAACAGCTTTTTCTCTGGAGGCCCCAGAAGGAATGCAGCCCTGCTGACCCATTTTACACTTCTGTTCTCCCCACCTGTAAGGTCACGAGTTTATGCTGTTTTAAGCTACTAAGTTTGTGCCTGTTTGTTATAGCAGCAATGGGAAATTAATAGACTCTGAGAAGGTCTCAGAAGGTTGAGACAATGAAGTTCTACACAGAGGCAATGATATGGGTTAGATGCTAATTCCTAAGTTAAGTGAAGGTTTCATAATTATCTGTTTTATAATTATGCTTCATAACTTACATAAGTCATGTTTTTATTTAAGCATCAGATATTATACTGAAAAACTTTCACACACACACACAGTGAATGAAGAAGCCAGCAGGTTTGGGAAGAGAATAATGAGGCATTTTCTTCCCCTACTATTGTGTTTGAGACACTAATGGGACATCCAAGGAGAGAGGTTCAGAAGGCAGAGGGAGGAGTCAGGAGCTGGAATAGGTCTGCAATGTTCCCCCTCCATCCTCTGGGAGGGTAATTGAGTCAGGGAGGGAGTTCCCAAGCCCTGGGGTGTCAATCAAAGAAGGGAGAAGAAATCCACAAAAGCAATTGAGGTAGAAGGGAACATGGAGAAAGTAACTGATGCGTCATTTAAAGATTTAGTCATCTATGCACATACATTTTTAAGGTCGAACTGGTGTTATTCTCAGGAAATGCAGTGATAACCTTCTTGGCAAGGTATGGGCCATGTCAAATATACCAGAAACTGGGTGGATCTTACCAATCTTCCGGGGAGGTCCAGGTTAGCCTGGAGAAGCTCCTCCTGGAACCCTAGCCACCAGGCTCGCACTGCTCCCTTCTTAGAGAGCTGGGGGTGCCTGGGACCATGGGCATCTGCTGTGTTCCATTAGGACAAGACCCGGTCAGTTTGAAGCTTTCTTACTTTTGGCAGTCTCATTTATCTGAGATAGAGACTTTTTTTTTTTTTAAAGATTTTATGTATTTATTTGACACAGAGAGAGAGAAATCACAAGTAGGCAGAGAGGCAGGCAGAGAGAGAGGGGGAAGTAGGTTCCCACCTGAGCAGAGAGCCTGATGCGGGACTCGATCCCAGGACCCTGAGACCATGACCTGAGCCTAAGGCAGAGGCTTAACCCATTGAGCCACCCAGGTGCCCTGAGATAGAGACTTCTTAATGAGCCTAAATATATAACAGCGGCCGTAGCCACTCTTCTCAAATTTTAGGTAAATGACGCCGTGAGGTTGTTTGTGTCGCTGCTGTTTGTCAGTCTTGCATGGGACCAGGGCTCCACACTCACCTGAGCTGCCGCGCCTGGCTCCTAGCAACACTGTTGTCTTAGAACACAGCCATTCACTTCTCAGGCCTGCAGGTGAAATAATGAGCCTAGGAAATTAGGAAAATTGCAACCGATTCTGCAGAAAGTAAAAGTAATCGTGAGTCATGGTGGGAACACTGCTTACATATGGCCCTTGACTGCTTTACACTTGGGACGTGCAGACCATATGGGACCGGGTTTTGTTTGTTTTGTTTTGTATTTCTAAAATTTTGTATTTCTTTAGTCCTTGTCACTTTCAGGCCAAGCACAGCAGAACTGCAAAAGGCAACATCTGTTCTCTGGAGTGTTCTGCCAGTGGTCCAGATACACGCAAGACATCCTTGGTTTTACTACCGTCGAAGGATATTAATCTCTTAGGGGAAATGAATTAGCAGAACCTGACTTCTTAGTGCTCACAAATATTTTAATAGTGATAACCTATAGAGATTTTCTCTCTTATCTACAAGTCAATCTCATTTCCTTATCTTTCAAGATCTGAGCTAAAGAAAGAATCAATTTAGAGTAGGGACGTAGACATTTGCGATAAATAAATATACGGGAAAAGGCTTTAATAATTCAATTATGAAATTTGAAGTGGCAATATATATTCCCCGGGATTCCATTCCGCACCCCCCACCCCAACAATCCTGCACTTGTAATTAAGAATTGAATGGTGCCATCTGTTGGTGAATTCTTGGGTATTGCTAGTCCCTTTAGTAATTCAGGATGCTGAGATTATCTTCACTCATTCATACCATTATACCAGGCACTAATTATGTGCCAAAATCTACACTAAGTACTATGGAAATTGAAATAAGACATGATGACCAGTCACAATTTAATACAAGTTTGGAACCTGTGTTCTAAAGTTCTACAATCCCACACATGTCTACTGCAACACAGATGATGTCACAGTTTTATATTTTAGGGAACTGTGTACAATCCATTATGCTAGTCATTTTAGTAATCCTAGAAAGAGATTTGGTAATCCTAGACGTCTTTGTGCATAATGATTTCATGGGCCAAGTAAGATACAGGTGTTTTTTTGAAATTTTTAGTATTACTTAACTCAGATTAAATAAAATTGGAATCATCCTACTAAGTAATAGATATTTGCAAGATGATTTATTTAGGGCAAAAGCTTAATAAAGAATAAAAAACTAGTATAATAATATAGTTCCCATTGGATTAAAAAAAAATCCCTTCCCTTAAGCCCCTACTCGCCAATACCTCTATTATTCTCCTTCCCTGAAAGGAGTAGTCTATAATTGTTTTTGGTTTTTTTTTTTTTGTTTTGTTTTGTTTTTTTATAATCTACCTCAATCAGCCTTTTGTGCCCCCTTTACACACACACACTGAAACCCATCAAGGTCACTAACAATCTCCATTTTGCTAAATATAATGACCACTTCTCAGTCTACATGATACCTAACCTCTCAGCAGCCTCTAACACAGTTGCTTGCTTCCTCTTTGTTAACACATTTTTTTCACCTGGTTTCTAGAACACCTCACTCTCCTGGTTGGTCTCCCTCTGAGGCTGCTTTTTTGAAGATTTTTCACAGGATTATCCTTCTTTCCAAAATCTCTAAATTGTAGGGTACCCCAAGGGTTCAGTCCTCAGGTGTTTCTTTTTTACCAGCTAAACACTATCCAATAGAAATGTAATGCAACCCACGCAACATTTGGTCTTCTAGGAGCCACATTTTGGAAAAAATAAACAAACAAACAAAAGAAACAAGTGAAATTAATTTTCTGGCACACGTATATCAATTTATCTAAAGTGTTATCATTTCAACATGTAACCAGTATTAAAACTATTACTGAGTTATTTTACATTTGAGGTACCAGGTCTTCAAAATACAGTATACATTTTACACTTACCGTACACCTTAATTCAGATGCTACATTTTCATAAGAAATGCCTGGTTTCCATTTCATAGGAAATGCCTGATTTTATAATATTTACAGCTGAAAACTATACCTATGTTTTTCCAAACACACTTAAAAGTTTTCCAATAACTGAATCATGCCTCAGTCTTTACATTTACATTTAAACTGATTAACATTAAATAAAATTCAACTCCTTCATCCTGCTAGCTATGTTTGAAGTCCTCGATAACCACATATGGTTACTCATAGCTACCATATTGGAAAGCACAGCTCTGGATGATTATGTTTATTTCATGGATGTAAATCACATCTATAGGCCCCAAATTAGATTTGCAGCATGAAACACTCCCCTGACTGCTATATCCAGATACTAATTCAACATATCACTTAGCTATCTAACAAACAAACCAAATTTAGTATTTGATTTTTGTTTTGGCATCCCTCCCTACTGTACCTGCTCTTGAGGGCTGAAAAACTGGAAGTCTTCTTTGATTTCTCTCTTTCTCTCACACTCCACAACCAATCCATCAAATCTACTTTTAAAATTTTCAGAATTTGACCAGGTTTGACCCCTTCCACTGCCCCCCAGGTCAAGTCTCAGCTGTGTGTTGCAGCACTCCCCTACCCCCGGGGGGGGGGGGGTGTATCAGTCTATCCTCCAGGGGACACTACAACAAATATATAAAATGAAAATCAAATCATTATCTCTTCCTTACTCAAACTCCATCATTGTCCTACTGTCTTGCCCTTTACTGCATGCTCAACTCCTGTAGGATCTGGCCCCTGTCTCTACCTCCAGGTCTTCTAATGGCTGTGCTCCAAGCCCATGTTATTGTCCAGCTTTCCCTCTACAGAGTAAGTTCCATGAAGGCAGAACTTGAAATGTTTCTCTTGTTCCTCTAGAGATTTAACACTTCCTGCTTCCATTTGTAAAAAGGTTGGAAGCAGCCACTCTCTGGTAACTGTTAGGGTCCGTGATCAAAGGAACGAGACTGATATAAAGCGAAAATCAAACAAAGCTTTATTTCACGCCAAGCATCAAAAATCAAACTGACCGGTCAGGGCTGTCTCTTACGAAAAGACAAGGACGATGATTCCGACAACGTCACTCCCAAGAAGGCCGCTCCAGACGAGGCTGCTCCGCAGATGAGGCCACTCCCCGGTCAGAGCCACTCCTAAGAAGAGGCCACTCCCATGAAGGCCGCTGCTAATGAGGTCGCTCCCTGGACAGGGCTGCTCCAGTGAGGCCGCTCCCTGGACAGGGCTGCTCCCCGGACAGGACTGCTCTGGAGAAGCCAGTCTGGAGGAAGCCTCTTCCCTGACGATGCTGCTCCCGTAGGGCCGCTCACCAAGGCAGCCTCGTCCCAGACGAAGCCGCTCCCCGGAATGACACAGCTCCGGGGAGGCAGCGGCTCAGGGTTCTCGGTGAGGTTGCTGGCGTTTAGGCCGTTCCCCACAGCGCCGCTGCCAAGGGTCGCAGTGTGTGGGTGGGGCCGCTGGCATTGGGGCCGCTGGTGTCTCGGTGCCGCAGGCATCTCAGGGTCGCAGGCATCGGGGCCCCTGGCAGCGCGGGGCTGCTGGCCGCTGCAGCGAGGGGCTGAGCTGCTCCATGACATGGCCGGGGTCCCACGGGGGATCGCCCACCGTGTCCTTGCCTGTGGCTGCCGGGCCTTGCGCCTTGCCGCCTGCCAGCCCCTAACAGCACGCCAGCGTCTCCTTCTGCTGCACGATGGTCTCTGCAGCATCGTGGCCCGCAGCTCCTCCTCGGGGCTCAGCGCGCCGCCCTGCATGGGCATCGCGGACAAGGGGCAGCCCGCGGGCACCGTCGGGGTATGTGGTGGAGGTACCTCCGCTGCGGGTTTAGGCCCGGCACGCCGCTCGAGGGCAGCTTGAGCGTGGGAGCCAACGAACCACCCGCCTCCCACAGCTCGCTGTCTCCGCTCTGCCTACAGCTCGGACAAGAGCTCCTACAGCTCCAAGAGCTCTTACAAGAGCTCTCACAGCTCTTACAGCTCTGCTCCCGCCGGCTCTCCTTCTTCTTCCGACAGCTCTCCTCCTGACAGCCTCGCAGATCAACCTTTATGGAGGTGGTTGAGCCCCGCCCCTACACAGGCGGCCAATTGAATTTCAATTCACCCTAGTGGATATACGTGCGCCCCACTGATTGGACGTCTCCACCTGGCCTGCCCCGCCCCTACATCCGGGGTCCACAAGCTAGTTCCTCTGGGAGGGGCAGGCCCTTACAGTAACAACAAGTAAAAAACCTGAGAGACGCAAAAATCAACAACCCTTTATAGATCCATAGAGAAGGGGAGATACAGAACAAAATGTTCCTCCCGGGATGGAGAAACAAAAGGCATATATACGGGGAGTGGAGGCTAACACAGCAGAGCCGGGTAAGAAGACCGGAAGTTGATTGGCAAATTGCTGGGGGCTCAGAGGAGCCTCGGCTGAGAGTTTAAAAACTCCAGGGACACCTCAAGTGCCAGGGAGACATCCACAATGTTGGGACCTCCTGGAGCTCAACTAGACTCCCACAACAAATATCAGAATAAAATCCCCTTGGACTTCTGGTGTGGGGGAGGAGAAAATGAACCATTTTGAAGAAGGCCACTGTACTCTGTCCTCCTTAACAAGGCCCCTCTCAAGGGAAACCGGGTAACCAGAGCCTAATTGACCTGAGAAAGGGAAATACTTAAGTCCGGCCAGCTCTAGCCATCTTGTTCTACCTCGAAGGAGAGACAACCACTGAGGATCCCTCAGGGAGTTCAGTCAGGAGCACAGGCTCACGGAAACATCCAGATCTACTCAGGGGACTGGAAAACGCTGCCCCTCCCCCCCACATCACCACACCTTGCTGAAGGCCCATTTACAGCCCTTGCTTTTGGCCTATCCATCAGGAAAAAATTACAAGGCATATGAAAAGGCAACAAACACGATGTGAAAAGACAGAGCAAGCCTCAGAACCAGTCATGGCAGAAATACCAGAATTATGACTAGGAATTGAAAACAACTTTGATTAACAGGCTAAGGGCTTTAATGGGTAAAGTAGATGGCATCCAAGAACAGATGGGCGATGTAAGCAGAGAGATGGAAATTCTAAGAAAGAAGCAAAAAAGCTAGAGATCTTTTGTTCATCTGCTTATTTAAGTGGCCTCTGCAAACAGAGAAGCATGCCATCACTGAAGGAGTAATTATTCATGAATGACATTTTAACAACACAAATAACATTTTTATAAATTATTCCTGTTTTTAAGCATTTTATTGGCATTTAAATAATATTTGACCTGAACATCCACTTTCCATTTCCCTAGTTTGAAGAGTGTCACTCTTTTCCTTTTCTTTTTCTTTCCATCCTTTTCTTTCTTTAAAGGTTTTATTTTTAAGTAATCTCTATGCCCCACATGGGACTTGAACATACAATCCCAAGATCAAGAGATGCACTCTCTACCCACAATGTCGCTCTTAACATCAGTCACTAGCTGGTGAGAAGGAGAAGGAGGAATGCCCACACTTCAGCAGATGCTAGAGGTCGCCAAAGAAACATCACCCCCAGCTTCTAGAAGGAGATAGTCTAAGGGCTGGCCGGCTGTACAACAGCCTGAGGTGCTAATCTTTCAAGGGTATATGAGAATATTTACAGGTTCCAGGGATTGAGACCTGAGATCTTTGGTTGGCCATTATTCAGCCTACTACACAACACTACCCATTCTTCTAACGCATCTCAAATCCCACTTCCTCCATAAAGTAGGGAAATGGAAAGAGCTCTGAACTGCAAACCAGAGGAGCTAGACCTTTGTTTTGACTTAGAACTAATTTGCCTTTTACTTTGGGCACCTTACTTCTCTGGACCTCAGTGTCCTTGGTTGTAAAATACATGAGCTAGACACAATTTTGTCAATAGGGATGCCTTGGCATTATGGGTGGGATAATGCTTTGATGTGAAGGACTTTAATACACTAGCGTCCCTGGCCCTAAATACCAACAGGGATCCCAGTCAATATGACATCCCCACCAGTATTTGCCGGTACCCTGGGCTAGGTGGGGGAACCATATTGCCCCAGTTGAGAGCCATTAAAATAAGACAACTCTAAGATCCCTTTTCAAAAGAATAATACATTTACTGATGATATTCACCTCTGATTTAGAAGCAATGTCATGCCATTCAAAAAAATATTGAAAGATCGCTTAAGTACCAACAAGAAAGAAAATCACCAAGGTAATTCCTATAAACCTTTTGACATCGTCCATCCAGTCTCTTAAAAATCTATTTCTATATATTTTACAGCTCAGATTGGATCTTGCCATACATTGTTTCATAACTTGTTACTCTAAATGATAAACTACAAATATTCTTCCATGTCATGAAATGCTCTCCTGAGACAATTTTTAATAAAACTTACTATTGGGGCACCTGGGTGGCTCAGTGGGTTAAAGCCTCTGCCTTTGGCTCGGGTCATGATCCCGGGGTCCTGGGATCGAGCCCCGCATCAGACTCTCTGCTCAGCAGGGAGCCTGCTTCCCCCTCTCTCTCTGCCTGCTTGTGATCTCTGTCAAATAAATAAATAAAATCTTTAAAAAAATAAAAAATAAAACTTACTATTTCATACATGGCATCGATATAACACTGAGTCACATTACTCTGATCCTATGAACACGGTGCATCTTTGTTCTTCTGTTTTTGGCATGAGATTATATTGTGCTTTTTATTCTCCATTTTTTTAAGTGAGTGTATAAGATCATAAAATCCTTGACAGCAAGTACTGGAGAAAAAAACTAATTTGAATAAAGATCAACTAAAAGTTGGAAGCAGATGAAAGATCTTTAAACACTTACAGGATGCCTGGGCAGCTCAGTCAGTTAAGCTGTCTTCCTTCGGCTCAGGTCATGATCGTGGGGTCCTGGGATCAGTCCCTCGTTGGGCTCCCTACTCAGCAGAGAACCTGCTTCTCCCTCTGCCTGCTGCTCCCCCTGCTTGCACTCTCTCTCTCTCTCCGACAAATAAATAAACAAAATCTTAAAAAAAAAAAAAAAAGACCTTTAAACGCTTCCTTATCTAAATGGATGCTGCCTGCACTCCCCTCCCCCCTGCCCCTCAGTTCCATCCTGGAGGTAGAGATATCAACAATAATAGTAATTAACACATAGCATCTTCTTCATGTGTGAGGCAGAGTCTAAGTGTTTGACATCCATATATTCAATTAACCCTCACAGTAAGCGTATTAGCTAGGTAGTCTTAAGAAAAAAACAGGCACAGAGAGACCAAGTGAGTGGCAGAGTTGGGATTTCAGCTCAGGCTGTGTGGCTTCTGATGTCTGTACTCTTAAAAAAGGGTGGGGGGGGGTGCCTGGGTGGCTCAGCAGTTAGGTGTCTGCCTTCAGCTCAGGTCATGATCCTGGGGTCCTGAGATCAAGCCCCGCATCAGGCTCCCTGCTCCGCGGGAAGCCTGCTTCTCTCTCTCCCACTCCCCTTGCCTGTGTTCCCTCTCTCACTGTCTTTCTGTCAAATAAATACATAATTTTAAAACATTTTACTTATTTGAGAGAGAGAAAGGGAGAGAACATGAGGAGAGAGGCAACTGGGAGGGAGAGAGAAAGGGAGAGAATCCCAAGCAGACCTCACGACAAGCACAGAGCCCAATGCAGGCATAGATCTCACAACCCTGAGACCATGTTCTGAGCTGCAATCAAGAGTTGGAGGCTTAACCAACTGAGCCACCCAGGCACCTGTGATGTCTATACTCTTAACCACTGCATAACCATATAGACTCTTAACAGGACAAAAGAGAGAGACAGAGAGACAGAGAGAGAGAGAGAAATGGGGAAGCACTGGCATGGGGAGAGAGGAGACAGGACTCACTTTTGTCTCTGAGGAGGAGGCAGGTCAATCTGTGTCATGTGGGCAAGGGACTAAGCATTTGGTGTCCTTCAGGTGCGTCTCCTGTATTGATTTGGCTGGGTTACACAGGATCAGCAAAGAGTTCTCTGTTACTTCTGTTCTAGAGCAGTATCTGCTTCTGAGGGAAAAGAAGAGATTTTGATGTTTTCCCCCTCTGATATAGTAGTACCCTTTACTTTTTTCAAAAAGATTTATATATTTATTTAAAAGAGAGAAAGAAAGAGTACAAGCATGCAGGCAGGGGGAAGGGGACAGAGAGAATCCTCAAGCCGACTCCCCGCTGAGCGAGAGCCCTACCTGGGGCTCCATCCCAGGACCTTGAGATCATGACCTGGCCAAAATCAAGAGTTGGACGCTCAACCAGCTGAGCCACCCAGACACCCCTTTAGTACCCTTTAAGGACTAGTAGTACCTCAGGCTATTGTGCAGACCCCCAGACCTTGGACTATAGCTCCTTCTGGAAGCTGGGGGCGATGTTTCTTTGGAGACTTCTAGCATCTGCTGAGGAGTGGGCATTCCTGCTTCTCCCTCTCACCAGCCATTGACTCATGTTAAGAGCGACAATTTCTGGGGGCTCCTGGCTGGCTTAGTGGGTAGAGTGTGCACCTCTTGATCTTGGGATTGTAAGTTCAAGTCCCACATTGGGCATAGAGATCACTTAAAAATAAAATCTTAAAAAAAAAAAGAAAGAAAGAAAGATGGGATCTGAAGAGATACCATGAACAAAAAGCAAAGGTGGGAATGATCACATTCAGGGAACAGCAAAAAGACCAGTTAAGCACTGAAACTGGCTTACGTGGTGTGCAGCGGAAGACACACCGTTCCAAAATTGTCTAGTCATTTCTCAGCATTTGTAAAGGTTAACAAATGCAGGGCATTTCAGTTAAAACTTTCAGAAAGCTTGATGCAATATGCTGGTTTCTATTGCTTTCCTATATTTGCTTTCTGCGAAATATAAACAAACTACACAAACTGAATATGTAAAACATCGCAAGTTTAAATCTTATGTATACATCTCTTCTCCACTGAAAGGCAATTTACATAAAGCACAAACATAAACAACATCTGTGTATATCTCCAGTAATATATTAAGTGACAGTGATGTTCTCTTTAACCAAAAATGTACTTATGCATTCAAAATTACCATTTGCATAGAATTTGGGAAAAAATACACATTTTTCCCCAATGGAAATTACCCTAATGTGTCTTAAAATATGTAAACATGACCTAGACATATCAGAATGGTATTTGTGAAATAGCACACATGTTTAAAGCTTACCCAAGTAATTATATTTTATAGTTCTTAAGATGGTGTGTGTCTCCGAACTCACACACACACACACACACACACACACACACTCCACGTACTTTCCCGCGTGGAGCTCAGATTTGAACAGTGTTCGAGCGATTCCTTCTTTGGACAACTAAGAAACTGAGAATTTTAATCACCTTTTCTGGGAATAAAACTTGTATCTTTGGGTACCTGGGTGGCTCAGTGGGTTAAAGCCTCTGCCTTCAGCTCAGGTCATGATCCCAGGGTCCTAGGATCGAGCCCTGCATCGGGCTCTCTGCTCGACAGAGAGCCTGCTTCCCTTCCTCTCTCTCTGCCTGCCTCTCTGCCTGCTTGTGATCTCTCTCTCTCTCTGTGTCAAATAAAAAATAAAAAAAAAAAAAATTTTAAAAAAAAAACCTTGTATCTTTCAGCAGTGGGAAAGTAGGAGTTTTCCACACCCTCTGAATCCCGGGGACCAACAGCTTCCTTATTGAGGTTCCTGGGGTCTAACATCTAGGAACTCTGGGTTCAGCACCACCAGCTGCACCAATCACAAAGCCACCTCCGTGGAATGACAACAGGCAACCATAGATGGAATCAAGGGCGAGTGCCTTCCTTATTCGTACCTACTCTTCCTGCTTCAAATCAGTTTTCGCCATTCTCTTCTCCCTTCTTCTCTCTTACAGAGTTCTTATAAAATCGCCAATGCTATCTCTTATCCAGACGCTGTCTTGGTAGAGTCAGCGTGATGTAACTGTCCAGCACCTGGGCTCTGAAGCCGTGTGGATCCGCATTCAAGTACTGACCTCCGTCCATATTAACGCAGGTTACCCACCCTGTGGGAGCCTGGGTTTCCTCATCTGTGAAATGGGGAGGATACTACAATAACAACTTTATTGTGTTATTGAGGCTTTAATAAGTCATTAGCATGAAATCGTTGGATAATGTGAGGAACAATCCAAGTGCAGCCCAACACCCCCTGTTTTCCCAGGAAGACCCCGTGCTCTGTATGGAACAAGCTGACCAGCTGCAAATTTCACTGTGCGCAAAGATCCCAGAGCACGTCGAAAACGTCCCTGTTCCCTCTGTATTAGATACATGCATGCCTTTCTTGGAACTGCTTAGCTGTGTGTGTGTGTCAGTGGCCCTTGGGCAGCCCTCCCCCACACCAATTTCTGTATCTCAGACCCAAGAGTAAGGGTTGGGGTCCTCCTCTGTGGCAGGAAGTGGGATACACATAGCCACATCACCCTTCCACTGCATGGGGACCATGCATTACAAGGGGTCATCCGTGAACTGTATCACATCTACTTGGCATCCGTTGTAAGAAATGTCATCATTCGGGTACCAATAAGAAAGTAAAAACACTTCCAATTAAATTGTCACATGTCATTGAGTGTGAGATACACCCTGACTCCAGAGATATTAAAAATGTGAAAATAACATGCAGCTGAGAAACCATGAAATCTATTATAAGGAAAGTGCATGTGTGCACGGAAAGGTACTTGTGCCTTCTCTAATTAACCAGGAAAATGCTTTCTAACAGGTGCAGAAATGAATTTAAACATCGACGTGCATCAACTTATAATTGACATCCAATTCTCAAATCCCCTCTAAACTATGCTTGCACAGTGACACCCCCCCCACCGACAGACACTCGCACACTGCCATTTTTACATATTTCCATTTGGTGACTGTCTTCTGGTGCTATCAACATTTAATTTCCCTTTGGACACTTTGATATAAATAATCCCCATTATTGCTATTTTGCTCTCCTACCTGTACCTTCCTCCGATTTCAACGCAGTTCAAAGACTTAAATCTCACTTCAAAAAAAAAAAAAATCCTTGCAATGAAGCTGAGTTATTAGCTGTTCAGTTTGTCTTTTAATGCTAGAATTTGTTAGACATGATTATTAATTCCAGGGGTTCAGTTTTAAGTGGAGCCTGTGAGCAGAGAGGATGGGGTCCCCTAGCCTCACTCTATGTAGGACTGTCCCTGCCAATTTCCCTTAGGGCTGCTTCTTCTCAAAGGCGCCCCTTCGTTAATGGGAGCTTTTCTGGGCAGTGGCTTTGCCGATGATTAATTATCATGAACCCAACTTGGACCTTTGGCTTTCTGGCTCTTAGCTGAGTAGCCAAGATATTTCTCTAGACTGAGATAGTTGGCTTCAGTTCTAATTAATGATCAGTTGTTATCAGCTTAGTTTAGACTTTTTGCTCTCTGACTTTTTGGCTGGGTAGCCTAAACACTTCCCAGATCCAAAGAGCTTGCTGAAATTTATGTTCCTTTTTTTTGGCACTGTCTTGATCATTCTGATGCTTTCCCGGATCTGGAAAAAGATTTTAATTGTTTACAGTCTTGATTAATGGGTTTGCTATTGCTTTGATAGTCCATCATTTATAACGATAAGAAACCCCAAAACAAATAGGCATGTTATATCACTCTTCTGAGATATTCTGGTCAGTCCTTTCTAAAGAGTTACTGTTTTGTTTCTCTCTCTATTACTATTAAGTTACTAATAATTTTGTTATAATTGAACTTTAAACTATCACTATTTCTAACTCTTTTCTCCCTGCGGTATTTATTAGGCCATCCAGTTTCTTACTGTTACCTCAACAGGGTCCTTTCTCAGTCTTCTGGTTGTATATCTGAAGTTAGCCTCTCGCTAAGACAGTTTGGTTGGGAACAGTTTGCCTGCAAACACAAGGAGTTTGTATCCCTCCTTCAGCATCTACCACAAAGCTCAGCGTAATTAATTAGCTTTTTACCCTCTAACGAATAAATGAATCCCTCACACTCCACAAGCACTCTTTGGTTCATTACCAAAGTAAATAGTCCTCCTTTAAAGTGGAGCCCCAAGTTCACTTTTACTAACAAGTTGTGTACTGCACTCTCAACTTGTCATCTGAGTGCTAGTTCAAGTCAGAGAGTCTTCTTGATATCCACTTATTATTAATGAAGGCTGTTGCTGTTGGAATTAATCCACTGTTAACCTAGTCTAGATGGCCTCTACCTCCCAAATACTCGGCTTAGATGGAAGCATGTGTTTTCTCTGCTAGAGTTCTCTGTAGCTACTTTCTTTGTTCCCAAGGGGAAAAGAATGAAAAAAGAAAAAAAAAATACAGAGCATTTGAGGGAAGTGACAGTGTCTAATTGTTTCCATTTTTTAAAAAAAATGATTGTTGCACATTGAGTTTCATACAACATTTTCTTGACAATGACATTAGAGGCCAAAGTTTGCTCTCAGTTGCGTTTGGTGCCTTAAATCAACAAACACCTGCCTCTACGGTTTATTAATTTTCTATCTTGTTTCAGCTATTTGTATATGTTTTCTATTGGATAGTAATAAAAATTTTACATGTGGTAGAAAGCATCTCTAAGTTCACCAGTGACTCCCTTTTGAAAGACATTCTGGGTTTCTTCCCCTAATCTCATGTTTTTGACCTCTCTTCTGCAGCGGCTAACATTGACCCTTCACTCTTTGAAACAGCTCCTCCCTTGCTTTGCATGACCCTCTATGGCCCGAACTCCCCTCCTCCCTCTTCAATCATGCTTCCTCTGTCTCCTCCACAGACCACCTCCCCTTGGTCCTCCCATCCTCTCATACCAGATCACCCCAAGGGCCTTCTCTGCTCTGTGCCCAGACTCCTCCCTTGGAAATGTGTGGCCTCCTGCAGCCTTTCCCATCACCTCTATACTAATTGATCCCATTACTGCTCTGTTCAGTTCTCTCATCTGAATTCTGATTCGTGTTTCCGTTCAGAGAATTTCCTCTTGGTTATCCTGTGATCATCCCACATTTCCCTCATCCATGTACTTAACCAGGATTTATGGCATGTCTACGATGTGCCCTTTTTGGTGCCAGGTCCTGAAGATACAGTGATAATCAAAATACCATTTCTGCTCTCCAAGAACAGATAGCTCTGTCAGACTTGAAGGTGAGGACTGTATCAGATTATTTGTAACAAAAGGAAACAAAACACAATGAAAGAAAAATATGCCACTCTTCTTGTCCCCCAATTTTTTCTTTTATGGGCCTTGTTTTTGGTATCATAGCTAAGAAATCTTTGTACAATGCAAGGTCACAAAGGTGTTTTTCTATATTTTCTTCTGGTAGTTTTATAGTTTCAGGTTTTACATTCAGGTCTATGCTCCATTTTGAGTTCATTTTTGTATAGTGAAAAGTATGGGTCAAGCTTCATTTGCTGCATATGCACCTCTAAAAAAACTTAAATACTTCTACCAAAATGAGCTCCCTTGCTATCATTTCCTCAGGGCCTCCCTCTGGTCAGAACCCACCACGACTTCCTGTGGGGCGCCATGAACACTCCCCAGCCTCCAAGAGCTGGTGCTGAGCTGTACAGCCCACCTTATTCCCCACAACCTCCCATACTAGCCAGGCCAGTGTCCTCACTGGGGTCAGTGGACTTTGGGAGCTATTGTTTCTGGATTACCCAAGGTTGGTCAATCAGAATGTTTCCCTGAGATAATAAAATGGATATAGAGAGAATGGAACTTCTTCCGACTGTTGCTGCTGAGCTAAAAGACCAAATGAAGGAGGAGACAAGGGGGCTAACACGTGAGGGAAGCAATGGGTTGACCCAACAACAGAGCCCACCCTTCTGGCTTTAGGAGTTGGCAAACGACCCATAATGGCAGGAAGGCTGGGAAGGTCTAGTTCATTGGTGCACAGAAAATCTTACTGTGAGACACACTAAACACAAAATTTGGAAGATGGTGGAAGGATTGTCTCCCATTCCCCTTGAGTTTAACTTTGCCCCTCCTCACTGGTTTCCCTCACTCACTTCCTCCCTCCAGACTCCCTCGGGTCTCTCTGGCTCTCCTCCACCATCTCTGCCCTTGTCGCGCTGCTTCGCCTCCTATCTTGGCCGCCATTCGGACGTCCCTTGAGGAAGCTGGAGCTTCCCCTACATAGCCTTTGCTCATGAGGAAAGAATGAAGGGAAAAGCCCTCTCTTGTCAGACTTCAAAGCGAACCATCTACAGACAAAGAGATGAAGCAGACATAATTTGTAATAATAATTTAAAACGAAACACATATCAGTTTCACTCAAAAGCAGATGCATTATTTTATAAATCAAATTAAATCTGATTCCCGGAACACATGCTCTACTGTGGTGAGAAATTTAACTGGAAGAGTTTAATTAAAACAGAAGACAGCACAGTCTAAGTAGGCAGGTTTTGAGAATTTGGTTTGATTTAAGGGCAATTTGGAAATTAAGTCAAGGTGGTCTTGAGATGTATTAGGTGACTGTACTCCAATGGTGAGTCACATTCTAATTTATTGCTGGTGAAAAGGCACATACAGACAGACCCTGGGGAAGCCCTGATTCTCTCCTGGCCAAGGTGATCCTCCCTAAGCCCAACTATCTAAGGTCCTCAGCCACAAGGGCTTTCCTGATTGGTCAGGGAAAGGGACAGCTTGTGATTTCTCTCCCCTATATATGCATTGGTAAGTGGCCGGAGAGTTTTAGAAAGTCCTACCCCTACTTCTTCTCCCCTCCCCCCAAATGCTCTTTCCTCCTGACTGGGGTGAAATGCTCCCCTGCCCTACATGGATTTTCCCTCTGCCCCTGGCAATTTGAGCTCCCCCTGTTGCAATCTCCAAAGAAGACCCATGCTATCTGCTTACACATCTGACAAATCACATGACTGACATCTTGCCCTGCTCAGAGTAAGTGATACCCTTTTCCTGATGGCTTCTCTTTTCCTCGACTGTTGTAATTCATTTGAAAACTCTTCTCTGAACTTATATCCCTACGAATAATCACACTGTCCCATTCGCGATCTTCTCAGAACTCTCGTTGAGGGGACATTTTGTGACAAGACCCCTTCCTGCCTGCCTTCCATGGAAAACAATTTTGTTGCTTCGATTTCAATAGAAGTTGACATGAAAGGCAATTCTGCGTTTCAAGGAGGAGGGAATCTAAGTAGATGAAGGGCTCATAATTGTGATTTACCTTGGCTTTTTAATTTGAATACTTTAATTGCCTACTTTACAAAATGGGCCTTGAGAAAATAAAATAAGATTTGAAACTTTGAGTATACCTCAGAGGACCGTGCTTTGTGATTTCTCTAAGCAGAGAAGCCCTATGTCCCTCCATTTCCAGTGAGGCTTTCCCTCCTTCTCTCCTCATCTATCATTTTCTTTTCACCCTTTATGTCCCTCTGCTTGCACGTGCAAATCCTTTCATGATTTTTAGTAAATGTATCTGAAACAAAATGCAAAGGAAAAAGAACAGGTAGGGAGAGAAAGAGACATGGATCCCAAATCCTGACCCTCAGGCAATGGAAGGCAATGTTTAATCCTGCAGGCCTCCAAGGCACAGGGGAGCGAAGCATTCCGTGAAGCCTTCTCTCGTTGGCTTTCTTCCACTTCCTGGGGTTTGACGATGCTCCCCCTGCCTTAGAGCAGGCTGGTCCTCCCACTAGGAAACCTCTGGTTTCCATCTCGGAGGCCTTCTCTATCTTTTCGGCTTTAGGCTTTAGTTCAAATTTTGCCTCCTGCGAGAAGCCTTCCTCACAGCCATCAATGGTCCATGCCCCACACCTGGGTTTTCTCTATCAGTATCCTGTTTGTTTCCATCTTGGCTCATATCACAATATGTAATCATCTCATTTATATTCAGTTCCTTGAGTTTACTCTTTGTCCTTTGTTTTCTTTTTGTCTGTTTGCCGGCCTTGACCCTGAGCTGCAGGGAAAGGGCTGGGACTTGCCAATTAAATTCAGGGCTCTGGGGAGAACACCTGTCACATAATAGGCACTCACTAAACATGCCATTTGTGAATGAGTGAATGAATGAGTGACCCCCGTCTCCAGAGAGGCCTGGTGGGCCAAACTGCTCTGAGAAGCTCTTTGCTACGTTGATTCTGAATTCTGTTCAGGGAGACCTCTGAGGAGGGTGCACCAGCCAAATGGGATGGGTGGGCTGTATCTAAGGCCAAATCCAGAGGAAGTCACCCCCAAGGAACACTCAGAAGGACAGAGTGAAATAATCCCTGAATTATTTTCTTAATAGAGGGAGTTAACTTGGATCTCAAATTGAGTCAGGTGTCCAATACACAGAGCTCAAAGCTAGCCACGTTTCATAACCACACTGACAAAATGACCCCTAACCTATGCAGGTAAAACCCTGGAAGCATTGTGCCAACCTTGGCGAGACGGGGCACTGCTTCAGCCCACGATAAAAAATAGATTAACATTAAATATTCTTGAGGCGGGGGGGCGCCTGGGTGGCTCAGCGAGTTGGGCCTTTGAGTTCGGCTCAGGTCGTGATCCCAGGGTCCTGGAATCAAGCCCCGCATCGGACTCTCTGCTCAGCAGGGAGCCTGCTTCCCCCTTTCTCTCTGCCTGCCTCTCTGCCTACTTGTGATCTCTGTCAAATAAATAAATAAAATCTTTAAAAATATATATATTCTTGAGGCGAAGTCTCTGAGCAACAACAAAAGACAATGACTTTCCTCTTACTGAGCTTTTGTGTTTTTTTTTAATATTTGAGGCTCTCAAAGGCAAAGACTTTACAACATTCGTCTTTACGTTCCTGTCACAATCTCTGGCGTAGAAGTGTATGATAAGAGGAGCACAAAAAATTCAGATATTCTAAAAATGTATGACCCTTTAGTTATGTTTGTAAGTACCATCCATTACTGGGAAGAATTTCTCATTTTAAGCATACAAAATATAAATTCCAGAGGATGGTGAGAAATAATCCTTCTATTTATGAAGTCAGTTATCCGTCTGTGAGGAGCCCATCTTGGGCGAGCATCTGAGAATGACCCCTCCCCTCGTCCTGCCCCACTTCCTTTTATTTCTCCAGAGAAGACTTTTAGCTCTTAATATTTTTTCCAGAGGAGTAATACCAAAATAATTCAAAATAACACAGAATGTGTTAATATTGGATTCAACTGCATATAGCAGAAAACCCACGCAGCTTAAACACAGTAATTTCTCTTTCTCTTCTAAAGCTGATGGCAGCACCTCACTGTCAGAGCCCACTGCTCCTTCAATCTCTCTGCGCCATTATCCCCATTTTCAAGGTCACCTCATGGTCCAAGATGGCTGTTTGCTGAAAGTACAAAGAAGGAGGGGCAAAGGCAACAACGGTATTCCTGCCAGTGGAGGCAGCCCCTTTTAACGAGAGCTCCCAGAAGCCTCATGCAATGACTTCTGTTTGCATCTCATGGCCAATTCTGTGCTCGAGGATGATAAGAAATGTTACCTTTGAGCTGGGCACATTGCTGCCCTGAGTGTTTTACTATTATGAAAAAAAAAAGAAGAATGGAGAATAGATACTGTGTAACCCAGGAGCTCAAAGCACATGTCAGAATTATCTGGAGGGCTTATTAAAATACAGACTGTTGTATCCCCAGAGTTTCTGACTTAGAAGGCCTGAGAGGGATCCAGAGACACTTGGAAAACTGGGAAAACCATTAGCATTTTCTTCTAAACAAGTCAATTCTTTTTTCCACCTTATACTGTCCATCTTTTTATTTTAACCTCAATCTACTATTTTACTAACAAAGTCCCACACTTGTTACTCTACCAGAGAGATGCTTCCCATTAGAGATAGGGCAAGGGAGAAAGGAAATAATGTCTTTCCATGACTGCCAGGCCTGGAAATCTGTCCTTTCCCACCATTTGCAGACTAGAACATCTACACTCGATGCGGAGCTAGGAAAGAACTGAAAGAGATTGGGTTTTAGTGGCATTAATTATCATTGCTCAGCAGATGAAACAAAAGCTATAAAAGAAGCAAAAGCAAAACAAAACAAAAACACACACAATTTGGTGGGAGGTTCCTGAAGGTTAGGGAACTTCCAAAAGGCCACATAAGGAAGCTTTGCCACTGTTCGGGGTAATGAGGTAGATTCGTTCTTAAGCAGGGAGACAGTGTAGACTCGTGGTTACAGACCAGCAGAAGACAAAAGAAGGGAAGAAAGGATCATGGGTCCATGGGCTTGGCAGTGGGGCTGGCCAGCCTGGGGAAGGGATTTAATTGCCTTGGGATCAGAGACTCTATACTGAATGCTCACCCCAGTGGGTCCTTCCTCCCTCCACCTCCCCGCCCTTCTCTTAGTTTTTCTTTTTTCTCAAAAATTTGCTGAGCGAAGGAAGGAAAAGAAAAGAATATTTGTCTGTGCTCGGCCTAAAGAAATAAAGATCTACAAATCCTTGGAGACTGTGGGATAGGAAGAATGAAGGAAGTAGTTAAAGAAACCCAAGGGAGAAGTGAAAAGTTGGGCCAGGAAAGTCAGAGGCCACTTGTACAGAAGTACTTGCCCCTTCTGGGGCTGTTTACCACACAAGCTCTTCTTTTCTTATCATTTGGGGAATTTTTGTGTTTTACTCTATTTTATGGTGTATTTCCCACACAAACTATTCTCCTGGTAGGGTCTGATTTGAACACGATGCTCTGAAGTCCCAAGCTAGTTGTGTGTGTGTGTGTGTGTGTGTGTGTGTGTGTGTGTTTTTCAAATAGTCCATTGTCAAAAGGAGGGTGATAGTTCCCATACTTTCCCTCTTAAGGGTTTGGGCCCCCCAAAGGCAATAACTAACACTTCTAAATTCCATATACTTGGAAAAGTTCTACATGGAAAGCAGAAACTCAAAATTCATTTTAAGTTCATTTTAATTGAGTTGCAGTGTAATTTAGACCTTGAACTCCTTCAGCCAGCCACATAACCAGGGATGCACTTCAAAGAGAGGACTCCTGCAGAATTCATGAAGAGTTGGAGGGGTATAAAATGCTCACCAAAGAACAGGCCTTTGTGGGGCACCTGGGTGGCTCAGTGGGTTAAGCATCTGCCTTGGGCTCAAGTTATGATCTCAGGATCCTGGGACTGAGCCCCACATAGGGCTCTCTGCTCAGTGGGGAGCCTGCTTCTCCTTCTCCCTCTGTCTCTTTGTCCCCCCCTCTGCTCATGCTCGCTCGCTCTCAAATAAATAAAATCCTAAAAAAACAGACCTTCACTAGATCAACCTTTTCACTCGGCAGTAAGGAGGGTGAGTTTGATGTGGGTGAGTGACTTGCCCTGAGTGAAGGTCACTAGTAGAGACTCCAACGTATGCATTTGCTATTCCCCCATTTTTGGCCATTCTTGTTCTACTCCTACTTCATGAACCAATATTTTATGTCTTCACTAATTTCTGAGTCTTCATAAACACTTCGGTAGTTGGAGTTGTCACGTTTAATTAACTGAAACAACTCTGTGTCAGACATGGAACCAGAGCTAAGGTTAGAAGGACAATAAATGCAAATACCCCTTTCCCTGTCCACAAGGAGATCTTACTCTAACACAAGGAATAAAATATACACACTAGCTGGCAGACAGGGTAGACAGAGGCCATGCCGTAGACATGCAGGGTGAAATAGAAGGGGGTTCTAAGGAGAATTGCTTCCAAATGGGAGGAAGTATTCACAGAGGAGGTGGCTTTGGGGCTGTCTATGGAGCAACTGGAGATGTGACCATGAACTAGAGGAAGGCAAGGAAGAGCCCACCAGGTGATTTTACAGAATAAAAGCCAGCGGTGGAAGGAATGCATGAAGGACAACAGAGTATTTGGTTTCACTAGAGGAGACCCTGTGTGAAGGGAATTGGTATGATAAAAACAGTCTCCCAAGGGCATTGGAAAGCACATATCTTAAACTATAGGACCCTGTATTAGTTTGTGGCTCCTATAACCAAGTACCACAGACTGGGTGGGGCGGGGGGGCTGCAACAACAGAAATTTATTTTCTCACCGTTCTGGAGGCTGGGAGTCCAAGATCAAGGTGGGGGCAGGGTTGGTTTGTCTGGGGGCCTCTCTCTTTGTCTCACAGATGGCCCCATTCTCATGGTATCCTCACTCGGTCTTTGCTCTATGCTCAGGCTCACGTGGGGGCTCTTCCTCTTCTTAGAAGGACATAGGACCGATGTCCTAGGATTAGGACCCTACCCTGATGACCTAATTTAATCCTAATCACCTCTCTAAAGGCCCTAGCTCCAAATACAGTTCCATTCTGGGGTCCTGGGAGTGTGGGCTTCAATGTATAAATTTCAGAAGGACACAAACCATCACGACCGCCACTCTGTGTGATTATGTTATTTCAAGACAGATGACACTTTCGTAAAATCTGCCAGGCATTAAGAAAGCCTATTAAAACAGGTTACACATTTACTCTCCCACACATTTCCTATGAATCTTTTATTCAAGAATAAAGATTAAAAGTAGAGGTTCAAGCACTGCATAAAAACTTGAGAAAACAAACCTACATTTCTACTCCAAGAAATTTACCCAAGAGAAATAAAAAAAAAAGTATGTCCACCCAAAGACATGTCCACAAAGGACCATAGTAGCATTATTCACCATAGTTAAAATGTGGAAACAACCCAACTACTCAGCCGATGGCCAGATAAACAAAATATGGTATACCCACGCCCTGGAATATTATTCAGCCATTAAAAAGGAATGAAATATGGACAAGTCCTACAATGTAGATGAACCTTAAAAACATGATGCTAAGTTAAACAAGCCAAATGGAAAAGGCTACACAGGGCACAATTCTATTTATGTGAACTGTCCAGAAAAGGCAAATTTATAGATACAGAAAGCATAACAGGGGTTGCCTGGGGCCTGGAGAAGGGAGTGGAGACTGATGTAAGTGAGCACAAAGGAATGTTTTAAGATAAAAGAGAAGTTCCAAACCTGGATTATGGTGATGGTTGCACAAGCCCATAAATTTACCAGGAAGCTTTGAATTATATGCTTACAACAGATGGATTTTATGGTATGCAAATTAAACTTCAATAAAACCAGAAAATGTTTGCATGTGAACCTTGTACAGGGGCCAGGCTAACCTTCTCCTTATCATTCCAATTTCAGTATATATGCTGCCGAAGTGAGCACAATGAAGCTGGAAAATATTAATAAAAAATACATAGGAGGCACTGAAAAAATTACAAGAAAATAAAATAAACTTCAAAATTTTCTGTAGTCACACAGGAGCACTTATGCCTTCTGCCTGTAGTCTGCAGAAGGAGAAAGCTTACCCCCATCCCAAGTGGGTTCTTGGTTCTGCACTGTGTGGGGCAGAGGCAAGGGGAGAACTTTGAAGCTCAGGGGTGTTTTACACTGTTTCGCATCCACTAACCAGCTCCTGGTGAGGTCGGGCAAGTGATAAAATCCTGCAACAGTAACCCCGGGAAGGCCCTCAAGGACCAACTTGTGCAAACCTCCCATTTAATTGAAGCTGGAGTGGGGGCTCATAAACCGTATAATTGAGCGGCTCAGGACACCACAGGCGGTGAATGGCCAAGTTGGAATCCATCTCAGGTGCCCTGTTCTTAATTCAGAATCATCCATTAGGCTGTCTCTTCACATCTCTTAGCTTTTCTCAGCCTCAGCGATCCCCCCTGCAAAACGGGGACAGTAATATCTGCCCCTGCCACATGAATATCAATGATGTGGAAATGCTCTCAAAAACAGAAAGCCCTTGGGGCGCCTGGGTGGCTCAGTCAGTTAAGCATCCAACTCTTGATTTTGGCTCAAGTTATGATCTCAGGGCTGAGAGATCGAGCCCCACCTGGAGCTCCCCACTGGGCATGGAGCCTACCTAAGATTTTCTCTCTCACTCTCCCTCTGACCTGCCCCAAGCCCCACCCTCCACCCTCTCTAAAAAAACAAAACAAAACAAAACAAACAAACAAAGCCTTCTACTAATGCAAAGTACTATTGTAGTCATCCTATTAGCAGATCACTGTGGGTCTAGCTCAGAATCCAGACGAAAGATCTTCAAGTCTACACTTCCAGGAAATGCATTTGTCTGTCCTGATGTGAACATGAGTCTCTGGTTGAAGTCACTCCCTGGCATCATGAGTGGGTGGGGTGGGGCATTTTGGGCCCCGTTCCTTTAGTTTTCCAGAACATTCTCATTCCTAGAACACCATTATCCTCCTGCTGTCCATCCGTGACACTTTAATTACCTCAATGACAATGAAATTTAGTCTGTGTGCATTCAACTATGGTTACTCAAGTAACAACAATGGAAATGAAGATTTGATTTAGACATCTATAACCTAACTTATTTATTTTGCCCCCTGCCTTTGAAAACATATCCATTTCTGTTGGGACACAAGAAAGGGCCCTCTGTGTTTAATAACACCTGGAAATCCCCAAGACTGTAAACTAAGTATAGTTTGGAGGGTATTCATCTCTGCCAAAGGAGCCCCTCAATCCAACGCCCTTCCCGGAGCCTCCTACCGCCCACACGGGGACGGATCTCACTAGAAACCTTCAGCGAAACAAGAGCCCAGCAAACCAGTCATCACTGCTGGCCTGGGAAAAACACCAGGTGCAGAGCCCAGCACAGAATGTGATCCGAGAAAGCAATTATAAATCAAGCAGGTCCCAGGGAGGGGAAGTACAAGTTAGTAAAAAATAACAACAAAGTGACCATGAAATGTTAAATCAGATTAACCCAACAGCAAGCTCATTACTGGGTCCTCTATAGAAAACCCAAGTTGAAGACTCCCCAGTAAGCCAGGAAAAGGCTGGAGAAGCATTCTCACCTCCCACATCTGGTAACTTTTCATATATTAGGAGGATTGGCCCTTTAACTGTGTTTATGCGCCCAATGTTTTCTCCCAATTATCTTATCTTACTTTTTTTTTTTTAATTTTACCATGCAAGGGTATTATATTCCCAGGCAGCTTGAATTATCAGTCTTTTCCTTCATTGCATCTGAATTTTAAGTTGTATTTAGAAAAGATCTCTTCACACCTACAATATAGAGAAAGAGAGTCATATTTTCTCCTAAAACTGGGGGGTGGGGGAGATCATTTTTGATCCATCTGGAGTTTATTCTTGTATACGCCTAACCTGTGGTCTTCATGATGGCTATTAAAAATCCTTTTTTGCCATAGTCATTGGAGATACTATCTTTATCATGTGTTATATTTCCACATATATTTGGGTCAATTCCTTGACTTTCTGTCCTATTCCAGTAGTCTCATTATCTACCCATGTGCCAGTGTCATGCTGTTTTAATTTCAGAGGCTTTATAATAAAGTACATTGTAATATCTGGTAGCTCTTCTCCCTCAATGTTTTCCCAACTATTCTTGCATGTCTTGTTTGGTTTTTCTGTATGAGCTTTACTATCAATTTGCAACTTGCTTCCAGAAAAAGACTTTCCTGGTATTTTGGTTGGGAGTGATATTAACTTAGGAAGACCTGGTATCTGACACTTAGGATACCGGGTCATCCTATCCCAAAACAGGGATTTTTTTCCATTTGTTGAAGTTTACTTTTATGTCTTTCAAGAGTGTTTTAAAGTTATTTTTCTCCTTATAAAATCTGCACATTTATGTCTAAGTGTTATATCTTTTTTTGTTATTATATCCTGTTACTTTTTGAAGCCAAGCTATCCAGGCCCTTGATTTGGGGTTTTAAATAAAGAGTAACATATTCTTCTTCCCCACTCTTCTTTTCATTTCCCTTCGCCAGTCCACTGGTCTCCCTGGCATGACTTGAGTGTATGTCCATCGGCCACGTTGGGAGAATAAGAAACAATAGTAGGTCTAGGTTTTAAGACAAGATGACATAAGACAGTGGTGAATAAGGCCTTCGGGTCTTAGCAAGAAAGAATTCCCATCTGTCTGGGGGCAAAGATAAGAGTTGCAGGGCTCGCATATATTTAAAAATCTAAAACTGGATTTAACTCGTCTGCTTTTCTCAGTCAAGTAAACTCTATCAATTTTCATGACATCTTGGACAATCTTCTAAATCCTCTTTCCTCTTCTGGGTCTGATATAATACAGTATACTTATGAGTAATAGTATTGAGTTGATAAATCCTTTCTATAAATTCTCCTTTCTTAATATTTCCCTAATACTTTCATGATCCAAACTCCATGTGGCCATGGGAATCTCTGGTAGATAGTTGTCTCCAAGACTATCTGTAAAACAAAGTGAAAGGCAGGCCCTGTGGGTTGTGGTTCACATCTCACACTGTCCATTTCTGTCAGATTTCAGACATGGGGGTCTCTAAACGGTTTTCTCAGGTTGGTGCATGGTCCTGCTGAGACCAAGATCAATGGCTAGAATGTACTCCAGACCAGCCAGCTCTCCTTTCTCCCAAAGTTTCTCTTCGAATGGTACTTTAATTCCTTAGACCCAAAGAGGACTGAGTAAGAAATCTAGGCAAGTCAAAGGAAATCCAATGTTGAAAAAACGACTGGAGACCTAAGGCAATTGGAGACTCTGACCCTTCGGCAGGAATGAGAAGGAAGACCACTGCTGGGCCCTTTCACCTTTCTCCACCAGTTTCACTGCTGAACTCCTACACACCCTTCAAGGTCAAGCTTAACTGTCACCTTTGGTACAAAATTTTTCGTGACACTCCTCTACATCCCAAACATGTAATTGCTCCCTTGTCTGTTTTCCTACTAAATTTTAAGCATACTTCTATTATCATTTGAATCACATTTATTACAGCTCTCTCATTTGTTTTTATCTCTGTCTACTGACTAGGCTTCAGATTCCTGGGGTCTAGAACCATATTTCATTCATCTCAGTATCTGCCAGATCTAGCAATTTAATTGAATGAAACTGACCAAACAGATTTGAACTTTTTGTTCTATTCACCATTTGAGATCTATTAGTCACAGCCTCGGCAGGAAGCAGTGCTCTGTTTCACCCAGCTCACATTTGCCCCAAGAGACCCAAACTGGAGCTCCTTGGTCAAGGTAAGTCATGCACTTCGAAGCCCATCTCTCCTTCAGTCCATTGATGAACTCTTGGTAAGATGTTAATAGGTATGAGGATTAAATAAGATAATGCATCTAGGTACTTACTGGTGAATATTAATTAAAATATTAGTGGCTTTATACAACACAAAATGAAAAAGTTGGATGACAAACAGTAGAGTGACTGAGTCAAAGGAATTCCTTAATGAATGCCTATGTGATCCAACAATAGTTTCCTATCTTTTTTCTACCCCTACATGTAAGATAAGGGGCATATTCCCAGGGTCATTTCTATGGACTGGTATATAGTAGATAAGGATACAGGCAATGTCAGGTACATTTGCTGGCACTTTCTCTCTCCTTTCCCTGTGCCTTAAGAAAGCATACGAGAATGTCTTTGAGTAAAAATGGTGCAGTTTTTAAAACAATATGTCTACTCTTATTGTTTAAAATTGCACAAAACTCAGTTCTTCATTATTACTAATAAATTACTCCGGCATACCTCTGTTTTGACTCAAGAGTGTTTTGTGAAACCCAGTTGCTAAGATCCATTACTATAAATCCAGAGTGCTTGAGGCCCACCATTGTCACTGTGAGATGTTCACAAACTCTTCTACTAACCACATAAAATAATGAAAAGCGGGCTTCTCAAATGTGCTATCCGAATATTTTCACAGAGGCGTACTAGGGTGGCTAAGTTTGTTAAGCCTCTGACTCTTGGCCTTGGCTCACGTCATGATCTCATGGTCGTGGGATCTAGCCCCACATCAGGCTCTGTGCTTGGTGCAGAATCTGCTTCAGATTCTTTCTTCCTCTTCCTCCCACTCTCTCTCAAATAAATATGTAAATAAGTAAATAATGAATAATTAAAATCTTTAAAAATAAAAAGAATATTATCATGGAGAGTCCTAACACGGAATGAAGCTGCAATGTCTCAGGAGAGAATTTAAAGCTCAGCATCCTGGCAGGAAAGAGATGGCAAATTCAGAGAAGGAGATAAAAGAGAGTTGGATGAAGGCACTATTTACAAATGCTCAGGCAGGTTTAAGGGAAACCAACAAGTGATGGTAAAACACCCACAGGCTAGACCCAACAGGAAATCGCTAGGACCTACTTCTTAGAGTGGAGAGAAAGAAATTAGTCATCGGAACTCAAAGGAAGCTGTCGCTGTCAGAAGGTGCTACAATCCAGGGAAGCAAATATTGCAAGGTCTTTCCTTTCTCCTGCCTGTGCCTTCCATTGGCCAAACCCAACTTGAACACCCAGGGCATGGGCCAAGCGATGCCATGCCGACCAGAAAGGCCAGTCCTCCTGGACAGAGAACAGGGCGAGGGTTGCACAGTGCATAAAGAGGGACAAACAGGAAACGTCCAGCACCACTGCCAACCAGTTATCTTCTTCTTGATTCTGCACTATGATTTCCAGTCTATTTTCTGGGGGAACTGGACAAGATTTGAGTCATTTTCTACTTGGTCTAAAGGAGAAAGCTTTTTTGTTGTTGTTGTTGTTCTTAGCAAAACCAGAAACAATAGGCTCACAAATGTGCAATTAAACTCTGGAAACATATGGGTTTTTCATCTCCATCTTAGATAAAAAGAAATCTCGGTCATGTCTTTCTCCAGCCATTTTAATTAATTTTGTCAAGTAAGTTCTAAATGCCTACCTCTCTTTATCATCATCTTCAGAATACCAGTTGGGCAGAATGTAAAGATAAAAGTTAACAGAATTGACAGTGAAAGGGAAGCGGGGAGAAACCTGAAAAAGAAAAAAATTATAAGGGTTTTTTTTCACGCTCTTCCTTTCTAATTCTTGCTGGACTGACTCAGTGGGATTTTGATGACTGACAGAACACAAAGTTCTGTGTGTTCACTCTGATGACACGTCTCCTGCTCCAGCTGGAATCCTTCTCAGAGAAACAGGCAGAGATCAAGCTGACCTTCCTTGCAGGGCAGGTGGGGCCTCCATATTTAGTTCAAGCTAGCTCAGCTAGCAGTTTTGAAAGGGCACCAAATACTTACTCTATTTAATATAACACTTCTATTGATTATGAAAATAACAATTCAATTGATCATGAAAATAAACAATTAGATGAATTATTAATTTGAAAAATATATAAAATGTTAAAAATATATTATCTATAACATATATAAAATATATTTAAAATATATAAAATACATAAATTATATAATATTAAAAATAGAAATAAAAATATATAATTTCAAAAATAGAAAAATATATAAAGAGAAAATATAGAAGCCAGGCATCTCCTCCTCTAACAGTGGAAACTCTTGTTAATGTTTTATTTTATCCTCTTTCACTCTTCCTTTTATACACAGAGTTCCCAGATAGGCATTATACCCTGCATGCAGGTTTTCAGTCCTTCTGTATCATAATGAAGATTATCAAAGACTATTCCCCATGTTATCAGGTAAATGTCAAAATAATAAAATTTAAAGACTACATAACATTTAATGTGTGGATGGTCTCTTAGTCTCTTTGGGCTGCTCTAACAATATCATAGACTGGGTGGCTTGAACAACAAACATGTATTTCTCACAGTTCTGGAGTTTGGAATTCCAAGGTCAAGAACCCAATATTGCTGGATTCTGGTGAAGGCCCTCTTCCTGGTTTCCAGACTAATGTCTTCACATTGTGTCTTCAAGAGGTACAGAGAGAGAGAGAGATAGAAAGAAATGGAGATAATTGTCTTCCTCTCTAGTAAGGGCACTAATCCCATCAAAGGGAACTCCATTGTTTTGACCTAATCACCTCCCCAAATCCCCACCTAATACCATCCTACTGGGGCTAAGATTTCCATGCAGTCCCAAGCAGATGGTTCTACCCCTATGAAATTTAACCATTCCCCTATTATCGGATCCTTGGCTTTTCCCAGTGTAGGTTTCTCCAATTTCCTTATTCTGAATACGACAACGGTGAACACCTTCATTCATAATTTTTTTCAATCTATAAATTTCCAAGAAAAAATTTCTTGAAGCAGAGTTAGGAAGTTAAGAGTTTCACTTCCAATCTTGCCAAACTGCAATCCAAAAAGATGCTACTGATTCACATCCCCACCCACAGGATACAAAAGTGCCCGTTTTTACAGAACCTGGAGGACACTGAATACTGGAATTGATTTTTATCTCTGTTAAAGGCATTTTGTTGTAGTTTCAACCAACGTGTCTTTGTTCAGTGAGGGTGAACAGTCTTTCACACATCGCAGGCCATTTAACTCCCTTCTTTGAGGATTGTCTGGTCCCGCAGTTTAGCAACCGAACTTTCGTCCAAATTTTTGTTCCCCTCCTGAGGATCACAAAACTTTATACAACTTTATTCCAATTCATTGAGTGTTTTCAGATGGTTGCTTGCTTTTAACAGAGTGAGTGGATTCCAAAAATGTCATTCCAGTTTGGTTTTTGACAGAGAGTGGCTATATGCTCAGCGGAATGCTGCCCAGACTGTTTTCGAAAACCATAACTAAAGTTATCTTAATTGTCTCTCTGCATATATTAAAATACACAGTAGCCTACAGTTTTTAGTTCATAAATCCAAAGCTCTTGGAAACATATTTCTTTTGTGGGCCTCTCTAGGCCTAATTAGGACTATATGATCCTTTTTAGGTACTGGGAAAAGTGAGAAAAAATAGTTTGGTCAAGCATAGGCCTTTTGAGGTTGAGTTCTCAACTTGATAGAAAGCCCAGAAACGTTACTACAAATGTGTTCTCGAGTGCCCGAGTGCTTCCCTACTGTGTCTATGGTAGGCAATGATGAGATGATTTCTATGCTGGGGCACACCCTGCTGGGGTTCCTAGAAGTTAGTGATCCCAAAGGAGGGTGAGGAAAGCCAATGGGAGTTGAGGGCATAGAATCATTTCCCCACTGAATCAACCAGTAGTAGCAAGTCATATTTGTTGAGTGTTTTCCATTTTACAAAGCCCTTTCTCACCCACCACCTTATTTGATACAACCAACCCTTGGGTTGTTTGAAACTATTGCCCTCCTTTGGGGGCACGGTTAAATCAGTTGCTCTAAGTCACACAGCGAATACGGGGCAGTTAGGGCTCAAACTCCTGGCTTCTGTCTGTAAGTGGGATTGCGACTGTGTTCTTCTGCCACACTGATACTTCGTTTACTGAGCACCTTTAGAAATGTAATAGGATCTTGAAATAAGAATAGAAAAAAGAACAACAACAACAAACCCACACACAGGTTACAGCCCTCATCACCATCATACTCAATGGTCTAGAGCAAAGAAATAAGAGAGATTTGTGCAAACTTTATAGGGAGAAGCGACATTCCTGGTCTTTGCATATGCCTCTCATTAACTCCCTGTGTCCTGTTGAAGATTGACATCTCTGTCTTCACTCCATCAATCCAGCTTGACCTTTCATGACATCATTGTCACTGTCAACTCCACAAAATGCTACAGGATGAGCTCAGCAGGAGCAAGCGAGTAGATAGTCAAATGAGAAACCCTGGAAAACCACACTGCATGGAATATGCCCCTCTTCTCCTGTAGGGGTCCACTGCCCCTTCTCATCAGAATCTATGTTTGCTAAATTTGAGGAATTTCTGAGGCTGAAAACAAATGCAAGAGGGTATTTATGCTGGACTGTGGGCCAAGGGTGCTCCCAATGGTGAATTTGGGAATTAACTCTTACGATTTGGCCATTTTTACTGGGGACTTGGATGCTCGATGGTGAATGAAGATGGGCAACGTTTTTTCTTAACACACATATGTGTGTCTACACAGATTTCCTAAGCATTGTTGAGCTTCCTGGCGGAAAATGAATTCAGATTCTCAATCCCTGTCCTCATGACTGGGAAGATACAAAGCAATGAACTGATCTTAGCCCCACGGAGACCTGATTATCAGAGCATACCATGTGGTCTCTGCTCCAAAAACCTCACTCAGGATGTCACAGCCTCAGTGATCGGAGGCCTCTAAATAAGGTGATAATGAAACCCACCACAGCCACCCATGAATGGGCGTTTGCCATGGAGTAATTGTCTGTGGGAGTGTAATTATTGAGGGAGTAGTAACACTTTGGGGCCCCGGCAGCTCTTCTCTGGTTACCACCAGACTGAGCACAATATGAGAGGGGGAGAGTCTTATTCCTACCACTTCTGAAGGGACTGAAAAACTCTCTTAGTGCTGTGACAATCCAGAAACACAACTCTAACCCGAAATAGAAATGAGATGGAAGTTTGGGTGTGGGACTTCTTAACTCCCCCGTTCCTCCTCCTGTACCTTCTGCTCTGGTGAACAGCATCACCATCCTTCCAGAAAAGCCTCCAAGATGATGTCAGAATGGGAACCAAAGCCCAGATTGTTATTCCTGTGCTCCTTCTGTGGCAGCTCCCTGTCCTAACCAACCAGTGACGTTTTCATCAGCCCTGACCAAAATATTTGCCACATGGAGTCTGTAGAATTTGGCTCTCTCAAGTTCCATGATTCTAAAACAAGAAAAATATCTTTACCTGACAAAAGCATTTATCTGCCATCAAACAACAGACTGCCCATTAAACTCATACCTCCCCATCTTTTATTCCAGAGCATGGAACCTAGGGACACGCATATCACCTTAATGGGACATTCAGGAGTCTAAGAGGTAGGACAGAAAAAAAACCTTCCCTTATTCACCAGAGTCCAACATGCCAGATAAATAACTCCAAAGAACAGGGCAATCCAAACGCAACTCCATCAAAGCTGGCCATTTTCAGGCATGTGAGGAAGGTCAAGTACTATCTGGGGATATCATGGATATTTTATTTGGAAGGCTTAGAGTGATTCATTTAACCTTGTGTCCATTTTCCATTCTTCCTAACATCTAAAGATAAAATAAACATGATGAGCAAATTTTAAATTTTTCAAATTTAAAAATGTCTCTCTTGGCATTCAAAAGCAACCAACATAGTAGCGGTAATAAAAAAAAAAAAGGTACACAACGTGAACAGTGTATCTTCATGCTGCCATTCTCCTGCTGACATTGGCTGACGACAAACTGTTAGAATCCAAAAGTAATCTACAAAGAACTATGAAATTTAGATTTACATTCACACCACATATTTATTAGCAATGGGTGAGAATGGTTATGTTCTGGGCCCACAAATCTATCCTTGCTAAGTAATAGAAATTGTACTAGAGGGGCGCCTGGGTGGCTCAGTGTGTTAAGCCTCTGCTTTTGACTCAGGTCATGATCTCGGGGTCCTGGGATCGAACCCCGCACCAGACTCTCTGCTAAGCAGGGAGCCTGCTTCCCCCTCTCCCTCTGCCTGCCTCTCTGCCTACTTGTGATCAGTCTCTCTGTGTCAAATAAATAAATAAAATCTTTAAAAGAAAAAAAAATAAATTGCACTAGACTCTTCAGTTAGGTGACTTGATTAATCTCCCTCCATCCCCCTTTTAAGTCAGTTTGACATAAGCTTCTCACACTTGTATGTGACTGAGATCCGAATAATACAGGACCACAGAAAATGTGCTGACCAGGACAACTAGGAAATAATCTCTCTTGATTACCTATTAAGTAAAACTATTATAACTAATCAAAGTATATGCCAACCTTGTGATTATAATTTTCTGCAGTAATTCCACATATGGGGTTTTTAAGTTAGAAAAAAACAAATTCTATATATTTAAGTATAATGATTATGCTCCTTATTTTGAGTCAAACGTTCATGCGGAGATAAAGGAATGGAGAGGGCCATCTTCATCAGTCCCAAAGGCTGGTGATTTGATTTTTTGAGAATTTCTCTCTCATCATCCCTATTTTTAATTTGTAAAAGTAAGCACCCATGCTGAAACAGAAGGCATTTCTCCTCACCCGCCCCCCATCCTGCTAATCCGTTATCAAATAGCCCATCAACACTTGCTTCATCCAGCAGGAAAAGATATATTTTAAATCTTCTGACATTATTTAGCAAAAAACATAGCACACTTCTGCATCTTTTTTAAACTTCTGAATAATCATTGTAAGTAAAGCAATATTTCAATTTAGTGATTTGGGTGACCTGTAAACAACTAACTAAGGAACACATTTCTTTTTTTTTTTTTTTAATATTTCATGTATTTATTTGACAGAGAGAGAGAAATCACAAGTAGGCAGAGACAGGCAGAGAGAGAGGAGGAAGCAGGCTCCCCGCCAAGCAGAGAGCCCGATGCGGGGCTCGATCCCAGGACCCTGAGATCATGACTTGAGCCGAAGGCAGAGGCTAAACCCACTGAGCCACCCAGGCACCCCTGAGGAACACATTTCAAAGATTCATTAGCAAGTCAATTATACAAAACCCAGAACATATTTTCCCAAAAACATGATCTTGTCTTTGGTGGATAGATTCCTAGGCCACCCCACAAAGACTCCTCTACCCATAAGGAAGTGTATTTTAGTATGAATAATTACTCCCAGTCCTTCAGAGGCTCATAAACCGGGTCCTAGGCCCCTTTCTGTAGTAAAGACCCAAGTCCCACCCTTGATCAGATAGGTCATCTCAGCTTACCCACCTATAAAATGGACATATTGACACTTACCGTTTTTAGGAATAAATTAAATACTGGAAATAAAACATTTAATTCAGGGCTTGGCTCAGAATAAACAGTGACAATGATAATGATGACAGGAATTACAAAGACTTTTGAGTTCTGGGCCCCTCAGAAGCCAAAGGGTCTGAGCAGTTTCTTGTATCATGCATGCGTTTAGATTGTATTCATTGAGAAAACCCATGGGGAGTGTATTAGTTTCCCAGGCCCGAAGCAACACAATGCTGGGTGGCTTAACCCACAGCCATGTATTGTTTTAGAGTTCCGGAAGCTGAAACTCCGAAATCAAGGCATCGGCCATGTTGGCTCCCTCTGAGGCTATGGGGGAGAGTCTGCTCCAGGCCTCTCACCCAGCTTCTTTCTCTCTCCCCCATTGCAATTTACTTATTTTTATATTTGTATTTAAATCCACCTTAGTTTACATATAGTGTATCATTCATTTCAGGGGTAGAATTTAGTGGTTCATCAGTTGCATATAACACCCAGTGCTCATTACTACATCAAGTCCCCTCCTTAAAGCCCATCACTCAGCTTCTGGTGGCCTCAGGGGTTCCTTGGCTTATGGGTGGCATTATCCCTGTGTCCACACATTGTGATCACTCTGTGCATGTCTCTCTGTCCAAATGTCCCCTTCTCATAAGGACAAAGGCACATTGGATTGGGGCCTGGCCTCATGGTCTTACGTGGATCCATCATTTGCAAAAATCCCATTTTCCAAATAAGGTCATATTCACAGGCACTGGGAATTAGGACTTCAATGCATTTAGGGACTGCAATTCAACCCGTATCAGTGAGGAAGTGAAAAATTTCACTGGGCACCTCTCAGGGCACGTTGTGACGGGTTTCTCGAAGGAGTGGGAGAGTCTCCAGGGCCATGGAATGAGGAATGGGGTCCCGTGTCCCCGTGGCCGTCAGAGGAGAGCAGCAGCTCCAGGATTTCTCTGCGGGTGGTGTTGCGATTCCAGGAACTGTCAGCACTTCTCAAAGCTAAGACACATCACCCACTGCTGTGCACTTATTTTTTTTTCTTCCACGTTTACCTCATTTCAGATCATGTGATTGCCTCCATTCCTGAGCTGCACAAGCATCTTAAGAAATTAGCTAGCTATTCTTCTTCCTGGCTATTAGAGTCCCGAACGGATCATTACATTATTCAGTTCCTAGCAGCGGTTTTGCAACACCTGGGGTTTCATCAATTTCTCAGAACTCCTCCAAATGAATTTTATAACCAGTGAAATGTTCCAAACAAACACAAGCCTCCTAGCACTTTCAGAGGATGAGGTAATCATGAACTTTGACAAATGACATTGGGGCGTCCCGGTTGGTTCTCCCTAAGTTGGGAATCACGGTGCTAACGAGCACGCCTGACCTCGAGAAGGAAAACCAACTCCCCTCATCCTGCCCCGTGACTAATTTATAACGGGGAATTAATTGCTCCACTGGGAGCCTGTGGATCACCAGAGCTCATTCTTGGTGTTCTCCCAGGACTGCGGTGAACCAGGCAGGGGGGTGATCGAGGGTCACTCTCCCCACGGGCACACCAACCCCCAGGCTCCAGCAAGAGGGTCTGTGGAAGGGGATTCTTCTCTTAAAACCTGCTCCATTCCTCAGGATAATGTTTTGAGTCTCCAAACATCACAACTAGCTGGTTTCAAGCAATATTTTCGTTGAGACAGAATTTCAGGTTTCTAGCAGGAAGCCCTGTGGGGTCACGGTCCCTCAATACTGAGCTGAGGGAAGGGTCCATTGCTGGCTCCCTTCTCCCTCTAGCCCAGCGGGTCCCTTCTCACCCTGCAGGGTCAGCTGGAATGTCTTGTCTCAGAGACATCTTCCCTGATGAACCCCATCTTCATTATTCTTTATTTACATCCTCCTAGCAAGTTCCTTCACAGTCCTACAATCTATCGGTAATTATTTTGGTACTTGGTTTATTGTTTCCATATGAATATGAGTTGCCAAAGACCCAGAGACTCGCTGGTCCTCTTCTCCCTTTTTGTCCCTGTGTCGGCGCTTGTCCCTGGCACAGAGTAGATGTTCAGTAAAATACGTGTTGAGTGATCGTTGTTCTAAATGACCAGCAGGTGAACCTAGATCCTCAGAGCCCCTGTTGACCAGTGTTCAAGATGTAGAACATCTTGTAGGCTGGATTGAGCACTAAAATATTGACCTGCAAAATATGACTTTCCTCAATATTCACTTCGGCCTAAATAAACAGAAGGAGCCCCGAGGAATTAGGCTGGGAGGCTGATTTAGTAGAATCATTGGCACTTATGTAAAATTTTGGAGAATAATGTCCTAAGCACAGATGCTATTTTTAAGAACTTAACACCAGGAAAACCCTTCTGGGGCTCACTCAGTGGGAATGAAGCCCTTTTTATGTCACGGGTGATGTATGAACTGATGGCTCATGGAAGGTGAAACTCAGACTAAGTTATCGGACTTTTTCCTTCTGAGTTATAGCTCAGCAAGCAGACTTGACCGATTACAGTCACTGACAAGAGCTGAGCAGTCTGTGTGCTTGTTTATGTTACCAAAGAGAAGTGACAATATGGCCCAATTTAGTGCCTACAGCCCAGCATAGCTAAATAAATTCTCTTTCTAGTCCAAGTCGAGGTTCACCTAAGCTGGACCAGATTTATGGGGAGCAAATGCCAAACAGAGCCAATCGGTCTGTGATGCTTGTTTTGGGCCAAATGACTTTAAAACCCACGAATTAGGACCCTAGAGAAGCTGACTTAGAAGAAAAGTCTGTAAGTGACGCAACTAGATTGCTGGCATCTAGAGGTCAGGCTTATTAGGCAAGGTGGTTGCAGTAGCTCACAGGGAAGTTAACAGCCACCCAGAGCCACTAACCAGTACCCATCTCCCAGAGACAGGGAGACCTCAAGAACTCAGAGTCCAGGGGTGCTTCTGTTCGGCTGTGGACTTTTCATGACAACATTCGTCACTGAGGTAAGCGTTTCAAGGACAAAGACCTTCTAGAAAAGGTGAGTTTAACTGTGGGCAGATCCAGGGAAGGGGGTCCACTGGGCAAAAGACACTGGACTTCCTCCCCTGAGAGCAAAAATAAATAACTGGGGGGAAAGAAACTGCACAAAAGATTTAGATCTTTTTTACTGCTGCAACTTCTGTGTTAAAGAGAGTTGGAAATGTTCCAATGAAATCTGCCTCCCTTCCCTTCATGGAAATAGACTGTGTTTAGTTCCCAACTGTGGTAGTATTCCTGCATCCATCTTCTCTCCGATCAGAGTTTCCTAACATTTGAGGGGTGTTGGGGGATCACAGAGCTTCATGAATGTTCTGGCCCCTAACAGAAGAAATGTAAAATAGTTCCAGGGGTCTGTGTACCCCATTTAAAGCCCATTCATGGACCCACTAGAGATCCCTGTGTTATTTGAATGGAAGTGCCCCACTGTTGAGTCAAACTGGAGGATGATGTCAAGACATGATTTTACAGAGAGTAAGATGGGAGAGAAGAGAATAAAGACTTCCTCGGCTCTGTCCTCCCCAAAACCCCGGTCCCCAAATCCCAATACAGGGTTTAGGCAAATGCCAATGACACACTGGAATGACGCTGACAGAAGAGAAATTGAAAATTGTTCTCCCTTGTTTGGCTGCAGAATGCCTCCCCAATGAGGTCCAGTCACCATGATTCCCTCCCTCCTTCTGCTGTTATGGTGATTTGACAAGGTTTGTGGCTAAAAAGAACTTTTATGGGGCAATAAACACAGGGATAGGTGTTTTTCTGCTATAAACTTTGAGAAATGGATATTATCAACACTATTTTACAGATGAAGCTATAACTATAGAGTGGGGGACAACTAGCATTTTTTAACACCCTCTGCATTTATTATTTTATAAAAACTGACAGTCCCGAAGATGTGTATCAATATGCCAACTGTATTAATGAGAAAACTGAATTTAGAAAGCTTGGGTGGTTTTCCAAGGTCACAGAGCTGGCAGACCACAGAGCTAGGAGCTGAACCCAGAAGGGATCACCTTCCAAGTCCCTGACCTTTCAGCTCCATCCCCCAGCTAGGAAATGTATCTTCCGCTCTTACGGGGAGGTTCCCATCCCAGAGCACACCGCCAGATTCCCAACTTCCATCCTGGACATCCTCTAGGAATGTCACCTCTTCTCGTTGACTGATCACCCTCCCAGCCCTATATTACCTCATTCATTCTGTATAAACACCCTAAGTGAAGGAGGCAGTGGTTCCCTTTTGCAGTAAGGAAACTAGACTTGGAGAGATAAAGCGACTTACCCCAGGTCACACAGCTGGACCTCTGTCTCTAAAACTTGGTTCTCTCCACCAGATCATTCCACTCCTGAAAAAAAAAAAAAAAATGAGACATCCCTTTGAGCAAACAGTCTCTCTAACGGGCATTCATCATGTCTTTGCCATCTGGGGTTTCGGGTTTCAGGTTTGTGCTTGTCTCCACACCACCGATCCCTATAGATACAACCTACTGACTCCAAGAGACTTAGGTGTTTGCTCCCCCAAAGGCTGACCCTATTTAGAACGTGCTGGGCCCTCTCTTCTCAGAAGGAAGACTTAGAATGAGTGAGTCTTCAGAGCTCAAGCTGTGGTTGCTTTTGGAAGGCTTAGAGACACGTCAGAAGACAACACCGTTTGCGGGTCTTGGACAGACAGAGCTAGAAATAGATTTGACACAGCTTGCCTAGCTCCACTCCTTACAGGCTGGGTCACCTCCAGCAAGCTACTAAATCTCTCTGGGCCTCATCTTCCTCATCTCTACAATGGCACAGATACCTCATGAAGTTAGGAGGATTATACAGGGTAACATGTATAAAGCACTTGTATGTCAAACTGTTGTCAAGAACCCTCTTCAGTTCTACAGAGTCCTCAAGGGCATAGTCTAGAATTGGCGCCCACAGAAGCAGAAGCTGTTTACACCAACCTCCTCAGCCTTGTGAAATGCAGCCCAGGTGAAGCCTACCTTTTCCGTGGTCAAGTAGTCAATTCAAATCTCCACCTGCTGGGATATTTCAAGGGGCTGGTTCCTCCCAAGCAACCCTCCTCCCTCCTAAGCCCCACAAAGCACATCTTATCCTAAGAGAAAACTCAAGAGACTCAAACCCAGGTGGCCTTGGAAGCTGGGGTTTCAGGGACTGCCTGGGTGGTGAGGGTTAGGTTCTGGAGCCCCTGAGAAGGCTGAGGGCACCACCTTTCACAGAAGCTTGTCTCCTCCATCTGCAATTCTGCTCGTGTTCCGGCTGAGGAGCCTTAGCCCAAGCAGGGTCACCACAACCTACAGGAGTGCTCGGCTTCCACATCCAGCAGCAAATGAGCCTTTCCACACTTTTGCAGAAAAAAGGTCACTGCCTTAGATTAACTCCTTCTCCTCACCCCTTGAAAACCAATCCACTGTGGAGCTGGGGGTCTACAAGCCAAAAACTGGTTCCAACTGTGCTGAAATGCAGGAGGGAAAAGGAAGCCGTTTCCTCTTGTGAATGGGCATAGGTTGTGAGGTGGAGAATTTCTTCAAATTGAGTTTGACAGCAACCACCAGGGTCCAAAACGAATCTTCTCAGGCATGACCCCAGATCTGTACACGAGCCCATGCACAGGAGAAAGAAAAGGGCAAATTACTACTCCCAGAATTCCTGGTTTAAAGGACTTATCTCCAGAGCTCTTCCTCAACATGTTTTTTTTTTTTTTCTTCATCGTGGTAAAACACACAGCCTAAAATTGACCCTTTTAACCATTTCTAAGTGTATAATTCTGTGGTATTAAATACATTCACATAATTGTGCAACCATCACCACATCCATCTCCAGAATTCTTCTCCTCTTTCCCAGCAAAAACTCTGTAACCAGCAAATGATAACCCCCCATTCTCTCCCTCCCAGCCCTTGGCAAGGCACCGTTCTGCTTTCTGGTCCATGAGTTTGACGACTTTAAGTATCTCATGTGAGAAGAATCATACGTATTTGTTTTCTTGTGACTGGTTCATTTCACTTAGAAAAATATCCTCCAGGTTCATCCCTGTGGCAGCAAGGGTCAGAATTACCTTCCTCACAAAGGCTGAATTGTACTCCATCGTCCATGTTTGCCACATTCCGTTCATCCATTCATTGGCCGGTTTGTCAATGTCGATGGACATTAGGGTTGTTTGCACCTTCCGGTTATGGTGAGCCATCTGCTCTGAACATCCGTGTGCAAAGGTCTGTTTGAGTCCCTGCTTTCAGTTCTCTCAGGCATACAACCAGAAGCAGAATGACTGACTCCTACACCAGTTCTGTTCACATTTTTGATGGCCTGCCATCCTGTTTTTCCACAGTAGCTACCACTTTGTACATCCCCACTAACACAGCACTCAAGGCTTTCTTAAACCCCATCCTTCCACAGCCTCTGTTATCAGACACAATGCTGTACAAAGACCAGAGGGGTTGTCCAATAAATCTAGATTTAAAAATTTTTACTGTCAGAAACCTGATCTCTTGGTGCTTCCTTCTCGATACAAGTCCAAGAAATGTCGTGCTGTCTTCCAACATGAGTAACCACTAGAACACGGGGTTCCTTGTCGGCCACCTGGTTTTTGCCTATTTGATTTTTATTTTTGTGTCTTGTTCATCAGGTTTTAGTACCAGGAACAGCCAGCCTGGCGTACAGTAGGCACTCAATAAAAATGTGTCAAATAAACAAACTCTGTCAGAATCCCAGTCTCCTTAAATATGTTTCTTAATCCTGATGTCACATGTCACTGTAAAGCATCTTAAAAGAGATCTTCAAAACTCTCTCCTGTACCCTCAAGTGCCTGGAAACTGCACACAAAATAGAACATTTTGTACAACACTTAAAATAAGTAGGTTTTTAAAAATAAAATAAAATAAGATAAAATAGGTAGGAATTTAAAAACACAGAGTTAATCTTGGTGCATTATATAATTAACCAACACTTAACCATACCTCAAATACTGTAAGGGATACAAAAGAAATAAAATCAATGATTTCTATTCACAGTGGAATTTAATTCGGTGGGGGCAAGCAAGAATAAATCCATAGAATAACGGAAGGTCATACAAGATGGCAAATTCTGCCTGAGAAGTTTGAAGAAGGTGAAGCCCTTAAATGGGTCTCTTTTTAGTAAGTTGTGCACCGAGCTATTCCCTGCCCCCCTGCCTGAGATATAATTGACAAATAAAATCCCAAGATCCTTAATGTGTTCAAGATGATGATGATTTGACATAGGTATACATTGTGAAAAGCTTCCCACCATGGAGTTAATTAACACCCTCCATCACCTCGATATTTACACGTCATTGAGCACCTTCTGTGCTCTATACACTGTGTCTAACCATCCCCCCCCACCCAAGCCCTGTCCTCAACAACACTCTGCTTCTTCCCAGTTTGCAAATGAGAAAACAAGAGCTTAGAGGGTAAATATTCCCCCCAAGTGACACTGTTAGTCAGTAGCTGGTGTCCGAATCCAGGGGTGTCTTCCCCTCGCCTGTGCTCCTTGGGATGCTTCCCTGCGTGAAGGCTGGATGGGGTGAGGCCTGTTGAACATGGGCAGTAAGGGCAAGCAGGTAGGGGCGGCACGGCAGGGGCAAACTCATGAGACTTAGCCAAAGTAAAGGGCTGTCTGGAAAAGTAGAGAAAGTTTTGGCTGTCCAGAGAGAGGGTGACATCCTCCTTTCAACAACCTTAAAGTCAGGGTGAATTTAAATATTTCTCTGTCCTTTCAGCCCCAAACACTGCAACATGTTTGCAAGGCTAAAAGTGTGCCAGAACAGAGGGGAGAAGAGTGGGTCAGGAAGGGGAGAGAGATTGCCATGTTGCCCTGGTTATCCACCGACATGGCCAGGCTATGAGCACAGAGAGAAGGACGGCGTGAACAGGGCCGGGAGACATCAGTCTGTCCCACATGGCTCCCTGAGATGGTCACACAGCCCCCTAGCAAGATTTCACAGGGTGGTCTGGCTAAACCATGAGCCCCCTCCCCTGTTGATTCTTGGCTCTGACTGCAAACACAGGCAATGTGACAGGCTGGGCACGCAGGGGACAATTACTTAGAACTCCTCCACTCAGCCTTTCTGAAAGAAAAAAGTTGGAGGAAAAGAGAGAAAGCAGCATGAAAACCCACAAAGGTATTTCATCAGCTCTTCCCACTCAACAATTTCCCTTTGCTTCCATTTTTTTTCTTTTTATTACCTTTTTTTGGTCCGTGGTGTCTCTCAAATGCCAAGCATCACTTTGCTCCTCTGAAGTTCAAAGGCAAAGGTAAGCTCTTATTTTCCTAAGAAGACATGTTGATGACAATCTTGAAGGTTCAAATTGAATGTCCAGACAAGGTTCCAAGTCAGCACTTTTTTCTCGGTCCCTGCAGATCTCATTTGGCCAGCTGCCCAGCAGGAAAACACTCATCCATTTATCCAGTCCTTTGTTTGGGTCACAGGTATTTACTGAGCATCTACTATGTGCCAGGCACTGTCTGGGTTCTAATAGCACAATGGTGATATGGCCACTGCTGTTCTGGGACCTAGTCTAAGTAGGGGTGGAAGGAAACAAAAAACAATGACACAAAGGCTCTGGAAGGAAAATTCTTTAAGTTATGGCAGCACATAGGAGAGATTCCCACTTTCATCCTGTGGGGGTGGGGTGGGGGTACCAGACTGGAGAACTGTCCTTAGTTCCTTACTCTTCCTGTATCTGTACTCTTGTCATGGTTTCATCACAGTGCCCCTTGGCTTTGGGCTTGACCATGTGACTTGCTTTGACCAGTGGCATGTGGCTAGAAATTATAGTATGGCAGTTGAGAACCCAGGTCTTAAGAATTATCACCTACCGGGTGCCTGGGTGGCTCACTCAGTTAAACATCTGCCTTCAGCTCAGATCATGATCCCAGAGTCCTGGGATGGAGTCCCATGTCAGGTTCCCTGCTCAGCAGGGAGTCCACTTTTCCTTCATCTATCCCTTCCCCTTGTTCATGCTCTCCCTCTCGCTCTTGCTCTCTATCAAATAAATAAATAAAACCTTTTTAAAAAGTAAGTATCACCTACTTCCACCTGCCCACAGAGAGAGGCAGAGCCTCCTAATGGACCCAGCTTATTAGCTGAACCTCAGTCAACCCATGGGCACGTGAGCAATAATAAATAATTATTGTGTTAAGTCGCTGACAAAGTTTTGTAATGGTTGGTTACATTGGAGTTAGTATCTGTTGAGCCCAAGACCTGGGCAAGACTACCAGAAGATCCCAACTGTAAGCTAGTTTCTTCAGTTGCATAGGATATGGTTCCACTCAGGAAGAACTGGTTAAGTTGTCAGCAGAACTTAGAGGGTGCACAGGGATTCTAGAACCACTTGGTTTGGGAAATAAAATTACTTTTTATGCCCAGACTTGCCAGCCAGTAAAAGATTCTCAAATAAGATACAGCTTGGGGACAGAGATCAAGTCAAGAGTATGCCCATCAAGATATGGCTTAGAACAGGGGAACCTGGGTGGCTCAGTGGGTCAAAGCCTCTGCCTTCGGCTCAGGTCATGATCCTAGGGTCCTAGGATCGAGCCCCGCATCAGGCTCTCTGCTCGGCGGGGAGCCTGCTTCCCCCTCTCTCTCTGCCTGCCTCTCTGCCTACTTGTGATCTCTGTCTGTGAAATAAATAAATAAAATCTTAAAAAAAAAAAAAAGATACGGCTTAGAACCCAAGACCCACCCTGGGCACTACCAGAAGCCAGGTCCTCCAGGTAATTACCAAACCCTGAAAGAAACAAGATGGCAGCCAGTATAGTGTTTTCAAACGTTAAGGTGTTTCAGAGTCACCTGGAGGGCTTGTTAGCATAGATACTTTGACCCCGTCCCCCTGAGATTCTGAGTCAAGAGATCTGTGAGGGGCCCAAGAACTTGTAGAAAATGGAAGGGCACCATCTCACAGCAGCCCCATATGCCCAGATTGACAGCAACTATGGAGAGAAACAGACAGACAGAAAGGCAGACAATGATGGGGATAGAGAAGCATGTCCCAAATGAATGTTGATACATGAGCTGACTAAAATAAAATACATTGAAAAACTCATAAAGATGTTTTCCACCATTGCATTCCTTTTATTTTCTTGTTTATAACAGATCTATGTGCTGAGAAATTGTGCCCTTAAATGAAATTTAATGGGACTGGAAGGAATTTGTTTGGAGCAGTGTCATTCAATGCTTTAAACTTCTGGGGTAAATGCTAAAATCACAGAGTAAGCATTTATCAAAGCTAAGTGTAAAAGTTCTCTCAACTGAAAACCCAATTAAATCCTATTGCAATTTTCTTAAATGAAAACAATTCGGAACCATCAGACTTGCATAAAGCTTGTACCCAGACATTAGTCCTTCATTTTCTCAGTGCTTGTGACATCTTCTAAAAAGACTTTCTTGGACTTATTTGTTAACCACTAATTATACAAATTATACTAATTATATAAATGTTTTCACTGAAGAATACCTTGTTTAATCTGGCATACTCAGGAAGATCTGGGGGAAATTAAAATATCAGTTTTAATATACTATTACCAAGATAATATTTGTTATAAATTAGTTTATTAAATATATATTTTGGTCCAAACCTTGAATTACTGAAATTCCTAAAATTATGCATAAAGAAATATGTATGGGATAAAATCTTAGTTGGTCTTTTTGAACATATCTTCAACATTCTTCTTTTATTTAGTCATTTGAGAAAATTTATTACCAAAGATAAATCTCACCTAAGACAAAGTGTGCTTCCCTTCCACTTTTTCACTGTTGCTTATTCTGTTCTATTTTTTTAGGTAAACGCCATGCACCGCATGGAGCCCAATGTGGGGCTTGAACTCATGACCTTGAGATCAAGACCAAAGCTGAGATCAAGAGTAGGATTCTTAGCCGACTGCGCCACCCAGATGACCCTGTTGCTTGTTTCTATTTGTAAACTCAAAGTTTTTTTGGCAAAAGCACTTAATTGGCAAAAGCACTTCCAGCCTTGACCAAAAAAGGATAGCAACTGTGTGAAATGTAAAATGACCTTTGAGTCCCCAACTTTCTCCAGGTTGGAAGCATTCTGAGAAATTTGTTCAGATGCCAAAAAGGACTTTTTCAGAGTGACAAGACTGATGATGGAAATGAAGTACAACTGTTCTTCCACTGCCATTTGCACTGGGTTAAAGTATTGTCCCCAGTCCTTTCTGTCTTCCTTTCCATGGCTTCACTGTGTGCCCTTTGACTTTAGGCTTGATCATGTGACTTGATATGGCCAATAAGATGTGGGCAGAAATAGGAGTGTATCAAATGGAAGTATCTATTTTCATTATTTGTTCCCATTTTCCACCTCTGCCAGTTGGGTACATGAGAGGTAGAGAAGATAACATATCATTTTTGTCTATAAGTCTCTGGCATGTCTGGACAAGATCCAGATCATGATATCTTGAACTTGAGCCAATCTCATGATCGAATGACACTCTTTGAAGCTCTGGGATAGAACATGTTGGAGGGAAGGGAATAATTGTGAACAAAAGGGTAGACTATGGTACATGTTTCTCAATGGTTCCCCAATTCTTTCCTCCTCCCTCATGCATCCTTACCCTTGCCAGAGCCTTATCCTGGCCTTTAACTTTGGGCGTGGCCCTGTGATTTCCTTTAGCTATGTACCAGTGAGCCTAGGCTCTAAGAAATTTCACATGTTTCCACTCACCTTCTTATACCTCTACCTTTGCCATGAGGATATATGCTGGCTCTACAACTAGTTCAAAAGCAGTTGTGAAACCTGGAGCAGAGCCTCTTCCAATAGATGCATAAGGCTACAGTGGAAAGCAGAGCAGCCCTAGCCACTGCAACCTGAAGCCCAACCACCCAGCCCAACCCAGCCTCAATCAGCGGAACCCCACATGACCCACAGGGGCATGTTTGCTGTTTGGAGATGCTGAGTTGTAGAGTGGCTCATTACACACCAAAGGCGAACACACAGTGGAGGAAGGAAGCCTTCTGGCGGAATCCATGAAGCTGATCATTCAACAGGAGCAGAAATGTCAAATAAGCATATGCAAAGATGCTCAAGATCAGTTGTCGTTAAGGAAATGCAAGTCAAAACCATAATAAGATACCACTACACACACATTATAATGGATAAAAACCAAAACACCGACAACACCAAATGCTGATGAAGATGTGGAGCAACAGGAATTCTCATTCATTGGTGGTGGGAATGCAAAACAGCACCCACTTTGGAAAATAGTTCGCCAATTTCTTATGAAGCTGAACCTAGTCCTGCTGGGTAATCCAGCTATTACACTCCTTGGTGGGGTTTATTTTTAAGATTTTGTTTATTTACTTGACAGACAGAGATACAAGTGGGCAGAGAGGCAGGCCAATTCTTTAACAATGGGTCCATGACGTCATGCATTTGTCAAAACCTAGGACATACAACATAAAACTGAAACCTAATGTAAGCTATGGACTTTAGTGAATAACATATCAGTACTGGTTGATCAATGGTAACAGAGGTACCATGCTAGTATAAGATATTATTAATGGGTGACACTGGAGGGGAGTAGAAGGGAAGTTCATGGAGGACTCTCTGAACTTCCTGTTCAATTTTTCTGTAAACCTTAAAGAGTTCTAAAAAAATAATAATAATAAGGCCTATTTTTAAGAACTCAGAAAAAGTATGAAGAATCCTGGACAGTCTGGGAAAGAAAAAGCCAACTGGAACAGAATTGAGCCACGGAGAGGAAGGCACAATGGAATCAAAGAGTATCATAGGAGAGGGCTGTATAGACAAAGGCTGGGTATTGAGAGAGAATAGTTCATGGCCTCAGAACTGCATACAGTGAGAGAGGGTCAGGGAGAAAATAAAATTGTGCCTCAGAGGACATTGTATGTGTGTGTTAATCCATTCAGGCTGCTCTAACAGAATACTGCACACTGGGTGGCTTATAAACAACAGGAATTTATTTCTTACAATCATGGAGGCTAAGTCCAAGATCAAGGTGGCAGCAGATTCGGGCCCTGGTGAAAGCCTGCTTCCTAGTTCATGGAAGACTGTCTTCTCACTGTGTCCTCACATGGTAGAAAGAGACAGCAAACTCTCAGAGGCCTCCTATAGAAGGACATTTTGATACTCTGATCAATAAGAAGAAATATGTATTTGTCCTCATCTCAGGTCCTGGCACAGAGTTGGGGAAACCCTTGGAATTTCCTAAGTGACAAAGTTACAGAGGTGTCTTTCGTTATGAGATGACCTTTGAAAAACCCCTGCATGACCTAAAGGTGGGGGCTGGTCACCACGGGAACCAACCATGTGGTTAGAGAGTTGGAACTTTTAGTCCCACCCCAACCTCCGGGCAAGAAGAGGGGTCAGAGATTGGATTCAATCACCAATGGCTGATGACTTACCCAGTTGTGCCTAGGTAATGAATCCTCCATAAAAACCCAAGGACAGGGTTTGGAGAGCTTCTGTGCGGCCTGAGACCTGGAGTTTCAGAGAGTGATGAGCTCGAGCAAAAGCAGGGGGGCTCTGTGACCTTTCCCACAAAGCTTACCCAGCTCTTGTATCTGTCTGTCCCAGTGTTATATCCGTTCATACCAAACCAGTGATCTAATAAGGAAAATGTTTCTGGGAGCTCTGTGAGCTACTCCAGCAAATCAATCAGACCCAAGGAAGGAGGGGGTCATGGGAACTTTGATTTACAGCGAGCTGGTCAGAAGTGCAGTTAACAACCCGGGCTGACTACTGGGGTCTGGGGGGCAAGGGAGGGGGAGAGGGGCAGTCCCTTAAGACTGAACCCTTAACCTGTGGGAACCAATGCTGCCTCAGGGTAGCTGGCATCAGAATTGAGCCAAATTGTAGGACAGCCAGCTGGTGCCGCAGAACTGTTGGGTGTGGGGGAAACACGCATCTGGTGTCACAAGTGGTGGGTGTGGTGACAGTGTGAGAGTAAAGGGGACACACACAAGAGGAAGAGGGAGCTTTCTGACAGAGGCACTGAGCCCTGGCCCGAGGGCCACCCCTCGCGTCTGGTCACCTCCCGGGGCCCACTTTTCATCACCATCACCTGGGGACAGTCCTCAATATTTGACTGGGGGGAGGCACAAACCCTCCGCCATGGCACCATGGTGAGGAGTTTCAATGTTACCCCGGAGAGCCAGAGGAGTCACGTGATGGCCTCAAGGGCGGGACATTCTTGCCCCATGCTGGGGAATGATTAGGGGAGGGAAAGAAACCTGGAAGCCGGGGCCCCTTGAAGATGCTGTTGCGCAGGAGCTCCAGCGTGGGGCTCTGGCCGCTGCATCGAGCCTCTCGCTCCACACTCTGCAACTGTCTCTGCCCTGCTTTGCGCAGAGAAGGCTGGCCCCTGACAGCTACTTCTCTGGGGCGCCCTCCCCACTGGGCTTCAGCTGGGTTTGGCCAAGAGGAGGTGTAACTGGAAGCTGGAGGACAGGAGGAGAGAGAGGAAAAAGTACTTACCTCCCCACTCCCCATCATGGTGTTCCACAGCCCGGCTCTCAGCTGCATCCCCTCCTTGACTCGGCAGCCTCCTCCCTCTCCTCCCTCCCTCACTCTCTTTCTCTCTCTCTTTCTCTCACTCTCTCTCTCAGGCTTTGGGAACACAAGGTCCTCCACCATCCCCAGCCGAGGAATGGTACTCGCATACCAGCATCCTTGCTCTCTGAGCACCTCACGGCCCTCGTGTGTTCCCCCAGCCTTGACCACACGCCCAGCATGGTCTTCCTATTAAAGTCTTTATTCGAACCATCTGGGGCAAATTTAGTTTCCTCCCAGGCTCGACCGATTCAGTTGCTTTAACTCAGGCCATGATGGTAGAAATAGACAAAGAAAACAGCTGGAGACATACTTAGGAGGTGAACTTGACCACAGAACTTGGATGCAACAGGGACCAGGGAGGGAAGCCCAGGCAAGAAAAAGTTGTGGGAAACCCTAGACCCTTGGGTGGATGGTGATGTCATTTACTATCATCTTGGTGTCCCTTCTTGATGCTGGCAGATTCAGGACAAACCACAATTACAATGACCGTAGTTTGAATATTGGTAAAAATTGCTTTTTTTTTTTTTTGGCCGGCACGGGATAGTCACTTTTAAAACTTACAGTTCAATGACTCACTTCACTTAAGAGTAACTCTCTAGGCCCCAAAACATCTGTCCTCGATTAAACAACAGATACCACTTACAGCCCATGTCTGTTTTCAAGGGTTTCAGAGCAGTAATTAATCAGGCAAATGAAAAAGCACAGACCGCATCATTTTATCCAATTAGGAGAAACCTCTGTAAATGTAGGGCACCAAAATGTTTGGATTTGTTGAAATGCATTGTGATGAGTGACTGGTTTTATATCTTAGAAAATATCAATATTTACTTTAAACTTACAGCTAAATTAAAGAAAAACAGAAGTGATTAGTTAACTGTCACAGAATCTATGGCGGGTGTTATTGGGTGGCTACTGCAGGGCACCATGAATGAGAAGATAGACACCCAAGATTTCGTGCTTTCCACAGCTGGAGACATTTCAAGCTGCCTTTTGGTGGTTTTGCCTTTTTGTCTCCCATTCATCATCTGCCCATGATGGGCTTGTTTCTGCCTCTACGCCTTGGCCTGTAAGTGCTAGACTGTCTTCCTTCCTCCATCTCCCATCCATGCCCTTCACTGCCTCAAATATATTGCTCCCACGGCCAAGTCCAGGAACTCCTGTCCGATCACCCCTACTGGAGCTTTCTGTCCTTACTCAGAAGTAGAAAGAGCCATTCTCATATGGAGTTTGAACTACCAGGATCTTCAGGTAATGAAATTGTTAGAATCCAGCAAAGTGAGCTACAGGCTAATCGTCACCCTATTTCCCCAGTGATTTTCAGAGGCATCAAAGAGTCACTGAAGGTTAGCCCTGGAAGAGGCAGCAGACCACTCACGGAGACTGAGGCACTCAATGTTTGGTGACAGCAGACTAGAACTCACCCTTCAGACTCCATTCCCCTCTCTGAGGAGACATTGGCTGGAGCTGTACTCTGGGTCATTCATTTACCTCCCTCTTAGCTGTCCAGGCCTTTCGTGGAAGAATTTCAGGGAGTAAAATGAAGTAGAAACAAACAAACAAAAACATGATTACTACTCGAAATAAAAGTTGTCTGCACTAGATAGAATAAAACTGCCCTGGAAGAGACAGCTAACCTTAAACAAACAAACAGGGCTCCTGGGTGGCTCAGTGGGTTAAAGCCTCTGCCTTCGGCTCAGGTCATGATCCCAGGGTCCTGGGGTCGAGCCCCGCATCGGGCTCTCTGCTCAGTGGAGAGCCTGCCTCCCCCCGCCCCCCAACTCTCTGCCTGCCTTTCTGCCTACTTGTGATCTCTGTCTGTCAAATAAATAAATAAAATCTTTAAAAAAAAACAAACAAAAATCACCCACACATACAAACAAAATCCACTTCCTCTCATATTATAAAAGAGAACATGCTTATTGAGAAGGATAGAGAAGAAAATTTAATTTAAATAACCCATAATCACATCACCCACATTTTAAAATATTCCCTTCAAGGTTTTCCCCCCACCCTTTAAATCCATGCATGACAAAAATTGTTTAACATCCTTTGTAGGAAAAAACTAACATTTTAATTTTGAAAATCCTGAACATTAAAAATAACACTAGAGTATACTCAAAAGGTTATAAAATAGAATAATGGAAAAGAAAGATAATATCGCAATGTGAGGGACATGGGTAAATTGGTTTTCCGTGGAGGAAGAGAAAGAAAGTGCTGGCTTCTTGTTGTTATGCATAAGGGATTCTGCAAAAGTGTCCTTGAAGCATTCAGATGATCATTTCGGTGCCCTGTGCACCTGGGCCATGTCTGGTCATTGCTTTGCACATTCCCAGGGCCTCTGATCTTCTGGAAAGCAGCTGGTGACTCCAGCCAATGGGCAGCCAACAGCCTTCTCTGATGTCCAATGCCAGTTACTCACCCCCCGGGTCTCTTTTTTTTTTTTTTTTTTAAGATTTTATTTATTTATTTGACAGAGAAAGATCACAAGTAGGCAGAGAGGCAGGCAGAGAGAGGGGGAAGCAGGCTCCCTGCCGAGCAGAGAGCCCGATGTGGGGCTCGATCCCAGGACCCTGAGACCATGACTTGAGCCGAAGGCAGAGGCTTTAACCCACTGAGCCACCCAGGCGCCCTTCACCCCCGGGTCTCTTTCCAGTGCCCTGTAGACCTCGGGCTGATAAGAGAGAAAGATGGGCTCAACGTAAGGTGAAAGGGGGACTGGTTTGCTTAAGGGGATTTCCCTGTTCTCATCACTAAAAGTATGAATAAAGAATAAAGAAAGAAATAAAGAAAATAAAGAATATGCCAAGTCAATCATCCCAAACACTAAAAACACACCCCTGAATTGAGTTCTAAGTGTGGGCCAGGTCTTGGGCAAATGTAGCTCTTCCCCAGATATCAGTGAGTTTTAGGATCACAGGCTTATACTAGAATTCAGCTTCTCCCCATTCCAGGGATCCAAGTGTAGGGGTAGGAGGCTCACCTGTGTTCAGGAAACATGCCAGTTTCTCTGTTGAGAAGGTCATTGGGATGACAGCCAAGATCAGTGTTGAAGACCTGGATTCAAACCCTGGCTTTGCCCTCCATTCTCTGCTACACGGGGGCAAGTTACTTAATCCTTCTTGGCCTCGGTGTCCCACTGGAAATTGAGGAAGATGAAAGGACTAATGGTTGTTCATTTGAAAAGATACATACACCCCATATGTATTGCAGCATTATTTACAACAGCCAAATTATGAATGCAACCCAAGTGTGCGTTGATAGATAAATGGATAAAGAAGATGGGGGGGTGATGGAATATTACTCAGCCGTAAAAAAGAATGAAACCTTGTCATTTGCAACTTGTGGATGGACCTAGGGAGTATAATGTTAATAAGTCAGTCAAAGAAAAATAACCTGATGATTTCCCTCATATGAGGACTTAAAGAAACAAAACAAATGAACAAAGAAAAAAGGAGACAGACAAAAAAAATAGACTCTTCACTATAGAGAACAAACTGATGGTTACCCAAGCGGGGGAGGGGGGGTGGGTGACATACACAGAGGATTAAGGCTATAGTTATCTTGATGAGCACGGAGACGGGTATAGAATTGTTGATTCATGATATTGTACACCTGGAACAAATATAATACTGTATGTTTATTATAGTGGAATCTTAAAAAAGCACTACCGGTTGTTGTCATGTGGTTGTTATGACCATTAAAAGTAATGACAATATGTAAAATGTTGGCGGAGTCCCCAGAGTCTATGATTTCTAGCTATTACAAATACTAACGGACACTCCCCCTACACACACACACACACACACACACACACACACACATTCCACATTCCCCTCCCCCCAGTACACATACCCACTAATGACTCTGAGTTTCATGAGAACACTGATCGACCAGGCACAACCCTCTTCCATCGGGAACCCTGGGATGCAGGCAGAATGCCTTGTTCTTGGGAGGTAGAATGAGAGAGAATTTCCTGGCCCCTGAAACAGCCCTTCCTGTGCCTAGGGTTGCAAAAAGCCTTCCATGCACAAGGTCCTTCATGTTTGTTCTCTTTCTACTGAATCTCAAACCGGTGGACAAAAGGCCTTGGCTTATACGGCCCCTCTCGGTGGCTGTCAGGACCCTTCTTGTGAATTAGACAAGACAGCGCTCCCTGAAACCAGTGCAGCCCTGTGTCCAAGCATGGACCCACTCGTCCTTTTCCAGCCCTCTTTACATGAACACCTGTGCCTGAATAGGAGGATGGAGACCATGCCACACCATCCCCTTCATTTCTCTCCTCCCTTCTCCCCTCACCAGCACCCTACCCCATACTCCTCCTCTCTCCCTGAACCCCCTCCTGAAACCACATCAACATCAAGAAGCCCTAATCCATATGAGCTCTTACAGATAGATATGTGGGTGGGAGTAGGGAATATCCCCTACACATTAGAATTATCTGGTATGTCAGTTAGCACCCAGCCGGGATACCCTATTAATATATATTATCCACCTGGCACCCTTCTGAGTAACTTTTATTGTTATTTCCATTTTACAGATGAAGAAACAAAAGGCGAGAGAGGTTAAGTGCCCAACCAAATGTCACACAGCGTTAAGTAGCAAGGAATATCACACCCAGACACGTTCTCCTGCAATATTTGTTTATAACTACTAGTCAGGTACCTCGTAGCTAGTATGATCCAACTTCCCGATGGATAAAGCAAGAGCTACTCAAAGCAATGAAATATTAAGATGTAATCAGATAGTATCAAAGCACAGTCATACAGGGACGCCTGGATGGCTCAGTGGGTTAAGCCTCTGCCTTTGGCTCAGGTCATGATCTCAGGGTCCTGGGATCGAGTTCCGCATCAGGATCTCTGCTCGGCAGGGAGCCCGCTTCTTCCTCTCTCTCTATCTGCCTGCCTCTCTGCCTACCTGTGATCTCTCTCTGTCAAATAAATAAATAAAATCTTTAAAAAAAAAAAAGCACAGTCATACAAGGAATTCTGCGAAGTCAATAAAATATGAATCAATATATTTATCAAAAATAATCAAAGTGTAATTAGGACCAAACCAATCAACTATGAATATACATCAGCATTTTCAACATCTAATTATAGAGCACATAGTCAAAATACAGTGGCGATGGGGGTAAAAACAGTCCCTCTTCAAAGTTCCAACTAAAATTCCAACATTATTAGGGCACGTGGGTGGCTCAGTCTGTTCAGTGACCGACTCTTGGTTTTGGCTCAGGTCGTGATCTTGGGGTCATGAGATCAAACCCTGTGTTGGGCTTGTGCCTGAGATTTTCTCTCTTCCTCTCCCTCTGCCCTTCCCCCACTCAAGCTCTAAATCGATCAATCAATCAATCGTCTTTTAAAAATAAAAATAAAAATCTAACCTTTTTATCCAACCAGAGCCAAATCCAAACTCTAATGAACCTCACGGATACTGCTCAGGAAACTTCCCTGATCCCACAAAGACCCCTCTAATTAGGAGGTCTGTATAATTTATCCTTTAAATTATAGAGTGAAAGAGGATTTTATCAATAATTAACATTGAGGCAAGAAAAAAAATTAAATTAGGGCAACAGGTCCCAGGCAAACACATGGACGGACAGACCCCTGCAAACAGCTTCATTCCATTCCATTTAACTCAATTCAACTCAACTTTTCAAACATAATTAAGCCCATATTTTTTTTTTCAGAACTGATGCTAGATATTTGAAATATAATGGTCAGCAAAACCATTACCTACCCTTATGGTTTCTACTGGGATGGACAGGCAGATATGAGGAAATTAAGCCACAGTGCCATCAGCTCTACAACGGGGACAAAATAGAACGCCACGGAAACATCGACAGGGAGCGTGGTGGCAGAGATCTATGGTCTTCGTAACACACGACCCCAAACACAGTGGCTTGAGAGCACAATCACTTTATTACAGCTTGTGGTTTTGTGGGTCACCCATCCAGACGGGACCCCATTGCACAGTTCTGTTCATCACAGTGTCAGTGGAGGTTGCTCACGGGGATACATTTGCTGTGTGGGTGGCGCTGGAGGGTCCACGACAGCCCAGTCACAGGACTGGCACTTTAGCAGAGCCGGCTGGAAGTCTGGGCGCAGCCAAGCCTGTCCAATGAAGCCCCACCCGTGGCTTCTCTGCACAGAGGCCTTGGGTCCCCAGCATCTCACAGGGCATCTTGGGGCTCCAAGAGCGTGGGTTCCAGCAAATGAGGTGGGAGTCGCATGACCTGTTATGACCCAGTTTTAGAAGCCACACAGTTTCCCTTCTGCCATAGGCTAGGGGTTGGAGCGATCATAAGAGCACCCAGACTCCCGTGGGAGGTGACACAGTCCCCGTCTCTCTGTGGCATGAGGGCCAAAAACTTGGCCTCCTTAGGTTCAAACTGCCTCAAGCGCCAAAGACTGTCTTTGAGATCAAGGAAGGATTCTTTGGCCGAAGGGTGAGTAAGAATTCACTCCAAGAGGGGCGCCTGGGTGGCTCAGTGGGTTAAACCTCTGCCTTCAGCTCGGGTCATGATCTCGAGGTCCTGGGATCGAGCCCCACATCGGGCTCTCTGCTCAGCAGGGAGCCTGCTTCCTCCTCTCTCTCTGCCTACTTGTGATCTCTGTCTGTCAAATAAATTAAAAAAAAAAAAAAAAAAGAATTCGCTCCAAGAGAGAAGAGCAGGGGATGAGAGGAGCTTTGCACAGGCCCTGGGATGAAAGGCGGTGTGGGTCCTTCAAGGAAGTGAAAGTCGTAGAGCCGGGAGGGTAAGGAGAAGGAGGAAAGAGTTTGTACTAAAATGGATGCATGCCGGATGGTGATCGTGAGTTCAGAATCTGGGACGTACAAAGTGTTTCATAAACGGAAGTGAATGGACAAGTGAATGGAAGAACCGATACCCTCATCACAGGGAAGAGCGGGGAGATGGTGGGTCACGACTACTGGGTGTGTTACTGGGGACAAGGGAACAGCCCCCACTGAGGACACAACACGCCATCAACGCAGAGCTAGGTGTGGGCCAAACCAGCGGAGAGCCTACAGCTCTACCTCCTCGCCCTGGGGGACCTTCTCATCGGTGAGGAATGGACCACCACCTCTTCCCGGCTGCCTGTTGATCCCCTTTAAACACACGGATCTGGGCTCCTCTGGCTCTCCCTCACCCCAGCAGAGGGGACGCCTGAAACGTCTTCAGGCTGTGAGGCCCACCGCTGGCCTTGCTCTCTCCCACCCTCCCCTTCCTCCCGCCTCCCTTCCCTCTCTCCTACTCTGCCTTCTTCCTTCCTTCCAAGTTCTTATCCTGGCTGCTCACTCTTAGGCAAACTGTGCCAAACACTTAGTGCTAAACGAACGAACATAAGTCCATTGCCCAGGAGCTATGTGTGAAGCCGTCACTGGCAGGTCCAACCCAGAGCTAGGTCTCAAACACGCCATGAGCACACCACCGCGGTGATGTTTCCCGGGGCTGAGCGTCACCAGAACATGTCTTCTTTAAGTTGACCCATCTGGGGGGCACCCGTGTGGCTCAGTCAGTGAAGCATCTGCTTTTGCCTCAGGTCATGATCTCTGAGTCCTGGGGATCGAGCCCTGTGGCCCAGCAGAGAGTCTGCTTCTCCTTCTCCCTCTGCTCCTGCCCCCTGCTCCTGCTCTCTCTCTCAAATAAATAAATAAATAGACTCATTCATTATTTTTTTAAATACTTTTTAAAGATTTTATTTATTTATTTGAGAGAGAGCACAAGCAGGGGGAGGAGCAGAGGGAGAGGGAGAAGGGAGAAGCAGGCTTCCCGCTGAGCAGAAAGCCCGAAGTGGGACTCGATCCCAGGACCTCAGGCTCATGACCTGAGCCAAAGGCAGACGCTTCACGGACTGAGCCATCCAAGGGCCCCACTGGACTCATTCTTTAACTTACTAGATTCTGCGTTAGCCTCCTCCGAAACAGACACACCCATGAGACCATGGATTCTGTATGCCTGTGGTGCTTTTCCCTTATTACACACGAAAATAAATATATTTATAAAACTTGGAATATTATAAAATAAACATATCCAAAGACAAATATCTGTTCGCTTGCTACTTAAAATCACCTCACTTGCCGCAGACAGCACGGAGAGCCCACTTTGAGAAAGGCTGCTAACGGATTTTCTTGAGGGGCAGAAGGCACTTCCTGTGCTGTTGCCAAACGTTCTGTGAGGTGGGAGATCAAGGGAGAAGAAGTTGTCACTGGAAGTGGACAGATGGAAACAAGGCAGACACTCATCAAATCCCAAAGCGTGTGGCCCCAACAGGAAAGAGAATGTGAAGTCAGGGACACAGAGAAGCTGGTGGGGGGAAGAAGGGCCATACTTAAGATCCTTCAGTGGCTCCCCAGTGCTGCAGGGCACAAGGCGAACAAGTGGCCTCTGTCCAGCCCTGTGGTCCAATAGCCCAGAAGTTTCTCGAACGGTCTCTTTTACAAACTGTTTGTTGTTCTTCAAACACACCACTGGGCCCCCCTTCGCCTAGAGACCTTATGTTTACTTCTGTCTTTGGGGTAATTTCTATCCAGTCTGTTAAGCTCAGTTCAAACATCCCCTATCCTCTTCTCTCATGACTGCTTAATAAACTATACAGCACCCTCATGCAAATTAGGAGTTTTCCTTCCACCGGTTAAACACAGTCCAGTGGACAGAGGGTCACAGTACTTGGTGAGAAAACGGCACCTTGTATGGTTAAAAATGCAATGCTTCCCCCAAGTGTATGTAGCCCTGCTTCAGAGCCCACAGGCTGGATCTCTGTCTCCCTGACCTGGCACCCTTGTGCAGTGCACACCCTGCACAACATACATGACGGACGTGCCTTCTCCCCACCAGATAACTCAGGCAGAGTTTGCTGCATTGTGTCTTGGTGGCTATTGATTTATTCATATCCCCAAATAGACAGTCAACAACTGAAGGCAGAAAGAGCCTCATCTCTCTCTTCCTCTGTGGCAACGAAGAGAGTGCCTATAAAGTAGGACAGAATGAATATCTGCCATTGATATAATTAATGACCAATCAACAAATAACGATTCAGAAATCAGTCAGTGTGGGGAAACGTTGAGAAAAGGGAATGAATTTGAAGTTGGAGTTTTAACTCCATGCCAGCCCACATTGCCCAATGCATAAATCCTACAGACTGGTGCTAGAGAGTGCGTGGAAAAAACGTGTAAGTCGCCACAGACCACAGGGAACACAAGGACAGAATAGCCAGACAGAAAAATGCCCTGCCCCTCCTCCCACGCCAAAGATTACCCAGTTGTTTGAGTACCCACACCGGCCTCGTTCCATGCTGCACCCCTAAAACTAGTAACTGATTCTTGATTGACAAATACGGATGGAACAAATAAGTTAAACCCACACTCCTTGCCTATTAATGATGGGTGGATACCTGGGTTTAGCACACCCGGCTCCGTGATAGGAACTAAGTTTATACAATGATTCAGGTGTTTTTTTAAAAAGCTATTTTGTCACCAGAACTGTTCACAACATGATCTTCAGCCCCATTGCTGTTGACCGTAAAAAAGAAACTTAAACTTGCAAATTCAAGATAACTCAATCTCTTCTAATTTAAAACAGACCTTTTGGTTAAATCCACCTCCTCGAAATAAATGTTCACTTGATTCAAAGATCACATTTCTTCCAGGGCCATTCCCCTTCTCCAAAAAGTCCCTCGTGAGCGCCCGGGGAAGCTCACGTATACTCTGCCCCGCGGCCCTTGCTGGCCCCCTCTGTCGTGTGGCCAGTCTGCTCTGCCTATGCGGGTCCTACATGGATTTTCACGGAGGCAGAGCAGGTCCCACCTGGCATGGTAAGCACCATGTGTCCCCGACAGCTACAGGCACCTTGACTCCACTTTTCTTTCTTCCTTCCTTCCTTCTTTCCTTCCTTCCTTCCTTCCTTCCTTCCTTCCTTTCTTTCTTTTTGACTTTTTTTTTTTTTAATTTGAGAGAGAGAGAGCACAAGCAGGGAGAGTAGCAGGAAGAGGGAGGGGGAGAAGCAGGCTCCCAATGAGCAAGGAGCCCGATGTGGAACTTGATCCCAGGACTCTGGGATCATGATCTGAACCCAAGGCAGCTGCCCAACGGACTGAGGCACCCAGGAGCCCTGGATTCCACTTTTCTATTCTTCCCTCTGCCCCAGCTTCCAAGGTCCTACAGAGAGCCTGGACATTTTCCCCGCTTCTCAGCCATTTCCAGACCCTTTGCTTTACCAAACTATTTCCATGTGGCTCCATGAGGCTCCAGCTCCATGCAAAACACAGTGCTTCCCCAAGGAGGTGGCGGCTTTCCGTGTTGTCCCTGAGATACAAAGGATAAGCCTTGCTAAGCTGGGATCCCACATCCCTTTCTGGACCTTATACCCCTTTCCTCTTCCTTGTCCCTCCCCGGGGAGGGGAGCCAGGACCTCACTGTGATCTCAAACTTCTCATGCTCTCCCTCGCTTTTTTCAAGTCCCCTGTTTGCCCTCTGCCCCCAGATGCTGGTAAGGGCTCTCCTTAAAACCTACCCTGCATAGTCTCTGTCTATGGTTGAGCATAAAACCCTCTGTTCAGAGCACCAATTCCAATGCATTCCCCTTTCTATTCTTGACATGTAAAAAGAGCTCTTGGTGTTGACAAATCCTTGAAAGCCTGGCTTTCAAGACTGTTCTTTCATTTTGGAATTTAAGACCCTGTTTGAAACTAAAGCTGAACACTGATTCTTTATTTCTGGATTCCTGCTACAGGGCTTCTGGGGAAGAGCCCATGCAAGGGGTGAGGAGAAGACAAGCACATTCGTGAATTTCAACAGGTAGAATCTCTGTCACATTAGCAAATCTGACTACCCAAACCATAAAACTTTCATAATTCACTGCATCCTGCAACACTTGCTTTCAGGGTAAAAGGTCAGGTGACCCAAACCCCTGCTCAGATATGTTTGGGCCACATCCCTTCCCAGCCAGCTTCTGCTAGATGGTCAATAACTAATCAGAGTTTCTCATGAACACAAACTAAAAACACAGAGAGGAGGGCCAGACCACAGTAGGCATTGGTCGTCTGAAGTCATGTAGAGTCAGGGTCAAAGTCAGTATCATGGCAAGATAAAGCTACAGGCAATTGCCCCAGAACTAGAAGGGAGTGGATGAAAGATGGAACGTAGGCACCAAGAGAAGCAAAGTCCAAAGACCGCATGGTCCTAGGGAGTAAGGTAAGGCCTGAATGGCTCTCTCATAATTTTCCAGGTCCCTTAAGGTTGTACTTCTTGATCTTGGTTTTCAAGTGATCCCTTTACCCGTATTTTCTTCTTTTTTTTCTTCCTAACGATTTTACTTATTTATTTGACAGAGAGAGAGAGAGAGAGAGAGAGAAAGCACAAGAGGGAGCAGGAAAGAGAGAAGCAGACTCCCCAGGGAGAAGGGAAAGCCTGATGCAGGGCTTGACCCATGGACCCTGGGATCAGGAACTGAGCCGAAGGCAGACACTTAACCGACTAAGTCACCCAGGCGCCCCTACCCCATGTTTCCAATAAAGCAGTTGGATGAATTCATGTCTCTGACTAAAATCCCTGACTATTATATTGGGAAAAGATATGGGTCTGGGTATCAGGGAACTACAAATCAAAACCACAGTGAGATACCACCTCACACCTGTCAGAATGGTTAAAATTAATAAGTCAGGAAACAACAGATGTTGGCAAGGATGCGGAGAAAGGGGAACCCTCCTATACTGTTGGTGGGAACACAAGCTGGTGCAGTCACTCTGGAAAACAGTGTGGAGGTTCCTCAAAAAGTTGCAAATAGAGCTACCTTATGACCCAGCAATCTCACTACAGGGTATTTTCCCTAAAGATACAAATGTAGTGATCCAAAGGGGCACGTGCACCTGCTATAAATATATATTTATAGCAGCAATGTCCATGATACCCAAACTATGGAAAGAACCTAGATGTCCATCAACAGATGAATGGATAAAGAAGATGTGGTATATATATATATATATATATATATATATATATATATACACACACACACACACACACACACATATATATATAATGGAATATTATGCAGCCATCAAAACCCCTGAAATCCTGCCATTTGCAATGACGTGGATGGAACTGGAGGGTATTACACTAAGCGAAATAAGTCAATCAGAGAAAGACAATTATCATATGATCTCTCTGATATGAGGAATTTGGGAGGCAGGGCAGAGGATCATGAGGGGTAAGGAGGGAAAAATGAAACAAAATGGGACCAGGGAGGGATACAAACCATAAGAGACTCTTAATCTCAGGAAACAAGCTGAGGGTTGCTCGGGTGTGGTGGAGTAGGGATAGGGTGGCTGGGTTATGGACATTGGGGAGGGTATGTGCTATGGTAAGTGCTGTGAATTATGTAAGCCTGATGATTCACAGACCTGTACCCCTGAAACAAATAATACATTATATGTTAATTTAAAAAAAAAGATACAGGTCTGGTAAGTGAGTGAAAGAGTGGAGAACACTTCTGAAAGTGACAGAGACCCATGGAACTTTTTGCTTTAGCAAATGTTGTTTCTTGATCCACTCCTTGGGAGCTCTAGGTTCAGAACTTACATACCCAAATCCAGGCAAACTGCTTTCCGGAAGTGCCACAGCTCACTACGCATTCTTAAGGGGCAAGCAACCAGCCCTCCTGATCATAGAGCTGGTTCCCCGAACATTTGAACAAAACCTGTTGAAGAGACAAAGCTGAGTGTACCACGACACAAGAGGTGAGCAAGGCGAGTACCTTGCCAAGGTCTGGCAGTGTTCTCACAGGAATAAGTAAGAGAAGAATTTACTGAGAATCAGACATTCGATTTGGGATGGGTCTTCCAAAGGAGAGCACTTTGTTGGGACTGGATGAGGATCATGATACAACAGTCCAGAACTGAGGGAAATGGTAAGGTGAGAATTTTGAGGCAAGGGATTCAAAGATTCTTAGGGCACAAAATGTCAGTGATTTCCACTAAGAAGTTGGGAAGAATCTTTAGGGCAGATCCTGTGGTTAAACATTTGCCTGGACCAGAGACTTCTGGAAAAATAAAGTCAGGCTAATGAAGACAGAGGCATAATATGAGCCATATAAAGTATGGTTTCAGTTCGCAGTCCTCAGGCTATTTGTGAGGATAAACAGTTTTGGTTCTCTGGTCGATAAAAAGACTTTCTGAACTTTGGTCTAGATGGGCTTGAATATTTTTTTAAAGATTTATTTATTTATTATTTGAGAGAGAGAGAGAGAGAGAGCTGCCAGTGGGAAGGAAGGGGAAAGGGAGAGAGAATCTCAAGCAGACTCCCCACTGAGTGCCGAGCCCAATGTGGGGCTCGATCCCATGACCCTGAGATCATGACCTGAGCCGAAATCAAGAGTCGGACACTCAACTGACTGAGCCAGCCAGGCACTCCTGGACATGGATATTTAGACAGCACTCCCACACATCCTCAAGGAAACCCTTTCAGCTTCTGAGGGCAAATCCCATGTCTTCAGTGTTAAGGAAAGAACAGGATGCAAAGTGACATAAGAAAGGGCATCCAACCCCATCTTTGAGAGTTAGGTGAGGCTTCTTAGGGGAAGAAGGCCGTAAGGTGAGACCTAAAGCCGGAAAAACACCAGCCACAAAATGGAGTCTGTGGAGGGTACGTTCCAGATGATAGGGACAGCATGGGCCCGGGAGTGAAAGTGAGGATGCCTGGAGACCTACAGGTCATTCAGGAGGGAGGGAGGGGGCGCTGAGCTTGTAGGACAGACACATCATGAAGTTTGCTTCCCCGGAGTCGAGTCTCTCATGGTTTGTCTCCCTCTCTGATTTCTTCTCATACACATTTTTAAAGAGAGCACAGAATGCTTCTGGAAGGGCCATGACTAGAGGCAGGGAAACAGTTATACCATTCACCATGCTGGAGTCACAAAGACTCATTTTTATGTTCTCTTACTTAAGTATTCCCAAATTCTTGGCTCACAGACCCTAAGGGTAGAAAAGAACCCCTAAAATCATCCAGACCAGCACTTCCTTTGCAAATTATACTGCAGACTGACAAGGACTCAACCTTCTCCTCGCCCCCAGGGCAGGAAGGGGAGGATGGGGTGGGACAGAGGGGCTGAGCAGAACGCCGGCAGCTGAGAGACAGAGCTGATCTTGGGAAGGGACCTTCTGGTCTACCCACCCACCCAGGCAGTGATTGACTTCTCTCTGTGCTGATCTGGTCCAAGTTAAACACATGCTTTTCAAAACAGGGAGAAATGTGTACCCAGAATGTGCTTCAACAACTCAAAAGCCAATTATGGTCCATCTAATCTAACCAAAGCTGATTTCCTCAGGTGGCCAAAGGAGAGGTCAAATGGCCATTCCTGAAGATTTCCACAGAGCTCCGCCAAAACATGAAGTTCCCGGCATGTCCCCGGGGCCAACAGCTCTTGACTCTGCTGCAGAGTCAAGCAGTTGAATCCTTTAATTTCCCTTCCTCTCCTGATAATTATAAATATGACACAGCAGAGAACTACAGCAAACTCCCCTAGAGGTGAGGGCTCAGTATTATTCACAAAAGAAACAAAAGGAAATCCTCCATATTTTACTTTCCCACATGTGCATCATTTTCACTATTGCTGATCCAAAAAAGACAAAGAGGTATTATTCGCTGATTTAAAAAAAATCGACATATCCATATTCATCTGTTTATATAAATAGATTTTGCTTCCATGCAGAGTGTGGACCATTTCTGACAAACTGCGTTAGGGTGAGCTGGGCTCATGGAGAAGCTGTGAGTGCCCTCTAGAGGAAGTTTGTCTCTATTGCATGTACATCAGAGCAGCCCTTGTACTAGGGGAGTTTTGAAGAGAGCATGGATTCCCTGGGATATACATGCCAAGTTTAGGTCCATTTTCAGTTTCTCTTTTTGTGTACGTGGTTTAGAACTCAGGGCCAAAGCCAGTGATGTGATCAGAGTAAGAGCTGGGTGGGCTGAAGTTTAGAGAACATTAGTAACCATTGGAAAGATGCTTCTCCCTCTGCTGGGGTGACCCCCAGAGCTGAATGAGGCCAGCTCAGCCCCGGTGCGGGAATTCCACCAGGAATTCACAAACCCTCTCTGTGTACCATCCTCATTCCCCTTCTGGCAAGAACCATCATCACCCAGAAGGCGAATCTCTACAACCCCTACACGGCCCACTGCCCCACTGTCCTTACTCTGAGGTCGAACTAAGCTTGGCAAAGGACAAATCAACACCAACGGGACAGCTAGCCATCTGCATGACTCTGGGCAAGTCCTGTCGCTTCTTAAAACAAACACGGGGGCAATGCTGGAAATGCTGCCTTGAACAGCTATGGGGGGAGGGGTCATACACCAATAAAATCTTGATAATAACGCCCTTCAGAACTCTTCTTGAAAATAAGGCTGAGGATTGAGGACGATTGGGTAACACTGATGTGTAAAAATCCACTTCAAAAAGATGAACAACTCACTTGTAAGAAGGCTGAATGTATGGTATGCCCAGATGCCATGTGTTATCTTGAAGTCATTCATATCCTCATGAAAAGAAATGTTAATTTTCACTTACAGAGAGTGCCCTTTTCTGTATAACACACTGAAAATATTTGAAGAGAGATCCCTCGTGATTCACCTTAATAAAATACTGAGTAAAATCTCATTAAATTGAGGGAAATGATGTGGGGGGAAAGAAACTTGAGTTGACCTGAATTGTGCAATATATAAAAAATGAAAATATGAAACATCTAGATAGTTCAGAGATAGCAGTTGCTTCATGTTGTGTTGAATTCTGGATCTGGCAATGCTGCTTTCTCTTGGTGTGGTGAAGTGGGTGGTTGGGGGAGCCAGAAAACTCTGGGTTCCATGCTGCTTGAAGGTCCAGATCCCAGTCCACAAACAGGAAAACTTTAACATGGTTTCCCTCATTCAGCTTCATATCTGTAATGAGCCCCCCATTCCACCAGGGGGCAGAAATGTGAGCTGAGTCAATTACGGTTCCTGTTTCTCCTAGGTGGCATCTGCAAGCCTGGCAGCTGTGGCCTCGATCTTTATCTCCACTCTCTGGCACAGCCCCTGAGACCTCCCATTCCTAGCAGTTTTCAGCTGCATCTCTCTTCACAGTCATTGCCAAGCATCTTCCATATTCCCCAAGTCTCCCTCCTCCGATCCCTGTGGGGCCTGTGCCTCTCCTGAGCATGAGGGCCCGCTCTGCTGCTGAGTGCGTGGGAATTCAATGAGGCTGCCTCAGGCTCAGCTGGATGACAAGCACACCGCAGCTATGCCCCTCAGGGTCTCACCCCCACCCAAGAGGGGATCACAGATGGCTCTGCGCTTGGACCCTGCCCTGGAAAACTAGCTAGCTGGACTTTTATTTTCCCCTATTCCTAACCCCCAGCAAGGCTGGAGGATGAGGCATGAGATCCTTCTTTTCTGAGCACCCCCTACCCCGCCGGTGTCTCCTCACTTCCTCTTCTTCTCCAACTCTCCCCACCCCAACCGTGATGGTGAATTTTATATGGCCACCTGCCTGGGTTAAGGGATGCCCAGCCAGCGGGTAAAACATTACCCCCGGGTGTGTGTGTGAGAATGTCTCCCGAAGAGACCAGCAGTGGAATCAGCGGACTGAGTAAAGAAGGTTGCCCTCACTGATGAAAGTGGGTATTATCCAATCCATTGAGGGCCTGAATAGAACAAAAAAGTGAAGGAAGGATGAACTTGCTCTCTCTCTTTGAGCTGAGACATCCATCTTCCTTGGCCTTGGACATTAGCGCTACTGGTTCTTGGGACGTCAGACTCTGACTCAGAACTTATACCATCGGCTACCCTGCTTTTCAGGCCTCAGTGCTTGGACTGGAGCTATATCACTGGCTGTCCTGGGCCTCCAGCTTGCAGACTGCAAATCATGGGACTTCTCAGCCTCCATAATCACATGAACCAATCCTATATTGGTTCTCTATCTGTATATCTCACTACATATCCCATTCGTTCTGTTTCTCTGGAGACTCCTGGCTAATTCACCAACCCAGAGAATCTCTAGCCTGGAACACTGGGACAAGGGCTTCCCCTTGCCCTGAGCCATCAAGTTATTCTACACTGAGATGCCCGTACAGTTTCTGTAACAATCCTTTCCTGAGATCCTGGATGTCCATGATGCCAGGAATGCATGGAAGGGTCAAGAGTAATTAATAATACTTTTGACTCTTAGTAATACTGAGGGGAAAAGAGTATGTTGCTGCTCCCCAACTTGCTGTGGACCATAGGCAAGCTCCTTATTCTCTCTGAGCCTCAGTTTCTTCATCAACCAAAAGAAAAAATGGCGTCTCTCACATAAGGTCATGAGAGGGTAGACATTAAACTTGAAGTTCAGCACCTTATACACTAACTTCAACCCCCTTCCCTGCTCAGTCAATTAGCACATCTGGAGAGCAAAGAGTGTACAGGTCAGACTCTCCACAGCGACTGCTTTCCAATAAAGAGAAAAGGCAGGAGGAAAAGAATGTAGACACGCCCAGGGGACAACATGGCCAATAGAGGAAACCTGGGAAATGAACACTGGGAGAAAGAGGAACCTGGCACATGACTGGGAAAAGGCAGGAACAAAGGTGCAGAATGACCAAGCCCATTCCAGCCACACACATAACACACATCATTTCAGGAGGGTGGCTGCCCATACCTGTTCAGCCACATCCACCTGGCCAGAATACACAGCAGCAGCCCCAGGGGCAGAGTTTAGAAGGCAGATGGTGGCCCCGCTCCCCAGCACATCTGGTCTTGAAGTCCCACTTCTGCCACCTGCTGGGCAAAGTCCCAAAATGGAACCCCTCTGATTCTCTGCTCTTGTCCAACTGACTACCTCCATGAAACTCTGCCATCCCTTTCACCATGTCCCTACCCAAACTTGTTTCATTTTCAAATGACACTTCTTGGATTTCATGCATCTTCAGCAACACTATATCATCCAGCCAATTAGATGATAGTTAAAGAATTTCCCAAAGCTCTGGTTCCTTGAAGTCAGAAAGCCATTTGCTTTTCTCTGACACATCTATTAGTCTACTATTTCCATTTAGCCTATTTGTACACAGCCTTCTCCTGCTCCAGACTCTCAAATTACTGATTTTATGCTTCTTCCTTAGCACTTAATGCAGTTCATAAATTTCACTCTAAAAGTTTAGGCATAAATCACACTAAAAGCCCAAGTTGCTCAAGAAAACTAGCAGCAAATCAAGTTTGGAATAGCAAGCCACCAGCATCAATCCTGCATTCATACACTTTGAATTAAGGGTCCCCCCCCATTATTTAGAATGCAATTTAAACTTTTCCTACAATTTTCCCTAACTTTACATCAGGACCCAAACTAAAATACATATATATATATATATATATATATATATATATATATATATATATTTTGTTGTTGTTGTTTTTGTTAATACTGAAATTCCTGAGATAAATGCATAAAAATTACCTCAGTAGAGACACCAACAAATGAAAAGGGATGGCCCTGAGAAACCATTATTCACTTCCAGCCAAGGTGAAAGGTTTTAAGTTCAAAGTGTTCTGGAAGAAAAATAGACAGACAGAGAGACAGAGATCGATCTGATTCCCTGTTTATGATTTAGGCTGTCAGTAGCATTTGAGTTGACATGTGGCTGACAAAAGACAAAGCCATGTTCCAGTGACTGACAAACCCCGCATTGACGAAGTCCTGGACATCCCCCTTAACCCAGCTGCCCCAGTTACAGTCCATGGGAGTAATTTGGTCACATCTTTTGGAAATAGATGCACGAGCTTCAGGGAGATCTTCTATGTGGAGATATTTTCTTTATTGGTAAATAAATATTCCATTTGTGAGATGCAGAGCATTCAAATGGAACGTCAGTGACCATTCTGGGACTCCCTTTAAAAGGCAGAGAATTTCTCTTGGACAACATAATAATAATAATAATCGGCACTTTTCATCCTCAGAGCAATTTTTGCACATTAAATAATCAATCTGTCCAACATCTGTGTGAGGTGGATGAATAAGGATCATTATTTGCATGGGGGAGAGAGAAATCATGAAAAAAGTTGAATGCCTGGGGCTCCGCGGAGGTCAAGAAAATCCTAGACTGAAAATCGGGAGATTCCTATCTCAAGACGGGTCCCGCTTTGGGACTTCGAGCAAGAGAAGAGAGGCTGCTGGATCAGCTAGGAGGATATTGTGATATTCCAAGGGAGACTTCAGCTGTCTGTACGACGGAGACAGGGGTAGAAATTAAAAAGAGAAGCCAGAATGCTATGGGAAACCAGCAGACCCAACCAAGAAAAGAGTCATTTATTAATTCATTCACAGATTCATTACTTGATTCATTCACTCAGCACCTCGCTGAAGATGTGTTGGCTGAACAATGGAATTTATCCATTTACCATGTGTTGGGCGTCTGCCAGCAACTGTGTAAGGGTTGGGAGACACTAAATGGAAAAGACACAAGCCCTGATCTTAATTTCCTAATGTATGGCGTGAAGATACAAAGTGCTGACCTCTCTCCATCACAGAGATGACTAACTCCCACCAATCTCATTTCTCAGGACTCTCAGAAGACCGTGCCCCCCTCTTACTTTTGCTGCTGTCGTGGCCCTTGCTCTGGTCCTCCTCAGCTCTGGCTACAGGTCTCTGTCTTCAGAAACCGCTTCTGTTTTGTTTCTAGAGCACTTTTTGAAACTTCTAAGGTGATGCTAAGGCTGTCTTGCTTAAAGGCGTTCAGTTAAGGTCCATGTCTTCCAGAATAAATTCCAAACAAAGCCATTCCCGTTGAGGCTGATGACTCTTTCTCCAGTCTCATTGTCCCTTGTGCTTTACACTTCAGCAATAGGAAAATACTTTCAGGGCGCCTGGGGGGGTGGTCAGTTGGTTAAGCAACTGCCTTCTGCTCAGGTCATGATCCTGGAGCCCCAGGATCGAGTCCCACATCGGGCTCCCTGCTCGGTGGGGAGTCTGCATCTCCCTCTGACCTCTCTCTCTCTCATGCACTCCCTCTCTTAAATAAATAAATAAAATCTTAAAAAAAAAAAAAAAAGAAAGAAAGAAAATACTTTTAGTTCTCTGAACACAATTTCATGTGGTTGGTGTTTTGTGGTTTTTTGGGGGGGGGGTTGTTTGTTTTTTGGGTTTTTTTGTCGATTTGCTTTGGTTTGTTCTCTCTGACTTCGCCTAAAATGCCCTCCCCTTGATCTCGCTACATGGCCTGTCTGCTGAGCCCTCATCTTGCAGTGTTTGCTTGGCCCTGCTTCCCTTCTGGGCATTCCCTGCCCTTCTCTGGCCAAGTTCACCATTCTCCTCTGTGTGACTGCATTACCTTCTACCCACCCCTCCTGAAATTATGGGTGTCCCTTATTATCTGAGGACTCATCCCACGAACATTCACTGTAAAGAGCTGCAGAAATTGCCACCCAGCTGTCTCTATCCAAATCAGAAACCTATCATAGTAAATCTGCATATTTAGATTGCATGCAAATGCACGCAAGAGGGAGTGGAGTGCCCTGTGGTCACATGTCAGCTGTTCTCCCGAAAGGACCTTATTGCAAGTTCCCAGTGTTCTGTATTATCTATTATTGTTTTCCTGTATCCCACAACCTTAAGGGAAAAAATGTCACAAAAGATGTATCCGAGAAAGTGGATAAATGTAATGTGCCTGGGAAAGTGCACACCATAGAAGTGAGAACGTGTGCTCAAAAAGGTAAACACACAGGGAACCCACATTTGGCCATGCTTGCATCCCCATATCGATCTGCTGAGCATACTTTCGTACTATTTTTTCTCTGCATGAGAAAATCCAGAAAGAAATGTTAATAGTATAGTTGGTTCTGGAAAGTTTCACTAGACACAGAATAGTATCTTTTTTTTTTTTGTAAGTTTTTATTTAATTCCAGTTAGTTAACATACAGTGTAATATTCGTTTTAGGTGTACAGTATAGTGATTTAACACTTCCATACGTCACCCGGTGTTCCTCACAAGTGCCCTCCCAGATCCCCAACACTTATTTCGCCCATCCCCCCACCCACCTCTCCTCTGGTTACCATCAATTTGTTCTCTTTGATTAAGAGCCTGTTTCTTGATTCGCCTCTCTTTTTTCCCCTGTGATTGCTCCTTTTGTTTCTTAAGTCCCACATATGAATGAAATCATATGGGTACTTGTCTTTCTCTGACTGACTCATCTCACTTAGCATAATACTCCTTAGCTCCAACCACATTGTTAAAAATGGCAAGATGTCATTCTTTTTTATGGCTGAGTAATATTCCCTCAGATATATATACCACTCCTTTTTTATCCATTCATCAGTTGATGGACACTTGAGCTGTTTCCATAATTTGGCTATTGTAGATATTGCTGCTATATACATCAGTGTGTATCTCCCTTTGAATTAGTGTTTTTTTATTCTTTGGGTAAATACCAAGTAGTGCACTTGCTGGATCATAGGGTAGTTCTTATTTTTAACTCTTTGAGGAACCTCCATTCTGTTTTCCTCCCGCACCACTTTGCATTCCCACCAACAGTGCAAGAGGGCTCCCCTTTCTCCACATCCTCACCAACACCTGTTTTTTCTTGTGTTGCTGATTTTAGCCATTCTGACAAGTGTGAGATGATAAATCATTGTAGTTATGAATTGATTTCTCTGATGATTAGTTCTGTTGAACATCTTTTCATGTGTCTGTAGGTCATGGCATAATATCTTTAAATCTGAGGAAAATACTGTGTTCAGTGGACCAATGGCCACAATCAGAATAGGATGCACTGAGGGTAAGTTCTTACTGAAGGGTTCTATATATAAAACTAAAACATGACAAGTCTAGTGCTCTTCAGCATCATTGTATATTGCACAGAACCATGAGAAGTTCAGTAAGTGCTGTAACTTAGATGACTGGTGTTTAAGATGTTTTATATTAAACGAGAATTTTTTATTGGATAGTAGTATAGGTATTTACAAGTGTTTTTGAAAGATTCTTAGAGAAACTGATTGGAATTTGCGGGTGGGATAGGGACACATTATTTTTCCAATTTAAAACAAAAGAGCTTAGATTCTCCTACTGAATATAGACAACCCAGCACTTTTTAAAAAGCTATATAAAAATTTGGGTGATGGAGATGGCTATATTTGCTTACACAGCTGTCTTCCCTTCTTCCCTACAAGACTGTGAGCTCCTGATCTAGGGACTTGTGTTTTGTTTATCTATGTAACTCCAGACATAAACACCATGCCTGACACTCAGCAAATGTATAATGGATGGATGGATGGATGGATGGATGGATGGATGGATGATAGATGGATGGATGGATGGATGGATGGATGGAAGGATGATGGATGGATGGATGGATGGATGGAAGGATGATGGATGGATGGATGGATGGATGGAAGGATGATAGATGGATGGAAGGATGATRGATGGATGGAWGGATGGATGGATGGATGGATGGATAGATGGATGGATGGATGGGGGATGGATGGGTGGATGGATGGGTGAATGGGCATTCTAACTGCAGTATCACTAGGTTTCCATTCCCCCTAGATTCCACCAATAGACTCGCAGCCTTGATCTGTTCTCATGTGTAGCCAAAAATAGGACTTTTCTGTCTCCCTCATAATATGACAGTGTTGGGGTGGGGGGAGAGATCTTGGAAGCCTATTTTGAGAGCATGAGACATTAAATAAATGCAAGTGACTTCATTGTGGAGGACTGAAGAGAAGTGTGGATGACCGAATCCCAGAGCCCATCACATTATCCCTGGTTTTTGCACTTAATCTAGTTTAGAGTGAGGTCCAAATTCTTAGAACTGCATCTCTCTCCTTCCAGAAGAAAAATAAACCTGGTTCCTTCCCAATAGGCACCGCCCTTTAGAATTCCTTTGCATTATCAATTTCCTAACAGGGAATCATGTTTGCTCTCTGCTCAGGACAGTCTCTGTAGTTACCTGTAGGCTCTTTTAATCATACCTATAGATCAATAACCACCAAACCACAGGCCACACTGCATTCTCCATCAACTCAGTATTTAGAAAGAAAAAACAATAACAAGATCCCCCAAGGGTTTATTGAGTCAAAAAAAAAAAAAACACCTTTTCTATAGCCTTACTTATAAGTAACCCTTCCTACCTATTACATGAGCTAAGAATTCGGGCACCAGCTACCAGGAATCAATACTTTCTCAAATTGCTCCATCAATATGCACGTTCATGTATTGCCTCCAAGGTTATCTTGGCTCCTTCAGGGCAGACATTCATTTTCTCCATTATAACCATGCCCTTTAGGTTAGGTGAAACTAGTCAAAGGGAGAAACCTCCCACACAAGGACATCAGCTTGTATATCTGTGGCCCTAAGAAGCAGGCAGACCTCACTGGTAAGAGGGGTGGGAGCATGTGGCCAGTATCTCCACTTGCTTTTCTTGTTTATCCAGGGAATTTACTTCCTAAGCACAGCCCCTCCAGGGCTTCCCCAGACAGACCTCAAGGTCACCAGTGAACCTCTGCTACTTATAGAAGCATCTTAAGCCCCTGCATCAGTTTCTGCGGAGGGGGTCCTGCTCTGATTAGGTGGTGGTGCTCTGGATCTGTCTGTCTTTCTGATCTGGTGGACAGCTGTCTGCCCTGTGACCGCACTTCTCTGACAAATCTAAAAGAAGTTATCGTTTTCCAGTTTGTTTACTTGTTGTTGGAATGGAGTGGTGACTTCTAAGCTCCTTCCGTGCTGACCCAGAAACCGGAAGTTGCAGGCACAATTTTTATTTTATACATTTGGACAGACAAGAAACATCTCATTACCTTATATGTACGTGTGTGTGCGCGCGCATGCACGCGTATGTATAAATCATGCCCTTACACACACACACACGTATTGCTACACTATACGCAAGGCACTGTCTTAACTGCTTTATGAACAAACTTGTTTGCTTCTCGAAGCAACCCCAAGGAAACATCAAAGGCAGGTTCTTTTATCCTCCCCATTTTATAGGTGGAAAAACTGAGATTGAAAAATTAACATTGTGGCCCCAGCCACTATGTAGGTAGCCCTTTCAAAATTCAGTTTAATCTGATCTAAGCCCTCATCCTCCTGAATGGAGGTTCTTACCCCTGCTTGGGTTGTGGGAAGTCCTATGCAGAGAAGACCACCTGAAGGGGTTGGGGAGGGCAGCTCGGGTCCCCACCAGCACAGCCCCTGCCGATGGGCTCCCTGTCCATGCCCGCTCATTCCCTGAAGCTGAGAGCTGCTTTGCTCATGTGTGTCCGTGGGTCGGCCTGGAGTTTGTGAAGGACTCTCAGTAGTCGTATAAATATGAAAACATTTCACATTTTCCCATCCTTTCCAACTGCGCTGTATCTAATCCCCTTTGTTCCTTAATGATGTCTTGGACAGATTTTATAACTTCCAATCACTTTTGATTATTAGAAGTCCAGTCCCATTTCAAGCTTATCTCAAAGGTGCTTCGAGTCTCATTTCTTGCCCTTTCTTCCAGCAAGGACCGGGGGGAGAGCATCAAGGTGCTAGCTTGGTGTCGCTCTGGAACATCTCTAGCCCCTCAAGGCTGGCTTCTGCGGTGAGAGAGGACCACCATGGTAGGGAGGGGCTCAAAGCTCGTGCTGATTTGGTCTGGTTTTATATGGCAGTTTCCTGTGTAGATGATGGCGTTCTTGGGGTGCTGTTCAGTTTCATCCCAGCTCCTCTGCCTCGAAGAACTATCTCAAAGAGGTAGTCAAGGTCGTCATGACTTCTGGCCCCACTGGGAATCCATGCTGTCAGTCACACATCTGAGGAAGACATTGCCTGGCTGGACCCAGCAGCCACCGGGCCATTATGTGCCTCTGGTCCTCCCCTAACTACCTGTCCCTTCCTGGGAAGCAGGAGGGACACTGTGCTCCTGCTCCATATCCTTCAGGTGCCTCTGGGAATATGAGTGGTTTTGCCTTCATCCTTTCCTTCCCAGGTTTATTCTCTCCCTCCCTATTTTTTTTTTAAGATTTTATTTATTTATTTGAGAGAGAGAGCATGTGAGCAAAGAAAGGGGCAGAGGGAGAAGGAGAGAGAAAATCTCAAGCAGGTTCCACCCAAAGCGGGGCTTGATCTCAAGACCCTGACACCATGACCCGAGCTGAAACTAAGATGCTTAACCGACTGAGCCCCCCGGGGCGCCCCACCCCTTCCTACTTGTTGAGAGAAGTGGCGCATGTTCTATAGCCAAGTAGAACCCTCCCCTTCAGGTTCCCCAAAGTACTATCCCAACAGTAGCTGCAGGTAGGCTAGGACAGCTCAGGCAAGCAGTGAGACCTCACTCTCCTCTTGGCACAGACATCCCCGGCCTCTAAGAGTCTCTGGAGCCTGCCATAGCCTGGGGTTGAGAGAAGCCCTTCTGGCCTCCCATCGAGAAGAGTGGGGATCGTCTCACCACTAGCACCACATCTACAGACTGAAGAACGGGGCCGCTCTCCCTCCACCCCACCCCCAGTGCTCTCTTCTGAGGAAGATGGTTGGTGGGGGACCATGGCGGGGGTGATGCTGTGGCCACTTGTAAGCCCAGGCAAGGGCGGCTGGCTATCAGACCTTTGTGAATGTTCTCTAGCGTGGGCTATACCTAGTTCCTCTTGTTTTCAACTCTCTGTCCCAGTGACAGGACAAAAAAGCCCTCCCACCCACCCCGGGCCCTCCTGGGAGGTGCTGCTTCTCTCTGCCTACTTTTAAAGAACCATCCGAGCTGCTCTGCTGGCCTGTGGCACCATTAGCACCTAATTCCACTTGAGGCAAAGAGGAAGAAAGGAAAGGAGAACGGATGGGTCTGTGCCAACCTTTCACACACGTGTCTGAAATGACTCTTCTCGGTAATTCTATTCAGAGTAGATACAGGCTAAGCAATTGAGTCTAGTACCCTCCCCCATCCGGGAGAGCCGACCAAGAGCGACTTCACCATGGCATGTTTCTCAGAGTACTGGCCCCTGTTGGTGTTAAACATGCTAGGCCTCTGTATCTCATCTCCCTAATTAAACTATAATCTCCCTGACATCAGGAACGCATTGACCTTTTTTCCCTCTCATAGCCTTTAGAGCAGTACCTTTACATGAAGGTTTATATTTGCTGGATGAGGACATGAAGGAATGAGAAGACAAAAACATCAAACACAAATACCTTGAGTCCGTGACTTTATCTCAGTAATGGCACCATGTGAGTAGTAAGTATGCAGGAAACTTACATGGAATTCAGTAAATTTCATAGTCTTGTGGGCGGTGGAGGGGGGAGGGAAGGGGATTTGGTTTATATCAACAATGAGAGAATCCAAAGCCAAGGGTACAGGTCTCACAGAGAAAGAGAATTTGAAGATCAGGATACTGGAACAAGCTAGGTAATGTTTTGGCAAAAGTGGAATAAAATACTATTTGCAAATCTTCTCCTGGCCAGACTTTTTCCAGGATTTTCTATTGAAAAATATTTGTTTTATACCAACAAACAGAGTTAAGATTCTCGAAGCATGTGCTCAAATCTGACTGCAACTTGGTCATCTCAAATTTTCATACTCCCTTGTGAAGGAGAATCATAAAATGATGAGATTGATATTTATGTGTGGCTTATAGAAACAGTTTTTTTTTTTAACAGTTGCACATCATATTTTCAGAAGGTCTTTTTTTTTTTTTTTTTAACTGGAAGCAATGGCAAGGGATCGATATTCAACCAGTTCATGCAGAATATGATGATGGATTTGAGATCACCAGGGTCTGGAATAGTTTGATGCCAAAAAAGTCAATAATTCTCAATTCATTCATTTATTCAACAAACATCTACTGCATAGTTACTGGGCACTAGACATCAAAATACCAAGATAAAAGACGCAGTTCCTCTGTTCAAGACACCACAGAATTCCTGGGAACGTCGATGAGGGGGCAGCGGGTTTCAGTGTTGTGGGCTAAGCGTCACGGTAGAGGCAAACGGGGCTGTTGGAGGAACACTCTGGATGGGACTTGATCCAGACTCTGGGGGTGTCAGGAGGGGCCTCCTTTAAACAGTGAGGAGGAGGGGCGCCAGGGTGGCTCAGTGGGTTAAGCCTCTGCCTTCAGCTCTGGTCATGATCTCAGGGTTCGGATCAAACCCCACATTGGGCTCCCTGCTCAGTGGGGAGCCTGCTTCTCCCTCTCCCTCTGCCTGCTGCTGTGCCTACTTCTGAGCTCTCTCACTCTGTCAAATAAATAAATATATATATTTTTTAAAAAAACAGTGAGGAGGAGTGTTTTAATGGATGAAGGATTAACCAGATAATGGGAGACAGAAGAGACGTATTAAAAAGTCCAGTTTTAAACTGTGAGCAAGACAGGTGCACAAACCACATATAATCACAAGAATCCTGAAAAGAGGAGAAAACGGGCATGCTAGATGTTCTGAGAGTTTCCTGCTTCTGCTGCTCCCAATACCTAGAGAAGGGCCACCACCACCATCATGGGGTCACCAGCTCCCACGGCCCTGAGCCCAGCCTCAGGTCTCAGCATCCCAGGCAGACAGCTCCTCCCCAGCTTGGGTCCTGTGTGCCTGTCCACATGCCTACACTTGTCCACGTAGGCCTAGGAAAGATCAAGCTTGGGTTTAGCTTGACAATAGGCCTTGAGAGTGTCTAAGCTTGGGTCCAGGTGGTCTTGTGTCATCTTTCTCAGTGCCCAGCCACAGGGATGAGGGTGAGGAGAGCCAACATGGGATCCATCAGGAAGCCCGTAACAACCCACCCAATCTTAATCCCCAGATCCCACAACTTTGATAGTCCCCAGTGAGGAAAAGGGAAGCACCCAAGTTTGGGAGGCAAGCTGAACCCTCAGTTTGCTTTCTGTGGGGAAAGTCAATGGCCCTGTTTGATCTCAGGGTCCAAGACTGCAGAGAACTCAAACTCCCCCCATGCTGGATAGATCTGGAGGCCGGGGTGAGCTTGCAAAGTCTCTGGGAAGGAGGGTGGCAGCTTTCCAGGCTGTGCATTCGGGATGGAACAGGACCCTAGTCAGGGTCTGGAGGAATGGATAGGAGGGTCTGATGGAAAGAGAACTGGTCTGGGCCAAACGACCCAAGACATTACATTAGTGCGAAGGAGTGAAATTTTAGGGTGATCCTCTGACAACTTCCTTCTCTTGCACAAGTCTGCCTCAGGGTCATAAATACAATCCCCGGCAACAGGCTGCCTCCACCACCAAGTTGCCCTGTAAGCTCTGATTTCCCTTTATTGATAAGCTACAAACAGAAAGAACTGGAAGGATGCCTTTTATAGCACCATTTGTGCAAACCAGAGTTCACAGGAGGTGCCAATCCGTTGGTAAATTTCTCTTGGCGGGAGAGCTGGTCTGGGGAAGGGAGCTAGTCATAGATCAGTGGGTGCCATTCACAGGCAGCTGCCTCAGTGCTGTGAACCTCAAACATTGCTATTTGGCTCCGAGTCTGGGAACAGATGAATAAACCAGTGCACCGAGGATTAGACCACTCGATTTCTTTCCATTCCACCCCCTCGCCCCCTCGCTGACTCACCTAGTATCAAGACACAACAGTCTAGGGCCAGGGGTAAAATTGCAGTATGAACACATTCTGGAGCTCTTAGCCCTGGTAGATTGCAGTTAGGGGCAGAAAAACAGGATTTAAAATAGAACCAAACTCTGAAAAATTCTTCCAGTTACCAGACAAGGAGAATTCAAGTGGAAGGACTCAGTTCTCCACAATGCCTAGTCAAAACAGGAGTTCCATTCTGCTGGGCATATGCTCAGTAAGGAGGCATATAGAATACACATGCCATGTATTATATCTATCTTCTGAGGGGCCTCTCACGAAATAGAATTTCTAGAATTCCTGTGTTTGCAGGATACAAACCTACAGAGGTACAATAAGCAGTGAGTGCATCTGTGTGTGAAGTCACATGTTTTATGCACCCAATGTATACTGCATCACACTTTGCCATATCTGAAACATCTTGTCCCGATGAAGTCTGGCAGCTCCGGAAGAAGGCTTGCAAATTTGCCGCCAACACAGCAAAATGGCCTGAAAAACAAGTATTCCAATGATACCATTCCTAAACCACTACATGTAATCTGAGTAATTTGATTACATAATTATGTAGCTCAATATGACATGACACCTTTCAAAAAAAAATGCATTCGTGTTCATCTTTTGTATGCCTTAATTTCAGATTCATTTTGTATATTTTTGCAGATTATTGATTAAATATGATGAGATGAAACATTCTGATAGAAGCCAAAAGCATGTGAAAAGAAAGCCTTCTTACAATTGTCTGTCCTTTAAATATTATAATTTGTAGTGATTTATTTTCTCATTCTAAATAGATATTCACTTTCATGCCTAATTTTATATGTATGATTTTGAATTCTTTTTTTAAAGAGGGCTCCCAAAATTGCAAAAGCTTCTGATTCCACAAAACTGGGACTGCCCCTACTATCTAATTATCATGATGCTAACTTGTCATACCCAATTTGCTTGCTCATGTCTACAAATATTTAATGAGTAGTTACTATGTGCCAAGTACTGTGTAAAGTGCTCAGAATTTTTAATGTGTTTTCAGGGCTATTCCTTTATAGCAAATTATCAGAATATTTTCCTGGTCCATCTGAGAAAAAATGCAAACATCAAGAATTCAGTACATTAGAAATATTTTTTTTTTAAGATTTTATTTATTTGACAGAGATCACAAGTAGGCAGAGAGGGAGAGAGGGAGGAGGAAGCAGGTTCCCCGCCCAGCAGAGAGCCTGATGCGGGACTCGATCCCAGGACCCTGAGATCATGACCCGAGCTGAAGGCAGAGGCTTAACCCACTGAGCCACCCAGGCAGCCCCAGAAATATTTTTTTGAAAAGAAAAAATAGAAATAACTTTTAAATGTATGTGTTCCTTGGAAATACTTTCAACTACAAGAAGGTATAAAGCGAAGCTCTATGGAGTCTGAGTTTTCCTCAAATTTAAAATTCTCCCAGGTTATATATGCTAAAACCACTTCTTTTGCAAGTTAGTTTTAATTTGGCTGATCATGTACAATGACTTAAATTTTCTTCCGAAACTAGATGAGGAGTATTAAGGAGAGCACAGGGTATTATACACAACAAATGAATCGCTGAATTCTACAACAAAAACTCACGATGTACTACTATTTGTTGGTTAACTGAACATAATGGGAAAAAACTAGATGAACAGAATTCTGGGATTGTGTGACAGTTAAATATTACAATTTTTAAAAAGAAGCACATGGAATCCCCTGGCCTAACATGTATTAGTCAAATATAACTTCAATGCAAAAGAAAGGTTAATAAGAAATTTAACTGTGGGTGCCTGGGTGGCTCAGTCAGTTAAGCATCTGCCTTCAATTCGGGTCATGATCCCAGGGTCCTGGGATAAAGCCCTGCATCAGGGTCCCTGCTCCTTGGGGAGTCTGCTTCTCCCTCTGCCCCTCTCCACCTGCTCATGCTCTTTCTCTAAAAAATAAATAATCCTTAAAAAAAAAAAAAAGGAAGTTTGACTGTATTTACATGACACCCAGGAGTGTTTAACAGTAACAACGCAGTTAGATCCCTCTTGGTCATAAAATGTATGTTGCTTTTTTATACACAGTCAATCCAGCTTGCACAGAATATTTTTATCTCACTTTCTGTAGCTTTGCTGGACTCATAGCCCTGTGCTGCCTCTTGCTCATCACCAGTATATCTATAATGCCTGCGATGGTGCCTGGTACCCGGGACACACCCAATAAATATCGGTTGGACGAACAAATGAGCCATTTCATAAATTTCCACGCAGGAAATAGGAGTGCATTTCACCTTCGCAGCCAGAAACCTTTGGTTGTTCCAAAACACTACCTATCAGCTCTTTTAGACTATTTGTTTCCCTTTCTTGTGCCTAATGTCAGATCAATAAGCATTATCCCAATACAGAGTGCCTAGATAATGTATGTGCGTTATGATGATTTTTACTCTGTTGATGTTCATTTCGGAAAAGACAGCCTTCCAGTTTTATAATCATCCAGCCAATCTGTCCCTCCAAATTTGTGAATTTCAGCAGGCCTCATAACGCCCTATGATAAGTTCTGATTGTGAAATTCCAGGCATACAAATAACGATGGAAGTGGTCAATTGCTTTAACAATGCCTAATAGCCCTTTCCTGGGGCTCAGCAGTTTCTGGCTGAAGTACTTACAGTTTGATTATAGTGAGTGATTATTACCTTATCAAGAATCATCTTATGTCTGCCATGTTTTTCTTCTGGACAGAAAAAAGTTCCCATTAATCCTCAAATCACTCACACTTCATCTTTCTCTCATTTACATCCACTCTGTGACTCCTTTGCTTCATTCTTTCTATCTCAAAAGACTCTTTCTGGTCCAGAACACTCACATGGGGACTGTATTGATAGACCTTAAATTTAAATGCACTTTCTGACAAACGGTGTTTTTCATTTGTGAATTTATTTTTAGAAAGCCTCAAAAATTAGGAAAAAATAAATGCTATGAATTATACATTTAGCCCATTGCCTTTTCCCCAGAAGAGTAAATGTATGTGAGAGTTAATACAAAATTCTGCAAAAAGTTATAGATGGATTAATATAATTTTACTTTAATATAATTTCATCATCTCTGTTGAAACTGATGACAGGGTCTGTGTTCATTTGTAGAATTCAACTTGTGAAGTTAGAATTTGTTCTTTTCTTTTTTCTAACATCTCTTGGAAAGTCTGAGTAATTCATTTGATTACCAAGAGAGATTTTTATATCGATTATGTTAGTAATCCTCCAAAAGTTGTCAGCAAAAATGATCTGGTGGGCTGGAATCATATACCACGTGGTATAAAATCTTGATGTGGTAATATGTTTCTCCATGAAAATCTTTCTGGAGAATTTTGGTTTCTTTCTGCTTCTACTCAGCAAACAAGATAATAATTTAAGGACCCCATTTTGAAAAGTCTTCACAGCAAAAGAAAACAAAATACCCCAGAAATTATTCCATGCCTTCTTCAGATAAACCTTTTTTTTTTAACTTTATTTTATTTTTTCAGTGTTCCAAGATTCATTGTTTCTGCACCACACCCAGAGCTCCATACAATCCGTGCCCTCCTTGAATATCCACCACTAGGCTCACCCTTTTTAGGACCTTTTAACAAGTTTTTGTTGTTTTTTTCCGAATAAAGCAAAACTCTTCAAGGTTTTTCCATATATCCCTTCTTAAAGTGGGTAATTCTATTCCCATTCCCTCCCCCATTTCACCAAATCCACATCACAATGAAGAGTTAACATTATTAGCAATAGTCCTCTGAAATTCTTTTATTTTTAGAAGGAAACCACTCACATTTTTATCTTTCTCTCCCATTCTGATTAAAATGCAAAGATTCACGTGGAAAAACTTTTCCGCCTCTCCATTTTTAAAAAAAGTGCCATGGAAAATTGCGGTGGCCTTGTTTTGATTTAGGGTTTTTGGAAAATATCTTGACAATGGAACTTTTTCAGCTGGTAAAAACGAAACACGTGATGATCGAAACATGATTAGTATTCTTCTGAGAACAGGCATCCATATCAGAAATCTTGTGTTTGAATAGGCCAAAATTTGTCTTTGATAAAATCACACAATTATTTCAATGTCTTCACTCGCATTATAGAAATGTAACAAATTTTGAATAATTCTACAATAACAACTTCTACATCAATTGAAAAAATCTGATGAATTATTAATACAATCGTTGCAAATGTGTGCCATGTAACTGATCCTCACCAAGATTCTGATACTGCCATTACTGCAAAGCATCCCAGAGCTGGCACTAGAAATATTGCACGACACGGTGACAAGCTCATCAACAAGGCTGCTGAGGCTGAAACCGCAGAAAAAATGGTCATTTAATTGGCCACGTCCGTCACCTGGCAGATGTCACTTCCAAGAATTTTCACACTAATTTCAGTGTTTTCACTTAAATACCTTATTAACGAGTTGTGCGTCATGAATTACCACAGCATGTTCGGGAAACATCTTTAAATTACTGGGATACGCTGGGGAAGTACTATGGGTAGTGGTTGAAAGAACAGATTCTGGGAGGAAACTGCTGGGGTTCAAATCCCACTTCAGTCACTTATTAGTCAGGAGATACCAGTCCAAGTTACCGAACTGTGCTCTGTGCCTCAGTTTGCTTACGGTGAGATTATAAGAGTTATGATGAGGCTGAAACAAATTACTGTTTGCATAGTGCTTATAACAGTGCCTGACACATAGGAAGCAACATATAAACATTAAAGTACATTTGTGGCTAGACAAGTAGATGAAGATTCTAAGATCCAGTGTTTGACATGACGTTTTAGAGTGTTCTTGAGCTTCCGGAAGAAGGATGTTTTTCACGGTTGTTAATCTTTTTGTTTGCGCAGACGAAAATTTGGATTTAAACAGTATGAAAATTAGCCTAGACATACAATCCACATATCTGAATCTATGATTGTGTCTTGTGATAGGAAAATCAATGCTCGGGTTTTCTGTTTTGTTTTGTTTTGTTTTGTGGCCATTAATTCCATTTCCGTGGAATGAAATTTTCAGTAAAACTAAATAACAAGCTGATCTTTGACTATGGGAAACTGCGATGGCCCCACAGAAGGTTCCGTTGAAGGCTTGAAGAAAATAAGCACTTGAGCAGATAGATGCAAGGAAGCTCCAATTTGCATCAGTAAGCACAGAGAACACATCCTCACGGAGTAACGAGGCCTCACGGGGAGTTAAGGGGCTGCCAAGTGCTTGTGGAGAAAGCTTCTCAGATGTCCCCATGTCCTCATGTGGGACAGGTGCTCAGGGCCGTGGCTCTGCCTTTCCATCTGTTAGATCCTGCCAGGTCACAGGAAGCAACCTTGGGGAGAAGGGCTCGAGTGTCTTCTACGCCAGCAGGTCACCCTGACACACCAGCTCTGCTCCACCTGTTGCAAAGCCATAACATCTGGATCTAGCATCTGGTTCTGGAAACCATCTCTCCCTAGGCCCCAAGAGCTACCTCACTCCATTCCACAGATTACATCAGGGGGTAACAAACTACAGGCCATGGGCCAATTCCATCCAAGTGCCTGATGTTGGTTTTTTGGGGTTTTTTTCCAACCCACAAGAACTATTTTTACACTTTTTAAGGGGTGAGAAAATAACCAAGAGAAGAATGCTACTTTTGTGACAGAGAGGGGAAAAAAACCTCTGGTATTCACATTTCAAGCACCCCTGTAGTTTTACTTGAACACAGATGTGGTAGACAGAATTCTGAGGGAGCCCACAATGTTCCCACTCTCTTGTATATATGCCCTGTATAATTTCTCCTTCTCTCAAGTGCAGGTGGGACCTGTGAATATGATGAGGTATCACTTCCATGATTATGTTACCTTGGATAGCAAAGGTAAGGGATGTGATTTTTTGCAGATGTAATTAAGGCCTTCAATCAGTGTGAGGTAACCAAAGGAAGATTCTCTTGGGTGGGCCTGCCCTAATCAGGTGAGTGCATAAAAGGCGGCTTGGGCTTTTCCCCAGCGTCCCCCTGAGATGAATAAGATGAGACAGATAGCTCATCTATTATTGTAATCAAGCAGCTCTGAGTTAGACAGTTGCAAGGCAATGCATTCTGCCAACAAGCACTTGAACTTGGAAGAGGATCCCGAGCCTCAGATGAGGCAGCAGCCCTTAGAAAACCTTGATTATAGCCTGAGCAGAGCTAAGCTGACTCTTGACCTATAGAAACTGTGAGATAATAAATGTGTATTGGTTTAAGCCACTAAGTTGGTGATAATTTATTACACAGCAATGAAAGCCATAGGATAGCCATGCCCATTTGTTTAAGTATTGTTTGTGGTGACTTTGGGGGTACAACCCTGGACCTGAGTGGCTGCGACAGACACTGCATAGCCCACAAAACATAAAACATAAGATAGTTACAGAAAAAATTTGCAAACTCCTGGCTTATATGATTATGACTCAGCATCACACATACCAACCACATAGCAACCATGTAAGAGGGATCGATCTGTGGTCACACTTAATAGGATGAAGGCTGAAGAAAGAACAGATGTCCTGTTAAATCACTTTGTTGTTCACTTGAAACGAATATAACATTGTGTATCAAACAACTCCGGTAATAAAAAATTTTAAGTAAATAATAAAATGAAATTTTATTGGGAAAATATTGCCTGAAAAGGGTTCTTGGGTCCATGATTTTCTGAGTCTCTTTATATATACTATGAGCTGCTCCCCATTCATATTTACTACGAGTTCATACATGATTAAACTATCAGAAGATAAAAACTAAGAAAAAACAGATGTCTTGCTATAAGCAAAGTTTATCTTACTGATGAAGGTACAAAAACAGACATATGGATGGTGATGTGTCATCCCAGAGTTCTACTCCTTTGAATAGTCTCAAGAAAAGGTTCCTTGCTTTTCTTTTCTCTGTATTCGTAGAGACAAACCAGAATGTCATTTTGAACAGACAGCTTAAAAAAAAAAAAAAAGATTTATTTATTTATTTGAGAGAGAGAGAGAGACAGAGAGAGCGGATGAGAAGGGAGAGAGAGTGAGAAGCAGACTCCCCGCTGAGCAGGAACCCCCCCCCCCCCAATGTGGGACTCGATCCAGGGACTCCACGATCATGACCTGAGCCGAAGGAAGCTGCTTAACCAACTAAGACACCCAGGCACCCAACAGACAGCTTTAAACTGCAGACAAAATAACAATGCTTGGTTAGACAAGAAATGCTCTATGTTGTTATTACCTTACACTGCTGTCAACTCTGCCTGGCTGCTACCGTCACCACTGTTGGGGCAAGCTCTCCGCCTAGGGACGCCAGAATGCCTGTCGTGCCCACGCCACTGCCGCCTGAGCAGGCACGGTTCCCCGAGTCACTGCTGTTCCCTCAACCTCTACCCTCTCCTGCCACATCCTGACCTGATCGATGCCTTTATTTCAAAGACACGGAATGTCTACTCTGCCAGCTGGGGATTCAGCAGTCAACAGGGGAGAGGGGGCGGGGGTCACGGCCACGTGCTCACAATCTAGCGAGGAGGACGTGCACTAGGTAAAAGACATCGAAAGTGAAAGAAGTGAGTGAAGAAGTATAGTGCTCTGGGGACACACATCCGGGGTCCTAGATGAAAAGGTGTCACAGAAGCCTTCTATAAGGAAGTGTCGCCCAAGCTGTGTTGGGCTTAGCCCAACTCATGCTTACTTTTTCGGCACAAGAGAAGTAAAACACAACCCATAATTTCCTTCCTGTCCCCCATGTCCTCTCTCTTCTCTTCCTTACAGGCTGATTTTATATGCTCGGGGTGGTTAAGGACACAGTCTGTTCATGTCTTTGTCTTATGTCAGTCTAAATGTGGGTATTTCCATGTTTGCGGAGTTTTCTGAATCTTCTTACATGGCGTGTTATTCTACTCTAAAATCCTTCCATTCTTGTCCTTTAAGAATTTAAATTAAACTAAAAGCTAACCTTGTGTCATTTGCTTCCTTGTTTTAGATTCCTTTCCTTCTGTTTCCGTAGGGTCCTTTCAGGCAATATTTGCATATTGACTTATTTCAGTAGTTTATTTAAACATAGTTCACGAGGACCCCCAAAGTGGTGGGCATTGGGCTAGATGTAGGGGACAAAATGGTGAACAAAAACCAGTAAAGGACCTTCCCTGAAAGAATTTATGGTCTACTTGGGAGAGCAGGCAGGTTAGTTAATTTACCACACTAATGAAAACAAAATTACAGAGAAAAGAGCATTGGAAAAAGAACGTGATTCTATGCCTGCATTTTAGCAAACTCACCTGACAGAGACTGGAAACCACTAGAAAGGGGTTCCTAAGAAGATGTAAAGAAGCAACGATGTACAAGGAAGGGTACAAAAGGGGGAGGTGCATGTCCAAGGACTCAGCAAGGAACTGGACATTCCAAGGCACTGAACTAAAGGTTCAGTGAACTAAAGGCTGAAGCACAGGGGAGCAGGCGTGTGGTACAGGGAAGGCTCGGGGGGCAGCAGAGCAAGGGTACGGTCACATCTGTATTTTGAAAGGATGCCTTGAACTTCAGTATGAAGAACAGAGAGCAAAGGGCTGTGGCCAGTGAATATGGGGAGGCCACAGTAGGAGGCTAATCCATCTTTCCTGGCAAAAAAGATGATAAATTGGTCTCAGCCATGTCAGTGGAGAACGCGAAAAGTGATGCAGCTGAAAAATATTTGGAACGTAAAAGAATCAATAAACCTTGTACGACAGCTTGCATGTACCTGGCACTGTTCTAAGCATTCTAAGGCTACCCTGTCTGATGCAATGGCCTCCACCCACTCGTGGGTATAAGCACGTGGGATAAGGCTAGTCCAAATTGAGTCGTGCAGAAAGTATAAAATACAGATTCCAAAGAGTCTGAGCAAAAACTAATGTTAAATATCTCCTTAATAATTCCGTATTAATTGCACATTGAACAATAATATTTTGGATATATTGGATTGAGTAAATTATATTATTATAATTAATTTCACCTCTTCCCCGTTCCCTGTTTTGTTTTTTTTTTTAATGGGGCTATCAGAAAATTTTAAATTGCACATATGGCTCACGTGCTACTTCTATTTGATGGTGCAGCTCTAGATATGCCCACTCTCTTAATTCTGCCAAAAACCCTTTTAGGCTGAATTCCACTTACTGCAAACTGAGGCATGGGGACCCCATCTGTGAACGGCCACCAAGCAAGTAAAAGGAAAGCTAAGACTTGAACTCATGTAATCTGGTTCTGGAATCTATTCTCTGAACCACTACACTTGCACTGCCTCTTGGAAAGGATATGATGCTGAACACCTCCAATTTCTAGATTTTGCTAGAGTGGCCTAAAAACCGTTTTTGTAATTGTCACACGTGGAATGTTAATTTAAAAAATGAGCTCGGGGGGCGCCTGGGTGGCTCAGTGGGTTAAAGCCTCTGTCTTCGGCTCAGGTCATGATCTCAGGGTCCTGGGATCGA